>NW_022631064.1:9426976-9798138 GCF_010015895.1 Lontra canadensis | reverse complement strand
TGTAAGAGATTATAGGGCATATGCATATGCCCTATAATCTCTTACACTGCAATAAGTGTAGTCAATTTAAGAAAAAAATGATATTTAAAAAATTATTCCTCATCTTATTTCTGTTTCCTGTTTTATTTGGCTGTATCTCTGTCAAAAATACTGACATTCAGGTGTTGTGTTTGTGAGCTTGTCAAATATTCAAGAATGTCATATAGGAATGGAGAACTAATGCCTGAGGCTTGGTTAAGGAGGGTCTTGAAAACAAAGTTTAAGAGACAATATACTCAGGGAACTAAACGTGTACTAAATGTGGGTGCAAGATGTCCACTTATATGCGCCAACTTGTCAGTTAAGTTCCAACATGTGGGCTGAACTTAACTGTGTAGTCATTTTGGAAGCAGTTTCTTAACTGCTGAGATAAGTACATGTGCAATAACCACTCCCTCAGCAGAGCAGCGTGACCTAATTTTATAATCTCCCATGCTCCTGAAGACTTACACATCTTCAGGACCCACCATTCCTCTACACTGGCTTTCTTTTATCATCAGTGATTCTTATGGGACTTTTTGAAGTTTGATATACTTTGGAATCCACATTTCAATAGTTAGACAATCTCTTTTTAGAGGAGTCATTTTTAGAGTAAATTTATTTTTAAAAAATGTGACTCAATTGATGTGAAAATATATGTTTAAACAACAACTTGTACATGGCTATATGTAGTAGCTTTATACATAACTGACAAACTGGAAGCAATCAAGTTGTCCTTTAGTAGGTGAAAAGTTAAATAAACTGTAGTACGTTCAGACAACAGAATATTATTTAATGCTAAAAAGAAATGAACCATTAAGCCGTTCAAAGAATATGGAAGAAACTTAAATGCATATTATTGGGTGACAGAAGCCAATCAGAAAAGTCTAGACCGTTATGAGTTCCAATTACATGGCATTCCAGAAAAGGCAAAAATACCGAGACAAGTAAAAATATCAGTAGTTGGAGAGAATAAGCTATTTCTGGACTAGCTACCTTCTGAGTATGGGGTGGGGGTAGAGGATAGGGAGAGATGAATAACAGCACAGAAGACTTTTAGAGCAGTGAAACTACTCTTTACAATACTGTAAGGGTGGATATGTGTCATTACACATTTGTCCAAACTCACAGCACATACAACACCAAGAACAAACCCTTAAGAAAACAACTGACTCTGGATGATAATAATGTGTCAATGTAGGTTCATCAATGGTAACAAATGTACCACTCTGGTGAGAGATGTTGATAACAAGGGAGGCTGTGCATGTGTTATGGCAGTGGATATATGGGAAATCTCTGCACATTCCATCATTTTGCTGAAACTTAAAACTACTCTGTAAAGAAAGTCTATTTTAAAAAAGAAAGAAAGAAGATAAGTAAAAAGAAAATGTCACTGGAAAAAAAAAACTAAACAAAACAAAGAATAATGTGAACCAAAAAATCAACAATGAATCAGATTTTAAAATTTCATATAAATGAGATTGAACAAATAAATATATTCAAAGTATTACAAATTGATAGCTGTTCTTTTGAATTTCCAGGTACTATTTAAGATGTTTCCAATTAAATCTGATCAGCACTAATACTGTATTTCCAGTCTGATTTTCAGAACAAAATCAGCATGGAATTTCTAATCCAAAAATTAACACAGCTGGATATCAGAAGCTATACCAAGGATACTAAATTATGTGTGAATAATGTTTGATTGTTCTTCAGGGTTACTAAATTATGTGTGAATAATGTTTGATTGTTCTTCAGGGTTTGAGATTTTCCTTTAATGTTTAGGTTTAGGGGATGTCTGGGTGGCTCAGTCAGTTAAGCGACTATCCTGGGCTCCAGGTCAGGATCCCAGGGTCCTGGGAGAGTCTCACATCTGGCTCCCTGCTCAGGGGGAAGCCTGCTTCTTCCTCTACTTGCCACTCCCCCTGCTTTTGTTCTCTCTCTGTCTCTCTCTCTGACAAATAAATAAATAAAATCTTTAAAAAATAAATAAAGTTTAGGCTTACTTCACTGAATATTGTAAATATTTGCATGTCTTTGTTTAAATCTACCTATTATTGAACACCTCTCCAATTTTGTGCTGAATAGTAGTTATATTTGAAGAAAAGTGGCATAGTTTCTATCCTTAAAAATTCCATCTACTAAATAAATTATTATATTTTGATTTTACCAGGTAAATATATGTAGTGAAGACATTATTCCTGTTTTATTAAAGACAAAATCGAAGTCCAGAAAAAAAAATGTGATTTATTCAAAGTAACTTTGGTATTAAGTGCTATGGCCAACGTTAAGCAAACGTATTCTTAAGTAATTATTTTTCTCTTCTACTTCTTTTTTTGGATTATTTATTATTCCTTTAGCAACAACCAAGTACCTATATTGTGGCAGACCTCACTCTAGGCATCTAGGAAACTGAAGGAAATCAGAGGTGGACACCAACCTCAAGGAACTTATGGGTCCTTCGACCCCAAGTCAGTATCTTTTCCAGGTTTCCTGCCAATGGATTGAATTCACATTCCATTATGACAATAGTTCTTATTGTTTTTTTCTTGGTTTACTAGTTCTTATTTCTATTTCTTTACTAATTCGTATTTCAGAAATATATGTTGATCTCTTTGCAGATCTCTGTATTCACAATTTAGTGTAGGGGTTGGCATATTGTGGGAGACAAACAGGTTGGGAATTTTTTCTATTCCAAAGCTCATTAATTCAGCTCCTCATAATGCTGGATCTGCTAAGCTAAATATCCCAATCAAGCAAATGGTGGAAGATTTACTGCTGTTACTATTACTAATAACTACAAATAAATATAAGTTACTATTTGTGATAACTAGCAACAATAAGTAACCTTTGGTGACATAATGGATATTTTTTGCTGCAATAATTAATCTGAGGTGTATTATAGGAAACTATAAGAAATACACGTTTTCGGTTTGCAGCATTGGGTATTCCCCTCAATACCCAGTAAGTTAAAATAATATTTCCCAAGATTGCACAAGCTTTATTTTTGTTGTCAATTGAGTTAGGTTTTAAAGTTACTGCTACGAATTTTTAAAGAGAACTTCTTCAAAATATAATTTGTTATAAAATATACAGTACTGCCATATAAATCATGTCAGTATAGATATGAGAACTCCAGGGAAATATTTTAAGCAACAGCTGGAAACTTGCTGGTAATTCATATATAAAAAGAAAGTGGTCTGTAGAACTGAAAGAAAAGAGATGGATATATAGAGAGGAAGATAAATGAGAGAGTGGGAAAAAAAGGAGGGCAAGAAAGTAACAGGGTCTAGTAAGAAGGGACTAAAATTAAAAGACTAAATTGCTTAATGATGGATGTAGAACCAACTCCAAAGTAATAGGCAATGAGAAATCAAGATCAGGTAAGCTTTTTTATCTCAAAGCCCAATAATATTAAAAAAATAGCCAATCTTAATAGATTATCTTTCTGAAAGGATACAGTTTCTGAAATTAAAACAAATATTAAGGTGCAGGAGAAGAGAAATCCTGACTGGATCTATTTGCCTTAATACCAGTCTTCAGTGCCAAGATTTGTTCCAAGTGTACTAATTTAGAATTAGAAGGATTCTGAGAGATGGAATATAGACTCCTAGAGATAAAACAACTGAGTCCTGAATAACTATGTTCATACACTGAATACCTCTAAATTGATAAAAAATCATTTTTAATGTTTAATTTTAAAGAAAGCACCAAAACATTTCAAAGAATGGGGGAAAATGCTCATGTCCCCAACATTCTAAAACCTTATTCTAGTTCAGGACCTCACCATCTCCAACACAGACCTTGCTTTCCTGCCCTCCAATTTTGCTCCCCAGTAATTTACCACTCACAATGTCATTAGAGTTATGCATTTAAATTAAAGTATTCCGTATCAGTCACCTTGCAATCATTCCATTGTTTTCCACATACAATAGTCCATATCTGGAACACAGAGTAAAAGTGAAAGGCCCTTTTGATGTGTACTGTGATTACCTCTATACAAGTACTAAGAGACTATCATGATTTCCAACTTTTCTCCCCCATGCATCAGGCAGTCTAGCCATCTAGAATATTTTGAATTTTCTTAGGTGTGTCAGGTCCTTTCAAGTTGCTATCTTTTCAAATAATTTTTCTTCTACTCAGTATTTCCTATTTTGACCATCCAGCAGACTTATTACACGTGTATTTCAAGCCCCAGTTTAAATATTGTATTTCTTTGGAAGCTTTCCAATCCTTTCAAAGAATCCACCTCTTCTTTTGTGTTCTCATCACATCATGACTTGGCCTTACTTTCAAGTTCATCACTTTGTTTTAATCATGTGGACATGAGTTCATAGTTCCACTTAACCATCAGTCAAAGAATGGCAGTGACAGTATGATAAAATTCTTTGCAATACCAATACATACTTGCTACCTACAACAGGTAGTTAATACATCAGGGTGTATAAATTTATGAGTGGTCTAAATAAATTTAATACAAGGCAAATAAATGTAGTCATAACATAAGTGTATGATATGCAAAGAGGTATTCTTTATTTTATTTAATGTTTACATATGTATTTTCATACTTATTAGCCAATTACAGTTATTGACTATCAGTTGGCAAGGCTACAATTTGTTTGTTAACAGACAGATTTAGTCTGATGATTAAAAAAGGAACTGGGGAGAAAAGTTGGAAAAATGAAAAAGTCAATGTTGCATTTTAGTAGAGGCTAAATGTAAATGTTTGAGGACCCAATGCAATCACCAACAGTAGCTGATCCTCTAATAAAATTCTAAAACATCCAGCCCTTGAGCTTAGTGAAATCTAATTGATCTGAGTTAGTATCCTCAGCTAAAATACCTTGCATGCAGAATCACTTATCGATTATTGAATGAATGTAACCAGAAATGTTTCTTCAATCTACTTTCTATCAAGATTTAATTATTCTTTGGCAAAGTTACCATCCTTTTGTTAAGAGACCAACCTAAGATCAAGGAGAAAGGGTATTAAACAGTCAAAGGGATTTGCCATAGTTATGGGGACTTTGAGCTGTGTTGGCTAAGTTAATTTTATTAGTTCCAAAGCTACAGGATTATGTTAGTGTGAAGGGTAAGAGAAAGCTACTAGTGGTTTAATCTATAAGGATAAGTTTACTGTGGTCTTGGTTTTCAAAAAGGCATAGAGAAGGAGTAATCCAACAGATTCTAAGAAATGACTCTAAAAAAGTAAGGTTAGCGAGGGATCTCAGTTTTGCTCCTGTTTTTCCACTCCCCAAATAGGTAAAATAGCATAACAGGTGCTAATAGAAAAGGGAAGTTGGTAGCAAATAATCAAGACAAATGGGATAACTGGCATTTCTGGATTCTCAGAAAAAGCATCAATTTACTTTAAAATATGTAGACTTATGGGATGCCTGGGTGGTTTAGTGGGTTAAGCCTCGGCCTTCGGCTCAGGTCATGATTTCAGGGTCCTGGGATCCAGCCCCACATGGGGCTCTCTGCTCGGCAGGGAATCTGCTTCCCCCCCTCCACTCCTTGCCTGCCTGCTTCTCGGCCTACATGTGATCTCTCTGTAAATAAATAAATAAAATCTTTTTTTTTAAATGTAGATTTAAGGTAAATTTAAAGGAAAAAAAGTTGACTATAAATCTTTGTCTCTGCTTGTAAAATAATTGTTAAATATTGCTTATGACAGTAAGCAGTTTAAACTGGTAGAATTATGGCCTTAATTTTACTTGCTAAGAAAAAGAGATATACTAATTATTAGAATATAGTACATGGAATGATATCTGAATTTTCTATTATATTTTTATACACTTGATAAAATAGCTTATGTTGATATGCATTATGCAATTGCTCTTTATGCTAGAAATGGATGTACATACAAGGTCCTGCTCTAATATTCTTATAGGAAGCATCAGGTTAAAAAGAAATGAAGAAGAGAATTGTAGTTACATGAGATGATGCATATGTTTGAAAAAGTAAAAATGATGAGAACAATAATGGTACTTTCATCATAGGGCTATCATGAAGATTAAATGGTTTGATATATGGGTCTACCTAAAATAATGACAATTATTCAGTAATTGTTTAGTAAATGTTGACTTAATTGTCAAAAAAAGTTGTGTTGTCTGGAAGCAGGAGACTAGAATTTACAACTTCAGGGGTCCATTCAGCTCTGAAATTTTATAATGTTAATTCCACTATATGGTGATTTTATGTTTGTTATAAAGTCAAAGTAAGGATACATGCTTAAGAGGAGGAACTGTATCTTGGCTTTAATTTATTGGCATACAGATTAAAAGAATAAACATCAGGTAGAATTTTTCCCTTCAGCACTCAATTCTACATTTTAAGATGGACAGAGAAATAGAAGTCTGCTTTCCAATATGAGCAATTTAAGAAGGGGGAAAATACCTTTCTTGGATGATGTTTGTGTTTTTTATTAAAGATATAGCCCTGTGTTCATGTGAACTGATGGAAATAAAGTCGGTCCACAATAAAATGTTCATGCCGAGACTATATATTCTTAGAATCCAGTCACATATGCCAAAAATTAATGAAACCTGCAGCATAATTTTTCTACCTTGTGGAACTACCTGATAAAGTAATGTCTGATGATAAATTGGGTTTATGGTGAGAAGCTAGATTCAATCTGTGGTAGTAAATCTTCTAAACTAACTTCTCTTAGCCTGCAATCCAGACTCAATGTATTATTTGCCAACTGTCCCTTGAATCAAACTCAATTTGACATATTAGTATCTCCCTTAAAATTTGCTTTTATATGAGGTCACAAAGAGTTCACGATAATAGTGAGAAAAATATTTTGAGTAAGGTAATTGAAATCCCCTTTCAAATACATTCCCTTACTTCAATATATATCCATTTATAGTTTTAAGTTACATTACTTTATGCTTCATTTACTTTTTTCTCTTTGCTTAGAATGCAGAGCGATATTCTTATATCACACAGGATTTATTTCTAAAGAGCTTTCAATGAGGTATCCTTGTCTTTCCCTTGGGATTTCTCTTCATTATTAGTATCCATTAGTTGCTAAATACAATGCAATTTCATAAAGTGCCTGACTTCAGAAGATGCAAACTAAAAAAAAAAAAAAAAAGAGCTTAAGACTTAAAACTACATAGGGGCATTCACTACAAATGCACATGAATAACATTTCTATAACCATTTATGAGAAATTCTGGAGTCTGCTTATTCATTCACTCAGTGGTATCTCCTATACATTACTTTAATCCATGTATATTAATAAGCAACACTGAGTCTTGATGGTGAGTTCTTAAACCTTCCTTTAAGCTGGTTGCTCAAATTTCACATTTTTGCCAAGTCTGGGTTATACAAACTGAAGTGAAGGGTCAGTAATTATCCAGTGAGCATTGAAGCCAAGATGATTATATTTATGTTTTGGTGGGCAGAATACTTAGAAACCAAATAAAATCATCAGTTTTTTGATATAGAGACATAGCGACACAGAGAAAAAAAGTTTCTCTATGTACCTGGAATTACCCACTTTAAGTCTTTAGGTTAATTACCTCTGTTCTGTTTTATTCTAAAATATATTATTTTATGTGTTTTAAATTTATATGCAATTTAGATGCCTTCAAAGTAGACAAGATATATATCTTAAATAATAAGATAAAAACAGGTAATTATTTACATGGGGTAATACAGCCTGACTAATGTATAGTTCCATAATGGTAAGTAGGTTAAAAAAAACCCTCTATTGATATAAATACAGTCAGAATTATTCAACTCCTCCAAGTTCATATTAATAGGTAATTGGTATTTGTTAACTTCTCTTATACTTGTATTTTAGAATGTATGACACTATTGTTTTAAATCCAGCAATCAAGGAAATATAGTAGCATTTATATTTCTATAAAATGAATATTTTACTATAGACAAAATAAACATCATCTATGACAACTGCATGAAATAAGAAGAAAGATTAATGCTAAATTTTATTTTAGAAGTTAATAAAGTACCCCATAATTCCATGGAAGACAACAACAGAGGGAAAAGGAGGAACTAAGCAAAACTTCCAATTCCAATACACTGAAGTGAAATAAAGTTGTCTTATCGTTTCGGAAGCACTATAACTAGATGGTCTTCCTAAATAAGACTTTTTGTTTCAAATCAACTGATTTTTTTCCTTCAATAAATATATTTTCCTTATGTTAAATATCAACCTTAGGAAAGTCACTTCTCTCATAGAAATTGCCCATATATAGAAATTTAAAAAAAAAAAGAGGCAGAAAATACGAAGTATTTTAAGAGAAGTGCAAACCAGTTACTATTGGTCTGAAGGAGTGAAAATTGAATTTAGTAAAGATCAAAAGGCATTTAGGATTCCAAAGTTATAAATAAGTTAAGGGCCTTGATGAGAAGGTATTTCTTTTGAAGAAAAGAAAAAGGAGAGAGCAAAAAAGCATCAGAAGCCAAGATACTCTTATGGTTGGAGAAGGGATTAATTATAGCAAAGGAGTATTAGTTAAACCCACAAAGATAAATTATAGCCAAATCACAGAAGGCCTTGTTGATTGGGGAGGAGTTAGAACTTCTGAGTTGCAATTATTTATTTCAAAGAACTTGGGCAGAAGAGGAACATTATTGGAGTCACATTTTTAGGCAGGTGCAGAGAGAAGCTACAGAAACAAGGAAGCTAGGGAGATGTCTGCAGTAGAAACAACAGAGTAGATGAAAGTCTAAAATATAATTGTGGCAATAGAAATGGAAAGAAGGAAAAACATTTGAAAAATATATAGAAGATCTGTATATGCTGGATTTAGTAACCATTTAGAAAAAAAATTAGGACAGAAAAGTTGAAGTATATTAAGAATTTGGTTTGTGTGACTGGATAAACATTTGTACCATTAAGATAATATGGGTCAGAGGCAAGGGATGACTTGGGAGAAGGGGTCAAATGGATGGAACACAGTTTGGCAAGAACTAACACAACACTCAAACAAAAATATGATGCCTAAAGATGACTGTGTGTACCAGAGGGAAGGCATCAAATCAAGACAAGATGAGGTGTGAGGAAGCAACTGAGGTCTGCTCTCCAGAATTGTAGGGCTGAAGAATGTAAGAACAAACAGTATATTTTCAATAGACAGTAGCTCTTGTTGTTTCTCATTTTGATTAGGAGCAGGTATGTCAAAGTGTGTTTATTCAGTCTTGAAAACAGCCAAAGAGAGAGGGGGGTACCAAGGTTTCAACAAAGATTATTAACAATGCAATAAAGAGGTTGAGATATCCAAATTCAAGCCAACAAGGCAAGCCTCTGGAAATGAAAAGCCCCTTTTGTCTTGATTGTAGTCATTATGACAAGTGTAAGGTGACATCTCACTGTGTTTTTCATTTGTGTTTCTCTGATAGTGATCTTAAATCTTTTCATTTGACAGTTGATCATCTGTGTATCTTCTTTAGAGAAATGTTTATTCATGTCCTCTGCGCATTCAATCAGCTCTTTCTGGTATTAAGCTGTAGAAGTTCATTATATAGTTTGGATATTAACCCTTTATTGGATATATCACTTGTAAATACATTTTCCCATTCAGTGGGTTGTTTTATCATCTAGTTGATGGTTTCTATCACTGTACAAAAGCATTTTTTTTTGACAGTCCCGATTGTTTATTTTCGCTTTTGATTCTTTCCCCTTAGGAGACATATCTAGAAAACAGTATTAAGGGTCCTCAAAAAATTAAAAATAAAAATACCATATGATTCACTAACTCCACTGCTGGGTATCTACCCACAGAAAAATGCAAACATTAATATGAAGAGATATATGCACCCCTATGTATACTGCAGCATTATTTTACAATAGTGAAGATATGGAAGCAGCCCGAATGTCCACCACCAAATGGTGTATACACACACACACACACACACACACACACACACACACACAGAAATATTACTCAGTCATAAGAAAGGATGAGATTTGGCCATTTGAAACACCATGGATGGACCTAGAGGGTTATTTCACTTATGCTAAGTGAAATAAGTCAAACAGAAAAATACAAATACTATTGATTTCACTTACACGTGCAATCTAAAAAACAAAACAAGTGAATAAACAAATACTAGTGGAGTCAGGCTTACAGATACAAAGAACAAACTGATGGTTGCCAAATGGGAAGGGGTGGGAGAATGGGCAAAATGAAAAAAGGGGACTGGAAGACATAGTCTTCCTATTATGGAATGAAAACGTTATAGGAATAAAAAGTACATCATACAGGATCAAGTCAATGATACTTTTTCTTATTTTTTTTTGAAGGTCAAGCAAAGCTTTATTTCGCGCCAAGCATCAAGAATCAGACCGGATGTTTGGAGCCGCACCTCTTACAAGAGAGGGCGACCCTTCTCTGTTTCACAGACTAGCTTTTAAGGGCAAAGGCCATGCAGTCGGGCCTGGCCAAGCACAGGTGGCCAATGAGATTGTAACACACACAGGAAACTCCACAGTGATCAAGTCAATGATACTTTAATAGTGTTGCATGGTAACAGATGGCTGCTACAGTGGTGGTGGGCACAGTATGATGTTCAGAACTGTTAAATCACTATGTTATATGCCTGTAACTACTGTAATACTGTGTGTAAATACACTCAAATTTAAAAACAAATAAGTAGAAAATGAAAAGCCCTTTCTCCTGCTCTGAAATGTAAAAAAGAGAAAGAATGTAATGATACAAGGATAGTTCTGGGTGGAAATTAAGGAAGCTGAGTCACATTTGACATCTTTGATATAAATATGTGGCAGATTAGGTCATCTTTTGAATACATGGAATGGAAAGAGTTGCAGGAGGAGGTGGAGGTTGAAGAAAGTGAAAGGGGTCTGGTATTACTGTTCTGTGGGATCTTCAAGGGAGTCCAGAAGAGAAAAATGTAAGAACTATTGAGCCCTAGTGCTGGTTTGGATGAACTTTTTATTAAAACAATTCCTCTGCTGTGACAACCATTACAGATCTACAAGATGAAATATTTTGAAATTGTCCTCTTGTAGTGGGACTCAATATACTTCCCAACGACTTCATGAAAATCATAGTGTAGTAAAAATACTAAGCTCTAGATTTAAAAAAAAAATCATAAAAGTGTTCTTTTCAAACTGAAGAGCAAGATATCATTAAATAAAATATGACCTAAGTGGGTCTAAGTGAAGTTCTTATTTTGTGTACATGGCAGGAAGCCATTGCACTTGATGTTTGATTTATTTGCAAGAAAATCTGCTGCCCTAATCACCCTTAAACCTCAGGAGAGTTTTGTATATCAAGAAGACAAATTGTTTCAATATTATGTGTGTTTAAAAGGAAACTGTGAATCCATGAAGAGAGCAATTACTCTGAAAAGAACTGCAGAAAATCATGGGACCTAATGTTTTATGCCATAACATACTGGCCACATTTATATACTTCCAGTTTTAGAGAATATGGAGAGAAATCCACATATGAACAAGCAGAGAACTTGTTTACAGAACTCTTCATGGAATTGCAAAGGGGGTTAAAAACGATGGTTTGTCCAGCTACTCTCTGGTAAATCTAAACATTTCAGAACTATATAATAATAATCTGCCTAAAAGGGTGTTGAGAGTTGGCATTTCAGAGAGAAAACTTACCAAATTTTATCCCATGTCCCTGGAAGGGCAATTCCTGTAGTGGAACCAGCTTTTAGGAGGAAGAGTTCCATTTTCAGATTTCCTGACACCCAAAAAGGGAATCTTCCCTTGCAGATAAAAAGAGAGCACCCATCTGAGCCAGTGTCTTACCAGAGCTGTCTCTGACAGAAGCATATGGTATATAGAGAAATAATTGCCATGAAATTAATGAGAAAACTCTAAGTTAGGCAACAGCACTCTGTCAGATTCTGCACTCTCATCCACCTGGGTTGAAGGTAGCTTTAGGCACTCACACGCTTCCATTAATCCTCTCAGCTTTTCACATTCCTCTACTTCTCTGAATATTCTGCTTCTAAGCAGCTTGGGGGAAACATGTATAGTTTTGCCAGTAATTTCTGAAATCGAGTCCTTCTTCATGACAATTTATCTTCTACCCTTCCTTCTCTCATTTTTCAGCCTTCCATGTTTTATACTTTGGAGCACTGAAAAACAATAGGACTAATCACACTGCATATAAATAAGTATTTATTTGTTTTGATCCCTTAAAGTCAGAGAGAAATACAGAAAAGTAGAGCCAGGAGTGCAGGACTGAGAATCAGGAGACCACCGTGCCAGTGAGGTGTGACCCGGGCGACTGTCCTGCCCTCCAGAATTTGCTTTAAAGGAAAGATTAGACTTGATGCCCTTGAACTATTCATTCCTGTTTTAATACTTCAAGTAAAGTAATATAAGTGATATGTTGGGTCATATATAAGACAGTGGAAAAGGCCAGCTGGGCTCTTCAGATGTTATATTAAGAGAGAAAGTTAAGCTCAAGCACAAGTTTGTTAGGAGAGCAGTGAGAACACTCACTTTGGATACTGTTTGCAGAGACTAACATACAGAATCCTCATGATAGCTTATGAGAAAATAAGGATGTTTTTATAGATTTGTGTGTGTATATCCATGAGTGTTTGTATGTATGTCTGTATCATATATATTTAATGTGTATATACATATATGTGTGTATATCTATATCTATCAAGATCTGCATCTATATATCTTGTTTTTTCCCATAGATGAGGAAACAGAGGCTCAAATATTGCAATTCAACTGAGGGTTATAGAAGTATCAGTGATCAGAGCTGGGGCTACACATTCAAGCCTTTTTGACTCGTATGACAGCATTAATTCTACTGTATTACTCGACTTTAACAGAACGATATGGAAAACTTCCTGACTTAAAGTCTTAAATCTTGCAAACTGTTGGGCTTGTATGACAAATATTCTGTAAGTAGAGAGTTGGAGATAGTCGATCCCAGGGCACTGACCAGATAGAGGCTAACACAGCGGCATGTTTGTGTGTATGCACACAGCTACACATTTCATTTTTTTCCTGCACAGACAAAAATGATAGGGAATACTATAATGGTCGTAAGGACTTTTGTCCTATTCTTTCTTGAAATCATTCAAGACAGGTTAGTGTTAAATATTATATTTGGGCAAGGATGGCTCATCTGAAACATAGAGAAGACAAGTGACAGGGAGTGATAAGGTGGCAAATATTAACAGACACCTTAAACAATACCTCACATTGTGGTACAAACTTCACATGTATGGACTGATTTCCTCGTCACAACTGTCTACTAAAATGAGTAGACTATTTTTTATTTCTTTTTGTTCTTATTTCACAAATGAGGATATTAGAGCTAAGAAAGTTTAATAACTTTGCCAAGGAGTCAGCCTAATAACTGGCAGAGTGAGAAGAATCTACATCTGCCCCTTTCCCATCCTATGCTGTGTTCAAGGTATCACATTAGAGCCAAAGGCATCTTGCTCACCCAGGAGAGACCTTTCCCTCCAAATAAAGGGAGGGGGATCCCCTAACCACACTTGTTTATCCTACTAATATTTCATTATTTTCTAAATTTAGAATCTTTGCTAAATGTGTCATTAACTTGGTAATCTTTCTATTTAATGAAAATACTACTCACTCATACTTTATTAAGCTTAAAAATCAACATGATTTAAAAATTTCCCATATCTCTGTCACATAATAAAATACATGCTTAACTTCTTTATCTAATTGTCATATTAGCTTCCTGCTGGGAACTATGAACAGTCAGCATTCTTGAAATCGTGCTATTTGTCAATAATTCAGAGAAATTTTAAGAATGTGTACCACCATTATTTATTGCTTCATTCAGAGCCTTTCAAAATTTATAGTTCCTAATCTGTAGTACATATTTTATAAATCCTTAAGCAAGCAAAAAGTAAGAGAGAAACTCCAATTCCAGTTTAAATTAAGCTATTGCCCTTGGAAAGAACTATATTATTAAAGTTTTATCATATATTTTACTGTCATTTTTTTGGCTAAAGTACTTTCCTCAGTCTATGCACTGATAAGCTTGTAGTTATTATTTAAAGCCATTCTATTGGCACTGCTGATAGGAAAATGCTTAATGAAACCCTTAAGATTTTGGTAATTTTGACTGCTGTCTTAGCATTAAGTCTTACTCAATTGTTAGCTGTTATTGTTTCTGAAGCACTTACTCATAATACATTTAATTTACAAAAATCTATGAATACTCTGAGACATCAAAACCTGTATTCTTGATACACTTAAATTTAATTCACTAAAGGGCTTTATAAGTGCCATTCAACACCACCTGATAATTCCGATATTTTATTCAAGAAGTCAGGGCTTTTCATGTTTTTAATACACCACATTTAAAAGTTTTTAAAAGTACTTAAGTATACTTAAATTATTATTTCTGATCAATTTGACTCACTGAAAACACCTCAAGGAGCAAAATACGCATTAATTCAATAAATATCAACCTGAGACTAGGTTACAAACAAAAAACTGTTTTAAGGTGCTCTGGGGCCAAGGAAAAGAAGAAATCATTGTTCTGCTTGATTAATTCCATCTGCTTATTTCATCAGTTCACTAGAGAATTCGTTATGAAATGGCTGTAGATTGTGATTAACACATGCCCTCCTTCTTTTTCACATGATAAAGTCATTCCACAGCACGTAAAGCTTTTTCTTTTTTAATAGTGAAATGGAGTTTGGTAGCATGGATGAAAGACTTAACCAGACTTCCGGGGTTTGAATTTGGGCCCTTCCACTTCTCACTGTGAGACCCTGAACATGTCTCTACCATGGATCATTATCTGTAAGCTGGTGATTAAAATAGTATCTATCTCATAGTGTTGTTTAAAGGATTAAATGCCTCTGATACATTCATCATCTAGATGTGTGTGTGGCACAAAGTAGATGGTTTTAAAGTGTTCCTATTATTTTTGTGTAAAGTCTGCAAAAGGATTTCACCAATACAGTGGTTTCTAAAGGATTTCTGTGTAGTTTCCAGTTGGACATTAGGCCCACTTTGAATACCTATTTTTAGTATCAGTAATTTTTTAACTCTTACTTTAAGATTTAAGGATTGTCTTTCTAGACTGTTTTTGAATGACAACAAGAAAATTCATCTGATCAAAATTAAACAAAACTGATCTTGACCCTAATTATGTGTTGAATACTCTAGGAATTTCACAATATGAGTTCAAGGTATTATTTCATAGCTAATGCTTAATTATTTCTTCTCTGAGAAGAAAGAGAAACAAACAATAAAAGCATACCCAATAGCAAAATAGCTCTTTGCCCATAAGCTTCTGAGTTTAAATTTCTCATATCTCCTTTTATGTCCTTTCTCACTCACAATTTCTATTTCATCAATGAAATTAGTGTAAGAAGCTACTAGTTCAAGAGCATTTTCAAAGTCTTTCTAAGAGACCTTATTAATACACTATTATATTCAGATAGGATAATAACTATAAGAAGCTCTGTAGTCCATACAGCATATGATTTACATGTGATTTCTTCATTAATCAGCAACTATTTATTGAATGCCCAATATTTAAACTTTATAATAATATTTGAGTATCTTTATGTGCAACACTTCAAGTATTATGCCTATAAAATTTTATGCTATGTATTACTAATTACTTGAAGTTTTCATATATTAGAATTTGATAAGGGATAATACCTACTACAAAAATTATTATGTGAATTTTCTTTTTTCCTTAGAAAAATATTTACCACAACCAAGATATATTTAAACACTAAAAGATCATAAAATTTTACAGGGTTAGTAAAAAAGCTCTGTGCAAAACTATACTTACAAGACAGGAAGAGTAGAAGTCCTCCAAGAAGAGGAGGTATATTCAAAGATATAGGAGGGCATGGCATCTAGGATAACACTTTTTCAGAACAGTGATGGTGTAGTGTTTCAAAAAGGGAAAGCAAAATAGAATCAAAAGAAGAAGATTATAAAGAGTTCAATTAACCAAATGAAAAACAAAAAGGTTGTTACTGAAATTCAAAAGAGAAATTTTATTATAATACTGGGGAAAAATCCAAATTGGAAAAAGAAAACTATAAATCAGCAGTGAAGAAATAAAGTAAACATAATCTAATCTAACAGGAATTCCCCAATGAAATTTATTCTCCTTTTGAGTTCCACATCTTTAAATGCTACCCTCTCCCTTGTTGTTCACACCTTTCCTGACTCAACTTACATTGCTTCTACTGGTTTGCCTCAGAGTCCCAAGGAAATAAGAATTCTGGAAGCCAAAATCAGAGTGGTTCAAGAAACGTTAAAAGACATGTGTGCATAGTTATTTAAACCAATTCCATGAGGTAAGCTTTTTCTAAGAAGGCTTGTCCTCAAAATACTACATAGTGAGTATATTCATTGCCCATAGATATTGCTCACTGGAACTTAATTTTGGTTTTTGATGTTCTGCTTTTGATTTTTAAGAAATGTTATCCCCAAACAATAGATTGGCATCCAAAGTCCTTTTGTGACAAAATTATATATTTTCTGAAAACAAGCAAAAGGCAGAATTTGATCCATGAGTTCTTAATGGCCTCTTAGAGGGGAAATCACCTTTTCATTTGAGTCTGTTTTTATAAAAAATTTACAAACTATACCTCCCAAATATCCATCCCTCAATATCCAGTATCTAATTACCTGAATTTGTGTTTTATCATTTCAGGCATTTAATCACAAAGGTCACATGTTTCCCCACTTTCCTGAATATCTGCCTCCTATTCCTAATGCCAGATACAACTGCTTTTTCTCTTCTTCACTCATATCCTTAAGATGCCGATGGTTTTGGAGAAAATCACAGAGCTCTACAGTCTCATTGTGATATTCTCTAAGCTCCACAGGTCATAGAAACTCATCAAGATACATTTTTTTGAATTTAAATTTGATTTCCTATCCTTTACATCACCAAAAATAGCCATACCAAGACAAACTATTTTCAATACCCATTTCCTCCACCCCCACCACTGTTACCTGCAGTAGACTATATTTCCTGCTTTGCTGAAAAGATAAAAATCATTACATGAAAATCTTTCTTTTCTCCACCTTAAATGTGTTCCACATTTTCTTCTCTCCTATGGTTACTGTCTTGGAATACATGTTCATTATGAGGCTTTTTTTTTTCATTCTTTAATCTTTAGCCTCAATCAAAATTTGCACCAGTTTGTTATTCTTTCCTTTGGATCCTTCTTCCATTTGCTTGTCTCTAGGTACTCAAAGCATGAGTGTATTTTTTTTTTTTTAATTCCAAGAATCTTACACTGATTTTATTTTCTTTTCAAGCCCTCTTCTAAATGTACATATATATATGTGTTATATATAATGTATTATATATAATATCCATCTATGTATCTATCTGAAAACAGAGAGTTGCTGTGAACATTCAATAAAATAAAACTAAACTCATCAAGAGATTAAGAAAGTAAAGGTTGAGAGGTACACACAAATATTTTTTATAGCAATATTTCCAGAGAGGCAAAGAGAGTGTATTTGTATTTTTATTAATTATGTTTTCAACTTCTCATCCTTTCCCATTGTGCACTAACCCTTTATTACCTTGTCATTGGTTTTCTGTCTCCCTATAGTGTAAGAAATCTCACTCAAATCTAACCAATGATCTTTGTAACACAAATTGATGATCTAATTATTCTCAGTCTCCTTTAGAACCTCTGTAGCATTGCTGACAGTAGGTTCCTTAAGAAAGTATCTCCTTATTATCTGCAAATAGTGACAGTTTAACTTTTTCTTTACCTACATGGATGCCTGTTATTTATTTTTCTTCTCCAATTGCAGTGACCATGACCTCCAGTACCATGTTGAATAAAAGTGGCAAGAATGAACATCCTTGTTTTTTTCCTGACTTTAGAAGAAAAGCTCTCAGTTTTTCCCCATTGAGAATGATGTTAGCTATGAGTTCTTCATATATGGTTTTTATTATGTTGAGGTGCATTCCCTCTAACTTGTTTTTGCTGAGAGTTTTTGATCATGAATTGTTGTTGGATCTTGGCAAGTGTTTTTTTTTTTTTTCCCTACAAATATTGAGATGATCGTATGATTTCTATCCTTTGTTTTGTTGATGTGGTATAAGATGTTGACTTATTTGTGAATATTGAACCATCTTTGCATCCTGGGAATAGATCCCACCTGATGGTGAATAATCTTTTTAACGTATTGTTGTATGCAGTTTGCTAATATTTTGTGGGGGATTTTTACATCCATGGTCATCAGGATATTGGCCTATAGTTTTCTTTTTTTGTAGTCTCTTTCTCTGGTTTTGGTAGCAGGGTAATGCTGGCCTCATAAAATATATCTGGAAGCTTTTCTTCCTCTTCTACATTCTGGAATAGTTTGAGGAGAATAGGTCTTCTCTAAATATTTGGTACAATTCATTTGTGAATCCCTTGAAAATTTGTATGCACCTCTATGTTTATTGCAGCATTATTTACAAGAGCAAAGACATGGAAGCAACATAGGTGTCTATCAATGAATGGATAAGGAAAATGTAACACACACACACACACACACACAAAGGCATATTACATAGTTATAGATGGGAATGAGACTGTGCCATTTGAGACAACATGGATGAAACATGTTGAGACAACGTGGAAGGAATTATGCTAAGGGAAATAAGTCAGCCTGAGAATGACAAATGCCATATCATTCTACTCATAAATGGAATCTAAAAAAATATGAATAACAACAAAAAATAGAATCAGAACTACAAATATAGAGAACTGATGGTTGGAAGAGGGCTTGGGCAAAATGGCTGAAAGGAAGAGAGAGAAACAGGCCTCTACTTATCGAGTCAGTCAGGAAAATAAAATAATATAGTCAGTGACACTGTAATAGCAATGTAAGGGGACATTACACTTGTGGTGAAAATAGCATAATGTATAAACTTTTTTTTAAAATTTTTTTTTTAAGATTTTATTTGTTTGACAGAGAGAGAGAGAGAGATCACAAGTAGGCAGAGAGGCAGGCAGAGAGAGAGAGAGGGAAGCAGGCTCCCCACTGAGCAGAGAGCCCGATTCGGGGCTCGATCCCAGAACCCTGAGATCATGACCTGAACCTAAGGCAGAGGCTTTAACCCACTGAGCCACCCAGGTGCCCCTAATGTATAAACTTTTCAAATCACTATGTTGTACTCTTGAAGCTAATGTAACATTGTATATCAACTATACTTAAATAATAATTTTAAAAATCTTTCCTTCTGTAGCTTAGACAAAGTAACTCTTATGTTTCTTCCACATCTCATTTATATGAAGTATTTCTCCTTTTGACTCTTAAAGGCTTTCTATCCAAGTTCAGTGTTTAGTTCTATTTCTTTGCTGTCTTCCTCTCGGAAATTTTATGTCCCCAATTTTCATCTTAAGCAAAAAAAGATCCGTTTCTACATTTCTTTTCTTGGTCTCTCCTTTAAAAGTTCACACTTGCATGTTAAAAGATCTTTTGGACGACTTCGCACAGATGCCCCAGCCACACTTCATATTCAGCAACCCTGTAATCACTTAGGCTTTGAACACACTCTGTAGTTGTTCATTCCTGTTGTGCTTTGTGGGTACACACTATGACATCCCCTGCTCAGCCCCTGTGCTTCTTTTTCCTCCACCACCATTTAGCACACAATTTGTATAGATATTTTATGGGAAGCATTCATCTTTACAAGAAAGCTTCTGTCATGATTTGTTCAACTTTGATATGGTATACATTTTTTTAAGCATTCGTTTATAAGAAAAAAACCTATTAATCCTGCAAAATATGATTATTTGAAGCATATTATAAGAAATATATGACTGGGGCACCCAGGTGGCTCAGTTGGTTAAATGGCAGACTCTTGATTTCAGCTGAGAGTACTGGGATCAAGCCCTATGTTGAGCTCTGTGCTCAGCAGGGAGTCTGCTTCAGGTTTCTCTCTCCCTGTGCCTATCCTCCCTGTTCATTCTCTTGCCCTCTCTAAAATAAATAAATAAATTATATATATATATATATATATATATTTATATAAACATATATATGTTATATATAACAATTTGTGTTTCCTTTTTGCTAGGACTACTAAGAAATCACAGAAAAAGATTTAATGCAGAGTTATAAAAAACATTAGAATTTTGTTTCTAATCTTCTGATCCTCTGTTTTCTTTGAGTGCTCTTATTATGTAGCTTTGTTTATTATAAGCCAACTAAACATTGTTTATGCCTCAGGCTCACTAGAACCATGTGGTAAGAAATCTTGTGGCCTCTATCTATTACGTAAAGATAAAATGTACAGATAGATTGGATTCATTAAATAAACTACTTGAGATTGTGTCCCCATTCATAAAACTTGATAAGGCTAAGCAATTTCAGCAACAGGAAAAAATCGAACCTATAAAAATATAAAAGAAAAGTAGAACAAATTAAATGGGTGTAGTTCAAAACATGCAGAGCTGTTTTGAAACATTATTTTATAGCTACCATTGTTTAAAAACCTGATAATCATTTTTAAAGCTCCATTTACCAAGTGAATCAAACCCTCTGCATAATGTGTGCTGCACCCGCCATACAATCACTGAGCATGATAGCTTTGGTTCGCACTATTAGATGTGGAAGCAACTCAATTCATTTGTACTTTTTTAAAGACCAAGGGAGAAATCTAATTCCAAGGACACATTAAATACAGACATTCAGACTATATCTTAAAAAACTATCAGATTTTTCTTTAAATTTTTTCTCCTATTCTTGTTTTTATTAACAACTATGTATTATGGTGTAGTCATTAGGTAGACAGCACTTTTCTCTGGAAAAAGGACATAAACTCAGGCAGAACGGTAAGGTAAGCTCAGACACACCAAATTTGTCCCAGATTTAGAGATACATCTCTTTCGGTTTGCCATCTTTCCTTACTACCCTTCTCTTGCAAGTAATGCAATGAAAACAAATTTATGGTCTTTCTATTTTATCCTTCCTTAATTTTCTTCAAATAGCCTGCAGATGATACAGAATATAACTCATTTCTGTCTCTAGGACTCTACTTGTTAGGAAATTCATTGCATATATATAGGCTGATCCCAACTTATGAACTGGTAGTAGTCCAAAAACTCATTTTTTAAATCAGTAGCTAGGAATAGGAAACACATTTTCTCTTCAGAATGCCTTTATAAGCAGTGTATCAGTCTCAAACTAACTTATAAAAGCCAAAGAAGCTTCAATTTGTTGAAGATCCACTAAATGTCAAATGAAATATTATATATATCTCATTGTTATCTTAATCACTTTTTTGTTTTTAATTGAGCTAATTCATACTCACATTAAGTACATAAAGTGCAAAAATCTTAAATTCACAGTTGGATACACTTGTATATGTGTATACATCTATGAAATGGCCACCTGGTTTAAGACACTGAATATCTCCCTCACTTTAAAAAGTTCCCTTTTGTTTCTTTTCAGTCGACACCCATCTCATTCCATGGAGATACCATTATTTGGACTTTTATTATCATAGATTTGCTTCAGTTGCTCGTGGACTTCATATCAATGATACTATATATTATAGAGTCTATCAAGTCTGGGTTCTTTCTGAAAGATCTTTCAATGCTCCCATATGTATCAGTAGAATAGCATTCCATTTTAAGAATATGCCACATTTTATTGCTTCTCTTATTGATTTTATCTATAGCTAAAACAGCAATGAACACTTAATACTCTAGGAGTGCAATTGCAGAATCCTATTGGGGGCATACATTTACTTTTAGTAGAAAATGCCCAAGAGTTTTGCAAAATATTTGTGGCAATTTTCATTTCCACTGAAAAAATACATGAGTGCTTATTTTCTTCATATTTTTGCCAAAAACTTCACATGGTCAGTAAATTGCCATGCAATTGAGTGTGTTACTGTGATATTTCCTTACGGGTTATTATTTGTATTTCTCTGTTGAAGAACTATGTTAAAAATGGTTTTATTTGAATAGTGGCCATTTGGGTAGCTCCTCTTTAAAATATATTTGTAAGATTACTTTACATAACCTGGAAAGTAGCCTTATCTATCCCCATGACTTTTGAGAAAACAATACTAATTCCACTTTAATAATGGTGAAAATGATGTCCTGGGAGGTAAAACAATTCCCTAACATCATACATCCAGTAAGTGGCAGAGGAGACAGGAGATTTTTTCTGCCTCACTCAGTAGCCTGTGTGCTTCAGAGCATCCTACACCATGGAGTACAGAATATAAGATATAACCATAATACATTACAAACCATCCAGGGAAATAAGACCTCAGAAACATTTCTCTCTAGGATGAGGATGATGTCCTTATTTCTACCAATCTCCCTTCCCGAACAGTGGAAATAAGATATCATTAATAGCTCATTGAGGTAGGGACAAGGTGTCTGGGAAAAAAGAAAATTAGTGTAAGTAAAATATAATGCATTTCAAAAATTGTATCCCAAAGAAGACTTGCTATAGAACATATTTTTTTGCTGTGTACAGAAAAGTAGTGTAATGTAAAATGGATGATAAAAATTTAAAATGACGTCAGTCTATTAAAGCCTCTATGGATTCCCTTTAAAGTCATGCAATCCAGCATTTCTAAAATTATTTGGCAAAATAATAGTTTTCCAAGGAACACCTATGAAGAATTTGTGAAAAGTAGCTTGCCATGGAAATTGCTTCCTTTTTTCTTTTTGATCATTCATTTGCCTTCTTTCCAGACACACACTGGAAACCTACGGGATATAATAAATTCATACTCACTAGCATACACACAAACACACAGCATATATTGAAACAAATAAGCTTTAAAACAAAAATCCAAAATTCCAAAAATCCAAAATCCAAATTCTTGTAAGCACTGATACAAAATACCACCCCAATGAAAAAGGGAAATTAATAGTAACAACAACAAATGCTTCAAATACTAGCTCAGAAAAGGCAATCATTTAAAATTCGTGCTATGAAGATAGTTACTGCAATGACCAACTATGTTATGATCTTAGAAAGAAAAAGGTAAGAGGGCCACACCACCGTGCTCCCTCAATGCAAAAGATACTGCCACTAATTCAACCAATGTCCAAATGTCTGAATAGCAGAAGCCTGGGAATTTCACAGGCCTGGGGAGGTGGATTCTCATCCATCTCTGTGGTCAGTATGCAAGGCAGGCTGGATTGGCCCCTTCGTTCTATAAGAGTAGGCTTATCCATTATCCTTCAATTTCAAACCCAGATAGTTCACTCTTTTAGTAATCAAATGAAGTGGAGCTTATTAGAAAGAACTATGACCAACTCCATATTAATAAAATAGTACATTTCAGCTATGAAAAAGGCCATGAGGACAATATAAACTTTGCAATATCTAAATATCTTTTCTAAGAGAATGCACAGAAATGTTTGTGTGGATTTCTGCTCAGTAATATCCTTTGTAGCATTATTCATTATACACACACACACTCACATGCACACACATACATGCATATAGACAACAGTACATAAAAAGGTTTAAAATTAGCAGAGCACTTCAAATGAATACAAACATTAATAAGGCCACAGAAATTATTAAAATATGTTGGATCAATAAAATCAACAAGATCTAGATACTCTATATAAATTTTATGTATATTCTCAATGGTGATACCCAACTGAATAGTAGTCATAAACTTTTGATATTATTAGCATATATGATATGTTTCTCTTGCTTTTCTAAAATTTATTCATTCTTTACGATGTAAGTTATGTCTGTGACATAATGCTGATTCAAAAATGGATAAATAATCTAACATTATTATAGATATAATTACGTATACATGTCATGACATGATTATATGTTTATATATTTCCAAATATGGAATAATAATAAATAGTTTTGAATGCTGGTTTTACAAGTTTTTGTTGTTATAATTTAAAAATACATTTACCTGAAAAGTCATTCAGAGAACTATATATTTGAATTTATGTTGTATAAAAATGTATTAGTAAGCCAGAAGGTAACCTAAAAATGCATATAAAATAAAAACCAATTTAATAGTGACAAAAAGACTACAAAAGGAGATGACAAATATTGAAAGCACAGGACAGAGAAGAAGTAGATATGAGTTAATAACCAAGAGCAAGTTGTTTATTACAACCTATCTTGTTTACATCCCTTTACAAAAGGATTTGAGGTAGAAATATAAAATTAAAGAAAACTTTCCAGAACTTCACAAAAGCATTGAGATTGAATTCACAATGAGTTCAATAAAATTACCAATGAAAGTGTCTTAAATTTCAAGGGAAAGGAAAGGTTTGTTTTTTTTTTTCTATGTCTCCAAAAGAACAAAAGCAAAAATCTCTCAAAGAAGGGAAAACATTATTGTTTCAGGCCTTTCTGCTGTGACAATAAATATCAGGAAGTAGTATAGAGGGATAACTTCAGAGTCCTACAAAAAAAGAGGTGTGATTCAAGAACTTTGCTTTACCAGGCAAGTTTGTCATTCATATGTGAGGATGAGAGACCGTTTCAGACACGTGAACTTTCACAAAATTTACCACAACTTTATTCTGCAGAGACTGAAAAAATGGCAATGAATATGTGAAAACACTTCTGGACACAGAAGTTGATTAGTATTAAAAAAAATGTAATAACTATTTACTAAAAAAAATAGATAAGCATTTGTTACATGAAGTAGATGTGGGAATATCAATAAACAATTTTAGCATTAGAAATGAAAAAAGTATCTGATCATAACTGCCATGAGGAGAGAATAGCATGCAAAAAGACTACATGTACCCCCTACACCAAAAGGTGAAGAAAGAAGGAAAGAAAAATCACAATAGAGATGCATCATATTGCTTGTGAGCTAGTTATGATTCTAAATCCATATCTAATAAAATCAGAGATTAACCTTATTAGTAGACTGGATATTATAAAGATATAACAAAAAAACCCCAAAATTAATGGTTTCATTTAACTCAGAAGTAAAAGGATAATTCAATATAACAAACTTGATACATCAGTAGACTAAACAATTAACACTGTTCATCACTCAAAATTCAATGAAAAGAAAAAAATTAATATATGTCCCAATAAAACACTTCCAAAGAATAGAAAAATTCTTCTTGGAAATAGCCACATAACCCAAAACCAGCACTGCAATAATGACAAAATGATGGTGATTAACCTCTTCTAATTCAGTGACAAAAAACGGTATCTTCTGCTATCAATATTGTTCAATATTAAAAAGCCTCAGTTATTCAAGAAGAATGAGTAGGAATATTTGTTATAAAGGTAATATTGGTATTTGTAAATAGTACTGCATGCTTTGGAAGGAATCAGCTAAATTCTCACTAGTAATAACAAAGGAAGTCATACTGATTCCTGATGAATGATAGACAATACAAAATTATGTGCTTCAGCAAAGATCATTAGGAAAGCACAAATGGTAACAGACACTATCACAAAAATAAGTTTACATGATGGCAAAATCTTAGTTACTCTTCACTCTAGCAGCAACAAACTTCTGAGTAATATCCTCCCCCCAAAAAGAGAGCTGAGATAAAACTTCACTGAGTTTCAGAAGAATATACAAATAAGGAAATATATATGATGGATCCGGTCTCCTATTTAATATCATATAAATACTGTAAATATATAGACTTAACATAATTCCAAGTACTAAAAACCATGAGCCTAAGTACAGTAAACTAATTGATGCACCCAAATAGTAAACACTTTCTGAATATAATAAATATGTAAGTTTAGCACAATTCCAAATGCAATCAAAATATAGTTTTTAGAACTATGATTGCTGATTGAAAAATACATGTGGAAAAAATAAATGAGTGAAACTTAAATAACACTAATTATTATGCTCTTGTTGCTGCTACTACTACAGATACTATGATGCCTCCTATTTATGATTTTTGAATGTTGGACCTTTTCCTTACAGTTTTTGTCTTAATCCTCCAAAACTCTGATGAGGAAGGTACTATTACTACAACAACTCCTTTTTTAATTATATGAGAAAACCGGTGCTTGGAAAGCTTAATATGTTGCCTAATATGGCAGAGGGAAGATATTGAATTCAAGATTTGAATGTATATAAGCAGACACCATGGCTGATCCTCAATTATTTGAAAATAAATAATAAATCCCCCCAGAAAACAACACTTACAAAAACGTGGGCCTGATTCTAAATCAGAACATCAGATATGTAAAACAGAATGCATATTGGAATCTGAAAACCTCACATAAATTTTTAAAAATGGTAAAACGAGCTTTTCAAAAAAAGGCAGAATCATTAATAGATAGTATTATGGCACCCTGACAGCAATTCATGAAAGGGGAGAAATTAGAGACACAACTCACTCAATGTTATAAAATAATTGTCAACACTAAACATCAAAAATTATCACCCAGCAAGGTATGAGTAATGTAGTTGTTACATGTCCTACAGATGCATTTATTCTAGGAAACTAGGACAGCAAGTACTATTTAGAGAGTACTACAGTTTCCAGAGACCCCTTGGATGGTGGCACCAGTCTACTATGAAAAGATTCACCTTCTGCCCTATCCACTTTAGCCAGTGCCCAGAAACCACCCATCTGTTTTCACTCAGAATGCATGAACAAATGCTCTGATGTCTGCCATGCCCTAGCACCACGAGGAGGTTCAAGTAGAGACTCCACTGTGCAATGCTAATGCTAACAATATATGGTGGTGAAAAGAGCACACAATTTCAAAGTCCAGAGGTCTATGGAAATCTTGGTTCCACTCAATTGTTGTGGGATGTTAGTATCTGCAAAAAGGCTATAATATTTCCAAATTTACTGTGTTGTTTTAAGAATTAGAACTAATTTCCTTGTAAAACACCTGCATAATTCCCAGAATAACAGCTAAAAAATTCTTTTTTAATGATTTTATCATTAATATGATGATGATCAAACTCATTATTAGAAAGCACCAAAAAAATGGAGAAAGCATTTTTAGGTGCATGCCCTAGAGTGGCAACATACAAAAGAGATGATCCGCAAGATGTGGGGATTCTGACAAGTGATCTTAAGTATATTTTCCCTTCTTTTACAGAGTAAGAATATGTTATTCCTGCCCAGAAATACTCTCAGTCTTGTCCTTCAGTGACTCTGTTCCTTAAAATACTTACCTCTGCTGCCTTCTCAGGGAAGCACCGAGGGCAGGGCTCAGTGTCCGTCTCTTCATAAGTCACCTTTACTTGCCCTTAAGACTTCACTCCTCTCCCCAACAGTCTTCCCACACATTCTGCATCCTCCCAATATTGCAAATACTCCAAAGCAATCACAAATTATAATGTATATTATACAAATTTATTCCCTATACAGAAGATAAAAAAGAAAAAAAATATAGGAAAAGTTTTGACATGTGTGTACATGTATATGGAGGTAAAAAAGCAATAATTGTGATTATAAATGACTACCAATTACATCAGTATATGAATGTGAGACAAAGATATCAATTTTGTAAAATGAATAATATAAATATGAGCATATCATAAACAAAGCTGAAAACAAATAGTAAAAGAGAAAAAGGGGAAAAGAGGAGGAGGAGAAGGGTAGAAAGGAAAAGAAATATAGGAGGAAAACCACATAGGAAATGTTTATCCAGAGCAAAGAAATGCAAATTGAAGACAAACCTATTTTTTTGGCACTCATTAAAGTAAAAAAACATAAAATTAGCCAGTGCTGACAAGATATTAAAATTGGAATAACTATTCAGGGATGTTGCACAGTGTTTTAGAAGACATGTATTATAGGTAATATGTAAGAAAAGCCACAAAAATGACCTTGTCCTTTAACAAAGAATTTTTATTTTTTAAGACCGTATTTTAGGGTAATAAACTTTAATGTAAGGGAAGAATAATGTTTGAAGATGTTCTTTGCAGTAATTTTTGTAATGTCAAAATTTGGATGAAAGCTAAAAATTCAACCTTAGAGAATGGTGACATAATGAATTACTATAAATTGCTATGCAACTGAATTTTGATGCAGATCTAAAAATATACTTATAAGGACATTGATGCTAAAAAACTCACACTAAAAAGTGCCATGTGCAGTACAATTAAAGTTCCGATAAATAAGGTATACACATGGAAGAACGTAGCAAAACATTGACCAGTAACCTATAATTGTGTTAGATTAATGCATTCTTGCCTGTCATAATTTATAAAACAGTGTTTGGTATTATTCCATTTGCTTTTCAGTGGGTATATTTTTAAACAATATGTAATACATATTATGACATATTTTATTTGATTATATATGATCAAAAGAGTAATTTCATTTGCTATGTAGAGTTTCTGCTCCAGTAAATTGGCAAACAAAACTAATCCATAGAAAAATAAGTCCCAAGTACCAGTAACAAAGGAATTGAAAGCAAGAACAATTAATGGGTGAGCTGATGCTCTAGCATAGATGGGAAGGAGGGAATAGAACCAGCGAATTTAGTGGCCACATAGGACAAGAGATTAGACATTAAGCCTATACAGGCTAGGAGATGAAATAAAGCTCCCCTTAAGATGTTATCCTCATTAAACTGAACTACAAAAATCTGGTCAGTAAGACCATAAACAAACAAGCAACCTTTTCTACCTGGGCTCTAGGTGGAAAAAAGAAAGCTTCAGAGTGGAAACCAGTCACTACTTCTTTTAGACAATACTTTTCTGATGTGGACATCAACATGCCAGGAACTTACAATAAAACAATCAAGCCAGAAATTCTCCTATGATATTTAGTAGACACAAACACACATCCACAACTTTTATACAACAGATTTATAAACAGAAATAAAAAACAAGTCCTCTTAAAAATAAGATCTTATTTAAAATAAGGAAAAAACTTGAATGAGCATAAGCAAATGAAAAAAAAAAAATAAGAACCTGCAAACCTAAGATGATTGTACAAGAATCTAAGAAGGGCCTATAAAACAAAAGTCTAATGATTAAAAGATAAAAAATGAAATAAATCAACATGATAACAACTTTTCATTAGGAAAAATAGAATTAAAATAAATTCATTATATTTGAAGATGGATTTTGTAGACTGACAGAGCTGTCTAAATGACTTAAAATAAACATATAAAGATTAAGTGTCACCAAGGAAAAGGGAGTCCAAGTTCTACCTAATATTAGCTACAGTCAAAGAGACTAGAAGACATAAGGGAGAAGCAATATTCAAATAAATAATGGCTAAGAACTTGCAGAGGTGATGAAAGACATGAATTCTCAAATTAAACATTCAGTAAATTCCAGGAAGAACAGCCCCCAGACATATTATGTTGAAACTGCAGAATACCAAAGGCAGATATCAAAACTAGCCAGAGAGAAAAAGGTTATTAAAACATAACAAACAGATGGCTTTCTTCTCATATCTAGCAAATTCAGAACATATATATAATGCTTCATGACCAAACAGGGTTTATCCCAGGAGTCCAAAAATGGTTCAACATTTTCCTATGTATACACGTAACTCCTCAAAATAATAGATTAAAGAAGAAAAGTCATATGTTCTTACCAGTAAATGCAGATAACTTATTTGACAAAAGTCAATATCCATTTATAGAATGGATATAGAGAAGAAGTACCCTCACCTACTAAAGATGACTAAAAATCTTATAGTAATATTACAGCAATGGTTAAGTTGAAAATAATCCTTCTTAAAGATAGAAAAATTTTAAGTAGGTACAGTTTCTGTGCTTTTATCTAATCATGTACTTAATTTCAAAGTAGGCAAAAGAGACAACAGTCAAATGGAAAAAACAACTCACTGATAATGTGGTTGTCCACATAGATATTTTAAACAATTCTGAAGCATATAAGAATGTCCAGCAAGGCTGTTTTCCTACACACAAGCAGCAGAATACTGGAAAATGTATTAAAATGTAGCATTCACAAAAGGAATTAAGCTATAAATTATAGGTAAGAAATTTAAAAAAATAGTTGGAGAAATTTATAAAACACAGGAGAAAAGAAGATGTACATAAATGAAATAAATCATTTTTTTGGAAGGAGGGCCATTGAAGATGGCAAATAATTAAACTCTGGGTATAGTGCACTTCCAAATGAAATCCCAATGAAATTTTTATGAGACATTATATATATATATATATATATATATATATATATATATATATAAAAGCTCAGGGAACAATAGAGTGAAGAGAACTATATAAGAATAAGAAAGGGTGTGGGGCGCCTGGGTGGCTCAGTGGGTTAAAGCCTCTGCCTTCGGCTCAGGTCATGATCCCAGTGTCCTGGGATCGAGCCCCGCATCAGGCTCTCTGCTCAGCGGGGAGCCTGCTTCCTCCTCTCTCTCTGCCTGCCTCTCTGCCTACTTGTGATCTCTGTCTGTCAAATAAATAAATAAAATCTTAAAAAAAAAAATAAAAAGAATAAGAAAGGGTGAACTTACCTGTGAAAGATCAATATTCATTATATAGTACAATGTAGCTATGGTAGATAAGATTATCATGATAAATAGATTTCAATATCAAGTTAAAAACCTTACCATTCTTAAAATGTGATATAATTTATGCATAATATAAATGTACAAAAGTATGTCTCATAATACACAAAGGTAATAAAAGCATGAAAACTTTCCAGAAGATGATGTACATCAACTTCCAGAGAGTGGTGTCCTCTGGGGAGAAAGAGAAGAAGGAAGTAATGAAGTAGAACTGGGAGGGTCTCGCTGTGAAGGCTGACCTGTGTATTGTTGGATACTTAGTAGCATCCTGGCTCTACCCCTTAGATGAGAGTTGCACCTCTCCTCCCAGTTGGGACAATTAAAACTGTCTCCAGAAATTGTCAAAAGTTCTCCAGGGGCAAAATTGCTTCAAGCTGAGAAACACTATAGCCAACTAAGTCTTTGGTATTAGTTTTCAGGTCAGGGAAGAGAACAAAAATTCCGAATTAAAATGGTACAATGTCAACTACTATTGAATCTGAGGGGGTGGGAGGGACATGTCAGTCACATTATATTTGTGTGTTTTTATTTACCTGAATTTTCAAAATTTTAAAGTGTCACCAGATAGTGTAGCACTAGAATTTAATTGTTAATAATGGCTGTAGTTTAAAACTGCCCTGCTTTGTAATCTGATTTATATTTCAGCATTTATATGATTTTTTCCCACTTCCTATTTTCTCCAAGCTACAGTTTCTAAATCTAGTAGTTGTGAAAATTAAGTTAAATAACCATATTATAGTTTTAGCACAGTGCCTAGAACATACTGAATGCTCAAAAACAAAGTTCTCCTGCAATTTTAAATTAATAGTATTTTCCTCATAAAGTCATTATGAAAACATTCATGATATATGAATAAACAAGTCTTTTTAAATAATAATAGGTATAATTATAAAATGTTTTATTTTTCCAATTGAAGATACTTCCAAAAATATTTTGTCAATTTTCCTTTAAAATGAAAACTTGAAAATAATTATTTGATTGAAAAAAACATGAACAAAAATGTCACAAAATATTAGCAGAGATTAAATATTGAAGAAGCCATAAAGTCAGATAGATCCAAAGAATGATCTTTATTGTCATTCTCTTGAGTTGTGTCTTATATCAAAAAAGACACACCTGACAATAAAAGTTTATATACTTTATAAAATATCACAAAATGTAAAAACTCTTGCTACATTCTAGTAAATTAAAAACAATATATATATATAAATTTTAAGTTATAGGATTCTTTTTCAAAAATTTTTAAAAAATATTTCATCTATTTATATGTGGGGAGGGGGGAGTATGAGTGAGGGGTGGGGTTGGGGGGAGGAGCAGAGGGAAAAGCAGACTCTCTGCTGAACAAGGAGCCTGATGTAGGACTTGATCCCAGGATCTCAGGATCATGACATGAGCCAAAGGCAGAAGCTAAACCAACTAAGCAACCCAGGCACCCCCAAATGATAGAAGTCTTAAGATAATTAATTAGAATACATAAGTTAACTACTTGTCTCAAGTCCTTAGAGGGTGTTAGAGTAAGTTTAGAAAAATGAAAAGTGTGAAAATGATGTTTGGATTTAGCACTTCATATACAATAAACCTATTTTCCCACACTTCTTAGGTCACCAGCACTACCACATATTTATTTAGTAAAATCCAGAATGGCATCTTAAAATTAAATGTTTGTGCTATCAAGTTTTTGTTAAGATTCACATTACAGAGAGTAGGAATATAGCTTTCAATGATTTATTTTTTTAAGATTTTATTTAGTTGAAAGAAAAAGAGAGAAGCATGAGCAGAGGGGCAGGGAAGTTAGGGCCAGAGGGAGATGGAGAAGCAGACTCCCTGTGGGGTTTGAAGCCAGACCCTGGGATAATGACCTGAGACAAAGACAGCCACTTAACTGACTGAGCTACTCAGGCACCCCCAGGTTTCAATAATTTTAAATTGTGGTCCACAAACCTTGAATTTCTTTAACATGAGATGTCTGGAAATCCCAATTTTTAAGCAAGGGGTCTGACAGGGATATGTGGCAATGTCAGTGAAGTATCAGCAACCACAATCTATAGGCTGCTTCAGCTTTGACAAGACTGAGCAGGAGTTACCAGGCATCTTCACACTATCTGGGTTAACTACCACATAAAATAACAACCTTCTTTTGAGCATTATCCAACACTGGAGAGAAGACAAAATGTTCAGAACCAGATTTTCCCCTTTTATCTCTGTGCCTAAGTTCTTTTAAGAGTTCCTTTAAATGCAAAGAAAACATTTGTGACATTATAGGAAACCCAGATTAAATATATACTGATACAACAAACTTAAATATTTTTGTATTAAGAAAACAATCATAATTATAATAAAAACTCTATTCAAAATTATTTCAAAAAGAGGCACATGAAGAAAAAAGAAAACATGTTTCTTAGCATTTCCAAATAATTAAATGTGAGTAAAACAAGAGATATAAATAAATTTAGTGATTAATTCATGTAATACATTAAGATTATTCCAATGTGTATGATCATTTGAAATTTAAATTGTAATAGCACCCTATAATACCCAAAACTTATTCAAGCACTTCAAATTGGCCTGCATGAAAATTTGGCATCATTTATCATGTGACACATGTGGTCACATCAAATTCAATCATTCTTGTGTACTATTGGTTTTAAAAAAAGAAAATTTGAAGAAAGCAGAATGCAGAAAGGCTAACATAGGCAATAGAAAATAATTCAGAAAAACAAAATCCAACTCAAATATTTTTTTTGAAGATTTTATTTATATATTTATTCGACAGAGAGAGAATGACATATCACAAGTAGGCAGAGAGGAAGGCAGAGGAGGAGGGAGAAACAGGCTCCCTGTTGAGCAGAGAGTCCGATGCAGGGCTCAATCCTAGGAGCCTGAGATCATGACCTGAGCTGAAGGCAGAGGCTTAACCCACCAAGCCACCCAAGTGCCCCCAAAATCCAACTTAAAACTATGAAATTTCTCTCAGAATCTCATTACTGAAGAGTATATATCTAGAAATTCCTTTAAAGATTTTTGAGCTTAGTTGTTTGTGTGAATTCTGGTTATTAGCAATCTCACTTTTATCTAGAGATATCTTGATTATTTCACAGTAGTATATTAATTCACAGTAGTATACTTGCAAGACATGATTTAACAATACCATTTTCCTAATATAGAAATTGATGTATAAGATAAAGCTTATGTATTCATATACGCATGTGTGTATGTGTCTGTGTGTGATATTTATAACAAATACACTAAATTTATTCATTTTGGAAATACAATGTCAAGTGTTGATATTTGTTTATTTTAAATAGTAATGCCATTTCCATATATATTTATTTTAAAGAGAAAGGTATCAGATACCTTTGTGACACCCAGATGGCTCAGTCACTTAGGCATACAACTCTTGATTTTTAGCTCAGGTCATGATCTCAAGGTCTGAGATTGAGCCCTGCATTGAGCTCTGCACTCAATGGGAAGTCTGCTTGATATTCTCTCCGTCTCCCTCTGCACCTCCCCAAGTTTGCACATTCTCTTTCTCTCAAAAAATAATAAATCTTAAAAAAAAAGTCAGATGCCTAAATGAGGTACCCAAGTGCCCCAATAATAGCACCATTTCTGATTGACTTTTTTTTTAAAATGAATCCATTATTTTCCAAATCCCACCACTACCTCTAAATGGGGGAAAAAAGTAAAGTAAAATAAAATAATAAACAAAACCAACAGTGCTCAGTTATCCTAATACTTGAAAAGTTTTAAAAGATTAGTGGAAATTAAACATTCCTGGGACTTGCAAAAAGGGATCATTATATATTCTTTTTCCTGTTATTGCTACATAGTAAGAATCAAATAACTCCTCTTAATAACAATAATTGTTAGAATTTTACTTAGTGTTAGAGTCCTCTAGAAGAGAAAGTTTAATCACCAGGACTTCAATCAGAACACCACCTAAAAATTACAGTATATTAAAATAACTAAAATGCATTAATTAGTTATTGTGTTTCATGTAAGACCTAATAAAAGTTATTAGGGAAATAGCAAGAATCCTATCTTTTACTTACAAATAACACCATGTTGTTGAAACCATAAAGTTCTAAGTCTAATCTTGCCTTTACTATGCTGTGTTGTACGTACAATTTGAATGCCCTGAACCATAGCATTCACATATGATACTGTGGATAATACTTCTGTCTGTAGAGCACCTAGCACTTTCCAGAGGAAGTAATCTATTAAAAAGAAAACAAAATTTTATTTTGATTTCTGCCTACAAGATACATGTTTCCATCGTCTCGTGCCCATTGTAAAGATGAGGCAGCTGAGAAACAGATAATTAAACTATAAAAATCACATTAAATTAGTGAAGTAAAGTAATTCAGATTGTCTGATTTCTTTTCTAGCTGAAAGAAACATTAAACTTTTATTTCACTATTTCTGGTGTTCGTCTTTAATTAAATAACATACCCAAATCCACTCAATGTTTCCAGAATATCTCTCAAGTAAATATTCACTTATCCAAGTTGAAGAAAATTTCAGAAATAAACTCTACTGCCTACAGATTTAAATACTGCATTTCCCTGATAATTGCAATGTAATAATTAAGAAAGCTAAGCAAAATAGTAAAATATATTTTCTAATGAGATTCTAAAATAAAATTCTGAAGTTAATGTTTAAATCATTTTTTCATGTTTCTCAAAACATATTTTTTTAACTTTTTAAGAAAAAGAAAATACAGGACAGTTTTTTAAAGGGTCTTAAAACTAATACTTTTTCATCATTAAATGAACTTCACAAAAGAATTATAATGTAATTAAACCAGAAATAAAGTTTTCTGGTGGTGATATTGTTTACAGAATGTTTGAGTAGGCTAAAGTAAAAGGTATAAATAGAACACTCATCATTTTACAGTCCTTGGAAGGCTACAAAATTATGGTACAGATTTTTCATCCTCCAAATTAGTATCCAGTTATATTATGTTCTAAACCTGTAAATCAGGATTTACACAGAGAACATCTAACACTAGGGCTACTTTTCGGTAGTATAGACAATACTGACTAACTTTCAGATTTTGTCTTTTATATAAAAACACATTCTTGGGGTGCCTGGGTGGCTCAGTGGGTTAAAGCCTCTGCCTTCAGCTCAGGTTATGATCCCAGGGCTCTGGGATCGAACCCCATATTGGGCTCTCTGCCCAGCAGGGAGCCTGCTTCCCTTCCTCTCTCTCTCTGCCTGCCTCTCTGCCTACTTGTGATCTCTGTCTGTCAAATAAATAAATAGAATCTTAAAAAACAAACAAACAAACAAAAAAACCCCACATATTCCTTTCAGGAAAGATGGAGAAAAGGGAGTGCTTTAGAAACCAAAACTGAATGTACACTCTGAATGTGATTTCATCCATATGCCACATATTCTAAGAAAGAATATGGTTTGAAAAATGCTTAACAAGACACCAGGAATGAAGCCACAACTCCGTTAATTAAGAAAAGTTTGTGGTTGGCAAAAGTATAGACTATTCATAAGAACTCTTTCAAAACTATTCAATCTGAAGAGATTGTATTTGGCAGGGATATTGAAGAAAATTCATGGCCTTAATTTTATTATTATTATTGATATTTATTTTTGAGGTCCTGAGTTTTCCATCCCCTAATGAGAAGGGACAAATCTGGAGGCAAGACATGACAGGAAGACAGATATGAATGGCTAATGACTATTATCGCCCTGATACAAGTGGACTCCAAAAAAAGAAAAGTCCCTGTCTAAAGGTTTGATGCTTTATTTTCTTAGAAGTGGCATTTAAACACAGGAGGTAAAAATCCAACTCCACTTCCCCTTGACAAATCTGCCACCTTAGGTGATGATTCATTCCAGGGCCAGCTTGGTTTATCCACAGTACATAAGTTTCAAAAGACAAGCACAAATAATAGATCCCCTTCAGTGTGGCTTCCATGGTCTAAAGTCTTATCCATCCTCTATCAGGCAGCTGAGAATGAGTAGTAGTAAATAGAAACCATTAAATTCCAACCCTCCACTTGGTATTAAAAGGTGAATGAGGGAATCAAAGATGGTGGCTGAGAGGAGGAACCTCTCCTCTCATCCCACAAACACAACAGGATAACTATCAAGTCCTAAGCACCCCAGAAATCTGCTGGAAGACTGATGGAACACAATCCACAACTAAAGGGAGAGAAGAAACCAAATCAAAGAAGGTAGGAAGTTCAGAGATGTGGTTTAGAGGAGAAATGGATTGTGACTGTTGCAGAGGGGAGTGAGCCATGCACAAGGAGAGGGCAGCGAGTGAGAAGCAGAGAGAAAGAGAGAGAGGAGCACACAGGGGAATGCACCAAGAAGAAGGTTTTCTCTAAAGTGATTGACTCAGAAATTGAGAGGAGCTGAAATTTGTGGGTTCTTACAACGAGTGGACCTGAAAGCCTGGTGTTTGTTTTTTTGTTTTATTTTGTGTGTTTGTTTTTTAAAGCCTGGTGTTATAAAGGTCAGCAGGTTTAGCTGGGATAGATTCCAGAAGGTACTACTACCCTGATCCTGAAGAGAAGGCAGGCAAACAACCTGGGGTGAGAAGTCATGGAAAAAGTGATCTTAAGAATGCCTGGGGCACACTGTGGGGAGATTATTCACTTATCTTGGAGAGTGTCCTTGGGAGGCAACATTTACACAGACACAGCTCAGAACAAGTGCTGGGCAGCATCATTCCCCTCCTACATCCTTCAGCATAAACACAAAGCCACCAGATGGAGGTAGTACAGGGTCAACAATGGCTTCCTAACTTGATTACACCAAGCCCCATCCCCTGCACTCTGATGGAGTTCCCCTTCAAAGTCCAGTTTGCCTCAGTCTTAAGAATGACAGGTCCCTCTCTCAGAAAACTAGCACAAATACTTACACACTCTATGTCCCCCAGTCAGAGAGTTCTGCAGGACCTCAGGTCTGGTGGAGTTAGTGTAGGGTTACATTTCACAAGCATACCAGAGCATACCTAATTAAAGCTGACTACAAACCAGGGTCTAAACACTGTCCATTGTAGGCAAGGATTGCCTCTGCAGAAACTGGCCTCAGGGACAAAGCAGCCAAAACACAATAACAGAGCACATGTAGCACACACCAGAGATAGTCCTTGAAGTATCCAGAACTGGGCACTATAAGACCTCTTCTTCATAAGGCCATTACTTTCAGGAGCAGGAGACATAACTGGTTTTTCTAAAACAGAGAAGAAGGCAGAGACTTAGATAAAATGTCAAGATGGAGGAATTTATCCCAAATGAAAGAACAAGATAAAGCCACAGCCAGAGATCTAAATGAAACAGATATAAGTGACATACCTGGTGGAGAATTTAAAGCAACAATCATAAGGATACTTGCAGAACTTGAGAAAAGAATAAAAGATATCAGGAAGACCCTGATGAGAGTAAAAAAGAATCAATCAAAGATGAAGAATGCAGTAAATGAGATTGAAAACAGGCTTCACGCAATGAAAAGGATATTGGAAGAAGCAGAGGAACAAATTAGTGACCTAGAAGACTAATGGAAAATAATGAAAGTGAACAAAAGAGAGAAAGAATTATGCAACATGAGAATAGCCTTAGGGATCCTTAGTGACTACATCAAACATAATAACATTTGTATTATAGAAGTCCCAGTAGAAGAGAGAGAAAAGGGGGCAAAAAAATTATCTGAAAAATAATAGCTCAAAACTTCCCTAATCTAAGCAAGGAAGCAGACAATCCAGATCCAGGAGGCACAGAGAACTCTCATCAAAATCAACAAAAACAAACCCACATAGAGACATATTGTAATTAAATTGACAAAATATAGTGATAAAGAAAAAAAATTAACACAGCAAAAGAAGTCAGTAACTTACAAAGGAATACTCATAAAGGTAGCATGGGATTTTTCAACAGAAATACTGCAAGCCAGAAGGGAGTTCCATGATAGATTTAACATGATGAATGGGAAGAATCTGCAGTCAAGAAAACTCTAACCAGAAAGGATATCATTCAGACTAGAAGGAGAGATAAGGAGTTTCCCAGACAAACAAAAACTAAAGGAGTTCAAGACCACTAAACCAGCACTGAAAGAAATGTTAAAGGGAACTCTTTATGTGCAAAGGAGAGACCAAAAGTGACAAAGACAAGAAAGGGTCAGAGAAAATCTCCAGAAACTATGATAAAACAAGTAATAAAATGGCAATAAAAACATATTCATCAATAATTACTTTGAATGTAAATGGATTATAAGCTCCAATCAAAAGACAGGGTGTCAGAATGGATTAAAAATGCTGCCTAAAAGAGACTCATTTTAGACCTGAAGACACATGTAGACTGATAGTGAGGGGGTGGAGAAAAAATTTGTCATACAAATGATGCCAAAAGAAAGTTGGAGTAGTAATACTTATGCTAGACAAACTAGACTTTTTTTTTTTTTTGCTTTTGCATTTGTTGTTGTTGTTGTTGTTGTTTTGTTTTTAATCCTTCTATGGTATGAGAGTAGTACTGGCCTAAGGAAATGATTTTTTTTTTCTTAAACTTATTTGACAGACAGAGATCACAAGTAGGCAGAGAGGCAGGCAGAGAGGGAGGAGGAAGCAGGCTTCCCGCTGAGCAGAGAGCCCGATGTGGGGCTGGATCCCAGGACCCTGGGATCATGATATGAGATGAAAGCAGAGGCTTTAACCCACCGAACCACCCAGGTGCTCCCCCTAAGGGAATGATTTTGAATGTGTTCCCTCTATTGGACTATTTGTAAGATTTTGATAAAGATTGTCATTAATTATTTTTTAAATGTTAGGCATAACCCACTAATTAAAGGAGAATGAAATACAACCTTCATATACCTGATAGGCAGTGTCAATGTGAAATTTCGAACAATATTTTGGTGGCAATTGTGTACCATATTCGTAAATTTAATAAATGGTCAGATAAATATAATTTCAATACTACAGGAACACATTTCAAAAATGTGGTCTATCAGGAAAAAAGGGTAAAAAATAAGTAAAAAGAATAAAATAGAGACCTAATAGAACTTATCAGATTTAAAACATTAAGTTGTAGACTAGCATCAAAGCACTAAGACATGGAAGGGAAACTTGAAGGGGCTCAAGTGCATTGATAGAAAACAAAAAAGGGGGTGCCTGGGTAGCTCAGTGGGTTAAGCATCAGCCTTCAGCTCAGGTCATGATGCCAGAATCCTGGGATCGAGCCCCACATCAGGCTCTCTGCTCAGCGGGGAGCCTGCTTCCCCCTCTTTCTGCCTGTCTCTCTGCCTACTTATGATCTAGCTCTGTCAAATAACTAACTAACTAACTAAATAAACAATAAAAAATAAATAAATAATAAATAAATAAATAAATAATAAACACTGTTGAAGAATAAAATTCAAATTATATATATATAATTTGAATATATATATATGTTGTGTCTATTTCAAATAGTAGACTGTGTATATTAAACAAAAATCTCTATCAATTCTATACAAAAGCATAATAATAATAATAATAAACAAAAAACCTCTTCATGTTGCAGAGAATAAATTTGAAGATTTGTAGGCTTACTCTATTTTTTTTTTAAGATTTACTTATTTACTTTATAGAGAGTGAGTGGGGGTGGGAGACAGAGGGAGAGAGAGAATCGTGAGACGGATCCTCTGAGTGTGGAACCCAATGTGTAGCTCCATCCCAGGACCATGAGATGTAGACCTGAGCCAAAATCAAGAGTCAGACACTGAACCAACCAAGACACCCAGGCACCTCATCCTACTCTCTACATATATTTTTTAAATTTAATAAGAGATGCTCAACAGCAAGGCATTGTAATGACATCATTAAGTCATGACATTTAAGAAAGTGTTCCTCATATACACAAAGAAATGAAGTGTCATTTACAAAGTAGAAAAGGAAACTGTATTCAGTATTCTCTACAGTTTATTTAGATGCTAGAAAATACCTTACTGGAGTTTTCATGGGAAAAGTACAACACAATTTACAGCTAATATGCTTTTCATATTGAATGTAAAAAATAATTATCAATATAGCAGACTCAGGAAGTATATCATTCATTTATCCTTCTTGAAAGACATAACTTGAGCAACCCGAAATGAATCACAGAAAAGGATTCACAGATACGGAGATATGCTTCAAAATCAAAAAGTTGCAAAAAAAATAATCTGATGGACAGCAATGGAGTGGGGAGGTGAAAATTACAGGAGAAATTCAAGAAGAATTGAAGGACAGAATGTAAAAGAGTACTGATTGCTTGTGTGGGTTCACCAGATGCAAAGTGACAGAGGAGATCTCACAGGAAGCCAAGAGAACATCATCAGGGCATGAAAGCCCTTTGTCTGCCTGGAATTTATGCTAGTTTTAGAAAGGTCTCTTTGATTTAAGGCAGATTTGGTATATTGTATGATTAATTTCCAAGCTGGTTTAAGGGTAGATGGTACAACATTTTAGGAGTAAAAGCAAGTTCAAAATCTATCTTTCCTTATGGTACTTGTCAGTCTGCTCTGCTGGGCTCTGCCAATTTCACCCTAGAGTTCTATGACCTGAGTCATCAATATCAGAAAATTGCAGGTTCATGTTCCTCAAATTCTGGTTGCCCACATATAACTCATGGTGCTTAAAAATATTGAGCTAGAGGTCTGAAATGAGGTTCAAACATATCTGTAAAATAATCCATACATGGATTTGATTCTCAACCAGTTTTGGGAACTGTAATTCCCTTGTGTCATTCAGAGTTATCTAAGATTTTTGAGAAGGCAAAGGCAGGCAGGCACCCAATTTAAATTTGACCACAAAATAGGTCATATAAGAAATTGTTGATCTCAGTTATGGAATCCTCTAAGAATAGAGATCTTCTAAAGAACTAGAGAAAAATAGAAAAAGAAAATATGGTAAAGTTTCCCTCCTCCATTTATTTTATTTTAGTTCCCTTACCTTCTTTTCTTGGATTTAAATATAACTCAATGAAACCCACAAAATGAAAGGCTGTTTTTCTCATAAAAAGTCTATTGGGTTTTTGGAGAGGAAAAGAAAGAGGAGGAGAAAAAAATGATGGGACCCTACATTTAATTGGTACCCACTGCTGAGCCAGGTAATGTAAAATTCACTGTATAACTTATGTATAAAATAACGATTATCATTAAAATAGGTCAGAATTTGCTTTATCTGTTACCTAGATCTCTAGCTCAGTGACTGACACATGAACAAATCCAAATTTACTTATTGAACATGAATGTAAAAGTAAGTGAATGAATGAATGATAAGTAGGTCATAACAGGCATGAACTGATGGTGACTACTCATAATCATTAATTGTTAAAACTCTTCATAGGTATATACTATATAATAAAAACATCTGTAAAGTACACCAAACTGGAATAAAATTTCTAGAGCACAGAGACAAATCCCAGAAAGAGCAGTGGTAGAGCTGGAGTGAGGATTTGTAAAAAGTATAATTGCACACTTTATCCATCTTCTATTACAGAGTACAGTCAGCAGATTGCACTTGTTTCTAAAGTTTAGCAACTGAAAATTAAGTGTAAGCATATAAGTTAATTTTTAAACTATATTTGACAGATAATTTTTAAAAGATTTTATTTTAACAAAGAGAGAGAGATCACAAGTAGGCAGAGAGGCAGGCAGAGAGATAGGGGGAAGCAGGCTCCCCACTGAGAAGACAGCCCAATGCAGGGCTCAACCTGAAGCCTGAGCCGAAGGCAGAGGCTTAATCCAGTGAGCTACCCAGGCACCCCTAGTTGACAGATAATTTTGCATTAGTTTCAGGTGTACAAAAACAGTAACAGTTATAACAAAAAATGTTGGAAGATCAACTCACCAAAACAAATAAATAAATAAGCAAGGACACAGTGTTATTAAATACAATAAAAAATAACTTGGATGTTATATACAAAAGTCACAGGTATAAGAAGGTGAATTAAAAATTTGAAATCTAAAGGGGGGCAATTAAGTACCACACAAATACAAAGGGAGAAAGAAGATGTAATCAATATTAATGTTAATGATAAATTTTAAAAATTAGATGTGACAAAGATACCTTGTGTAAACTGAAATTTTACCTGCCATGGACCTTTACATAAAAGTCATACAATAAACAACTGTATATATTTTTTCTAAAGATTGATTTATTTATTTGAGAGAGAGAGAGAGAGTAGAAGGAGGAGCAGAGGGATAAAAAATCCTGAGGCAGATTCCATATTGAGCACAGAGCCCCAGGCACGGGTCAATCCCAGGACTTTGAGATCATGACCTGAGCTAAAATCAAGAGTCAACCACCTAACCAACTGAGTCACCACCCGGGCACCCCAATAAACAACTTATATTAAGAACGATATAAATTCTAAGAATTTGACATAAATGTGGTAACAACTAGACTTAAAAACTGGAGAGATCAAATGTAACATTTTTATATGGAAGATCTGAATAATTTAATGAATCCAATTTATCTTCTCATCATGTATTTTAACTATATATCCTTCAAATAGAAAATGCACCTTCTTTTCACCCATATGTGACTACTACTCCAACCTGTATTACATCATACATCATATCAATTCCTTAATAATTTTCCAAAGCAGAAACAACATGTGATTTGTTTATAGGGCAAGAAACTAGAAATTAAAAGGAAATAGAGAAAATATGGTCCATATAAACAATGGAGTATTATGCTTCCATCAGAAAGGATGAATATCCAACTTTTATATCAACATGGACAGGACTGGAAGAGATTATGTTGATTGAAATAAGTCAAGCAGAGAGAGTCAATTATCATATGGTCTCACTTACTTGTGGAGCATAAGGAATAACACGGAAGACACTGGGAGATGGAGAGGAGAAGTGAGTTGGGGGAAATTGGAGGGGGAGACAAACCATGAGAGACTGTGGACTCTGAGAAACCAACTGAGGGTTTTGGAGGGGAGGGTGGTGGGGGGTTGGGTGAGCCTGGTGGTGTGTACTATGGAGGGCACATATTGCATGGAACACTGGATGTGGTGCATAAACAATGAATTTTGCAACACTGAAAAGAAATAAAGTAAAATTAATAATAATAATAATAATAATATAAATGTAAAAGTAATATAAACATCTTTATTGGCTCAAAATAAAATGTTAATTTTTTTGTTTAAAAAAGGAAATAGAAAAAGAATTCAAACTGTGGAATATATCTTTCATTGCTTAGACTGAAATAAATTACATATCGTTAAAGACTATAAAATGCAAAAACAAAGACATACAACATTAGAAGAAAATATTTATGTATAGTGGAAGCTTTTGCATGGATGTGTACATAGATAAAAATACAAAACAAAAATATTAACGAATATCATTACATAAAAATCGAAAACACTTTTAAGGCAGAAAATGTTATGATCAAATTTAAAAGACAACCAGAGGGGTGCCTGGGTGGCTCAGTGGGTTAAAGCCTCTGCCTTTGGCTCAGGTCATGATCCCAGGGCCCTGGGATAGAGCTCCACATTGGGCTTTCTGCTCAGCGGGGAGCCTGTTCCTCCCCACCCCCTGCCTGCCTCTCTGCCTACTTGTGATCTCTGTCTGTCAAATAAATAAAAATAAAATCTTAAAAAAATAATAAAATAAAAGACAACCACAAGGAAGAAAGCAAAAGCTAATGAAATATTATCAAGAACAAAAAAATTATTGCAACCTATGAGCAGTATCTTTCTCTACTCCCATTCACAGCTTAACATATGTAGAAAGGAACCTGCATATATGCAGCCATTTCCTCTTTTCTGTTCATCTTTAATCCTGAACCAACTCCAGGATCACTGCGTCTTCCTCCATTAACCCCTGGAAATTCCTCTTGTTGCAACATTAATGATGTTCCCTATCCCCGTATAAACAAAATGAATGGAAAATTTTTAGTCTTCTCCATTTTTCAACAGCATTTTACAAAGCTGACTACTTTCCAAATTTCTCAAGTACTTATTTGCATATTTCATTGAGATTGTGTGTTAATTTCAAAAAAAGTTTCATTAAATACTGTGTACCTGCCATAAGTAGGTATACTTTTAGACATTAAGAATATAATAATGGCTAAAACTAAAAATGTTCTTGCCCTCATGAAACTTAAATTCTACTGACAGAGACGAGCAAAAACTGAATAAATGTAGCTACTTGAATTAGAAAGAAAATAAGGCAACACCATAAAAATGTTAAAATGGTCTTTAGGAAAAAAAAATCTATTTATCCAATATGTAACAGGATGTTATTGCAATAATGACAAACCCACTACCTCTCATACATGGTTTGATTTTTGCCACAATTTTTAATATAAACATGTATGATGGCATACTTTAAATTATATTTGATTTTCACAACATATTCATTTTTCACAAAAAATAATCTAAAGATTCTTTGTGTTCCCAAGGGGTTCTTAAAAACACATTTGATATTAAAATTATTCCATTTTTAGCACAGGTCATTCCATCTTCCTGTTATTTTTTTTCTTCATGAAATGCTAACTTTACTCTGCCAGATCTTCAAATGTGAGTAGCTTTAGTGTGAAAAAAGCAGTTCTCCTATGTCAATATGATTAACTTCACTTCACAGTATCATTTTATTAACAGTTCCTACATTGCCTCCATTAGCTATTTCAAAATATGCAATTTTGCATGTTTTATATTATTTCTTACACATTTTTATAAATTTCAGATATTCTTATCTAACCAAATGTGACAGGATAGGTGTTAGCGCTAAGTAAGGATATACATTTAAAGGGGCCCTAATTGTTTAAGTGAACAGTCCACGTGTGTGTGTATGTATGTGTATTACATCAGTCTCATCCTCTGCACAGCAATCTAAATGGTCACTAAGAAAAATGAGTATTTGGAAACTATGGACACCCTTTAGATAAAATTGTAAAAGTTGTGGGTTATGAGATTTATGTATTTTATTTTATATTAGTGATTATTTGAATATTTGACAACCAATATGCATTAATCTACAATAACATAGAAAAAAATCTCACATTTATTAATTTTTTCATAAAAACAGTCTCTTCCATCACCCTAATGTAAGCTATCATTATATTGTGCTCAAATTATTAATTAATATTTCAATGAGCTCCCTGCTTATATAGAAACCTCCTTCCTTCCCATATCAAATCAATATGGCATAAAATCACCGGATTAATCTGCCTAAAGCACTTTGATACTCCTTAGATATTTTTAATGGAATTCAAATCATTCTGCAGTGACCCCAATTTACTTTCCAATTTTTCTCCATGATCTGCTTATATAGATTATGATTTACCTCTTGTCTTTAAATTATGTCTGACACTCTAGTTTTTGTTGGTGCAAAAAACTCTACCTAATCCCTGTTACTTTTATAACACTTATTCATACAGTTCAGGCAGAGACGTCGTTGTACATTGTTTGATCTCCCAGGAAACTTTATTTATGCATCATATGTCATTTAGCATATTTTTCTTTTTAATCTCTGTTTTTCAATTATTAAAACTTCACAACTTATCCTACTGTGTAAATTCTGGAAGAAGTAGTGTGTCATACCTAGTATCACTCACACATTTTCCTTTATTAATACTCTTGGTAGAGCTTACTGTTAGCTTTAAATTTGCTGACTTTAAGAAATTGTACCATTTTGATAACCCCAGTAGATTGCAAGCTCCCTGAATACAAGGAGCTTTCTTGTCCTGTTCACTTTTACATACCCAACAGCTATAAGCATGCCAAGCATATATTTTGTTCAATAATTGATACAGGAGTGCATAAAAATGAGTAGTCATAAATAATTCTCAAAAGTGATATATGGACAACATTCTTGTTTGCAAAGGGGTTACTTCATATAATCGCAATTGGCTTTGATTTCATAAAGTTAATAGATCATGTCTCCTTTCTTTTCATTGAGGAATGCATGTTTCTAATTTTTTTTGCACTTTTATATCAATAAAGACATAAGAAATAGATCTTTGAAGACATGAACTCTCCTGTATTTTACAAAGTCATTTTTAGTTTGTAAAAGCATTTGTGAATAATTAGGAAGTAAAAGAAAGTGAAAATTTGGGGGTACAGATCCTATGTCATTTTACTGTAAGTCTACATGACAAACTCAAGAAACCATCAATATGGCTAAAATTGAAGAGTCACGTTAGTAATGACATATCCACATAGATGATCTATAAATAGAGGGACAAAAAATTTTAACCCTTATAAAAAAACATCAAGTCTTACTTTCAGAGGGAAAGTTGTACTCCTGATGAAGAGAGCACAACATTCATAAGGCTTCCTTTAGTAATATGAAGACTGTGTTTGGGGCTAATTTACATGACTTCACTTTCCCCTATTCTTATATTATTTTAAAAAAATTCCTCTTATCCTTACATTTGTATTTTATTTTTAAATTTAAAAATATGTTTTTTTCTTTTTTCCCAGAGTATAATAACTCATATTCAATAACCTTTTTCCTCCCAGACACTCAACTCTTTATGCATTTTGAAGTGTGCAACATACACAAAAATACACCTCTCTTACTGTACTAGTATTAACTGTGCTTAATAATCACAATCTGTTTTAGTGATGTACACTGATGCAACAATTATGGCTTAAATCATTCAGCAAGTAAAAGTAGATGGTACCATATCTATCTGACATACTGTACTCAACATTAATCTGTATGTTTCTTAGCTTAGCATAAATTTGTATACCAGATGCTTTCTTGTAATTAACACATTGGGATTTGGGAGCAGTAGATTTTGCTCGTAACAAACTTTCCATCAAGTCGACATCTGTGATTTATACCTCCAACTCATTTTCAATATATTTACATAATCAGTTCAATTTAAGCCCAGATTATGCATTCTTCTTACATTTTTATAAGCAGTATCCCCTAAAGATAGTTAAAAAGTAAATTAGGGTGAAGTTTAATTCACTCTCCTTTTTCTAATCAAAACACTTACTATGAACATATAATCAAATCCTGTGATTACATGCATTTATTTTAAAAGAAAAAAAATATGTGTTTTTATTTAGATTAATGTTATATAAGACCATAACAAGACTACTTCATTCTAATAACTATCAACATGACCAGATAACTTATATGTGCATAGTTTAAATTTTTAATATTTTAAGTGTAGAATTTGGCTTTATACCATTCTATTAGAGAATGGTTAGATGCTATTATTCCCATTTAACTTCTAGAAAATTGAGGTTCAGAGGCTACAATGACTTGATTAGGAGAGCTGAACTTTCAGAATCATTAACTTTTTGTTTTGTTTTCCAGATGTACTTGAAGGCAGATTCCAAGCCTCTGCCAATTCAGGAATTTTTCCACTTTAACACATTGTCATAAACACACAGTAATTTTAAACTGTGAAATATTTTCAAATTATAATACAAATATAAGACATCATTTAATTTAAAAATTTTACAAATTAATCTGATGTTTTCTACAATTATTTTAATCAAAGTATAATTAATGCCAGTTTCGTATAATTTACATTAGAATAGTAAAATTTTTTTTTTTGTACAATTCCATTTCTAAAAGAATCTAGGTTACGTAAATTATAGCACATAATGGATCATTGTAAAAAATTCTAGTAGACCCATTTGACATGTTATTAGTACGCATATTTGGTTGTCAAATATTATTGGCATTCATACCTAAATAATAACCAAAAGTATGCCTTATAAAAAAAGAATAATGCCAGCGCTTTTTGGTTTTGCTTCAATGCAAATAATTGGTGAAATGTGAACCATGTTTTCATATGTGAGAAATAAGTACATTAACATTGTTTTTGCCTTATTCTGGTCTTTTTTCTTAAGAAAATAAGACTACAATTGTCTCTTCATAGTAACCTTTTAAATGCCACTTATGATGAAATAATAAAATTATTTTAAAAGACCAGAATTAATTTTTAGAAGAAAAATGATTTATAATACTTTAGTAGGAAAAAGGTTTCTTTTACACTTATATCCAGTTTCTTAATGTTGTATAATCACAAAGAGGGTTAAGCAAGGAAAATGAAAAAGAGTAACAAGGACCCAGCAAGAGTGTCTTGGAATTAACAGTGGGCACTGGGGCATGGTGCCAATGAAACGTCTCTTTTCTGCAAAGCTGAGTCAGAAATCATCCAGAGGTAGAAGCAAATTTATGAAAAAATCCATTTCAGCACTGATTTCAAAATTGTTCTTCTGTTGAGGGAGGACACTGGGCTTCCATATGTCAGGTTTATGGTGATAAGAGAATTTCTCACCTAAAAAGAATCCCCATCTAATTTTTTGTATTCTCCCATAGGAGTTGGGTGTGCTGGAAATTATCCTTCCTAATAGTAATGTCTGATAATTCTTAGAGTATTGACTATGAACCAGACACTATTGTAAGTGCTTTGTATTTATTATCTCATCTAAGTGCAGAGAGTTATATAATTGAGGTAAAATTTCAATATGGATAAAAAATCCAAACATTCTTAGAAATATATGTAATCCCTAAACGGAAATACAAAGACTGTAAGAAATTCTATAAGCTATAATGTACAAGTAACCAATTAATGTCAAAAAATGACTTGATTTCTATTATGGAGTATATAAAATGAAAAACATTTTAAAATGTGAAAAATCATTTCACATGGTGTATGTCAGGCAGAAGCTGGGTCTATTTAAAACCTGAATATATAGGGGGCGCTTTGGTGTTTCAGTTAGTTTAAGTGAGTTTAAGTAAGTTTAAGTGTCCAACTCTTGATTTCGGCTCATGATCTCAGGGTCATGGGATTGAGCCCCTTGTCGGGTTCCTCGCTCAGTGTTCAGCATGGGGTTTGCTGGAGGTTCTCTCTTTCTCTCTCCCTCTGACTCTTCCCCCTGCTCTTGCTCTGGAATTAATTAATTAATTAAATTTAAAAAACAGAATATTTAGTCAGGTAAATTCCTTGATAGGAAGAATAGTTAACTTTTTTTTTTTCAACTTTTGTTTTTGATTCCATGTAGGAAGAAAACATATTGGCTAGCTGAATTTTCACTTTACCTAGTTTTTATTTTAGTATTGTGTATATTTGGTTATATCATTAATATCTATTTTCTAACAAAGCTTTGACTAATATTTATTAAAATATTTAAAATTATTACATTTTTAATCTAGAGTAGCTGTCCTTAGCATGCAATATATATTAATGCTCTAATATTGAGATACAAATTAATAATTTCCACTGTTTTTCTCAGAATCATAGTTTAATATTAGTGACAGCTATGATACAAAAAAAATTACTTAATGAATGAAATTTAGGACATTTTATCTTTGAATTTTACTAGAAGCACTTTAAACTGTGATCAAAAATCTCCAATTAAGACAAAAATATATTTGGGTACAGAAAGAGAAAATTTTCTAAATATGCAGTACACTATAATCTGTTGCATTTTTGAGACACTACTCAAAGATAGATTACCCTTGTTTTAGAGAATAAATCAGGAAAGAAAAATGTGTTAACATTATTTAGCAACAAATTTATTCAATTTATTTCTTTTAGCATTAAGAATACTTGGCATGGGAAGAATTACTAACTTAAATATCTGGTTTTTTTTCTGTATATTTTACCATATGACATATATATATGTATATGCAGTAGACAATCAAGGGACAAGCTTATCTATTTTAGCAGTGTACTCACAGCTTTTGATACCTTGGCTGACATATAGTATGTGCTCAAAAAGTCTTAATTTAATAAATAATGAATGAGTTTAATCACCCATTTTTTTGGACAAATATAAACGTAGTATATTTTTTTATTTGAGTATTTTAGAACTGTATGATTAAAGTTGGTTTGCAGGATATTCATTAATATTTTATAGTGTTAATATTATTCATCTTTTTATGATGAATGTAATAGTGGATATCCTGAGTTACTTTCAAACCTTTAAGCAAATTCATTGTTGAGGATATAAAATGATCATGTTTAGGGAAAAAAGAGAAGAATATGAATATGCATATGTATATAACTGCTATGAAATATATATTTATGGGTGAAAAGATAGAAAGAAGTGTGCCAAAAAATTCATTTCCTCTAAGATTATGCTATTTTCTGTTTATCCTAAAATTGAAATTTACTGCTTTATAAAAATATTCACATTCCTATAATTGACCATTAAAAAAAAACACTATTAATAGTGGAAAATGTTTTTAAAAATGTGTTGTGGGAATCATTATGTACCACAAACTGGGCTGCTTACCCACTCTGTTAGTTAATAACTGGACTTTTTTATTAGTAACTTCACATTAAAAGATTAGCTAAAAGAAGGGTCATGACCTCAGTTAACAGAAATATTGCTAGTACGTTGCTTGCTTCATGCATAATTTATAATCCATTTGAACCAAATGAGCTGCAGAGCAATATTACAATTAACATTCAGCTGTTCCATAGATTTGGTTTAACTCCCTTTAGGCATATTGTTTGTAATGAGTAGCAAGACATGATTTTCCTGGGTACCTAACATGACACCTCAGATTCTAATGTTTAGCTTTTAATAGAAATGAGGCTCAATACATTAAGATAAAGTTATTACTTCCTCATAATGGTTTAGCAAGTGACCAAAATAAAGCAAGGCATATGTGAAAATTTTCAAATACAAATATAATTGATAATAAGCAATATGAAACACAGTAATTATATCTTCACTCCAAAAACTCAACCATTAGCCTTATAGGTCTTAATAATAAACCTATCATTTGCATAATACCAATTTGTTCTGCAAAATCAAAGGAAGGTTCCCTTACACTTGGGTCAAAACAGGTCATATCACCTTTTTCTTTTATTTCAAATTCTTTTCCAATCCATAAACATAGAAAAAAGGATTACTTTTTAAGCATACATATATTTGAATGAAACAAAAATTTATTTAATATTATTTATTTTTTAAATATTTTATTTATTTATTTGACAGAAAGAGATCACAGGTAGGCAGAGAAGCAGGCAGAGAGAGAGGGAGAAGCAGGCTCCCTGCTGAGCAGATAGACCTATGTGGGGCTTGATCCCAGGACCTTGAGATCATGACCTGAGCTGAAGGCAAAGGCTTAATTAACCCACTCAGCCAACCAGCACCCCTATTTAGTTTTATTTTTTAAAGATGTTATTTATTTATTTATTTTAGTTTATTTGAGACAGAGCGAGAGAAAGAGAGAGAGAAAGGGATGGCGGGGGGAGTGGCAGGGGGAGAGGAAGGAGATGGAAAAGCAGACTCCTTGCTGAGCAGGGAGCCTGATGCAGGACTCCATCCCAGGACCCTGAGATCATGACCTGAGCTGAAGGCAGATGCTTAACAGGTGTCTGAACCACCCAGGTGCCCTAATGAGCAAAAATTTCAAATAATCTGGGGTACAGATGGCCCTTCTTTTCACTACATCTGTACCCCAATGTTTATAGCAGCAATGGCCACGGTCACCAAACTGTAGAAAGAACCAAGATGCCCTTCAGCGGATAAATGGATAAGGAAGATGTGGTCCATATACACTATGGAGTATTATGCCTCCATCAGAAAGGATGAATAACCAACTTTTGTAGCAACATGGACGGGACTGGAAGAGAATATGCTGAGTGAAATAAGTCAAGCAGAGAAATCAATTATCTTATGGTTTCACTTATTTGTGGAGCATAACAAATAGCATGGAGGACAATAGATGGAGAGGAGAAGGGAGTTGGGGGAAATTAGAAGGGGAGGTGAATCATGAGAGACTATGGACTCTGAAAAACAATCTGAGGGTTTTGAAGGGGGAGTGGGTGGGAGGTTGGGGGAACCAGGTGGTGGGTATTAGAGAGGGCACGGATTGCATGGAGCACTGGGTGCGGTGCAAAAACAATGAATACTGTTACACTGAAAAAAAATAAAAAATTAAAAAAATTTTTCAAATACTTTGACTATTATAGATATTTTATAGCTTGAGACACAAGGGAAAATGTAGGAAGAAACAAAGTCTTATCTTAGACCCAACAATTAAAATAGAATGTCCACAAAAATAACATTAAAAAAATATCTTCTATGACCTCCTTTCCCCCAACAAAAGGCAGGTCAACTATATATCTCAGCTAACATTAAAAACTATTATCAAAGAATATTTAGATTAACTCAAGACATTTTAATGAAGCTCAAGAGTCTATCCCGTTGTTATCAGTTTTACTTTTCATCATACAAATGAAGTGTAAGTTTTTATAATGAAACATTTCTGATTAAACTCACTAATTTATGATCACTAGGGATAACCATAGATTATATGCTCAGCCTGTTTCCACATACCCTTGGATCTACAAAAATTTTTAAAAAATATGTTACTTTCAAACATAGTCACGAAGTTAAGGAGATACATTTTTTATGTTTTTTTTTTTAAATGTCTAGATTGTCATTTTTATGGGGCTGTTGTCAAGAAGATGAATCAAAATGTTTGAAAACCATTTTTAAGATGCATACAATTGACCAAATCCTATATGACTGCTCTATTAATGCTAAATAGAAATAACCTTTTTTTCCCTAAGTTCATGCATCGGTTACTGTGATTAAAGGTTCAATATAAACCCAGTTATAAATTCAATTTGAGGTCTCATTTTCAAATATGCTTGAAGGCTTCTCATTCTTTAAAGATGACTATGTTCTATTTTATTTATCTTGTATTTATTTTCCATTATTAAACAATATTTTGTATTATTTTCTTTTACATGAAAAGAGTAGCCTTTTTAAAAAATAGCCATCTAACAGGTTGTAGGTTTATTTTTAAAAATAAACTGTCACTTTTAAAATTCTGCAACCTATCTTTAGCAGGAGAGCTTCCTGGGGACAAATGAATTGTCTCATCATTAGCTTTAAAATATTGTTCATGACTCCCAACTTTTGCCAGTCTTCCTTAAGCAAATCTGCCCTTTTTAATACCACAATCTTTTTATCCCCAAGACTACAATGTTTCTTCTATTTTAAATCACCAAATATACATATTTCTTATAATTGACTTCTCCCATATGAAACTATGATTTTCATGACATATTTGTGTAGTATTTATAGTCCGTACATCCTTTCAGACACATTTTCTCATCTGATCCTTGCAAGCATCCTGGGAGCTAGAAAACCAACTTTCTAGAATGTAATGCATTCAAAGATCACCTAGCCCCAATACTGTTCACTCCTTTGAAGGTCACAGAATTCATTCAGAACCTAACAATATGTATATTTCCTTCCCCTAAGGAAAAAATAAATATAAAAAAATGCATACAAATTTACAATTTCAGAGGATTCATGGACAATCAGAATTCTCATATTAAGGTCTTATCTATCACTTATCATTAGGGAACTATAAATCAAAACCATGAGAGGGGTGCCCGAATGGCTCAGCCAGTTAAGTGTCTGCCTTCAGCACAGGTCATGGTTCCAGGGTTCTGGGATCCCAGGGTTCTGGGATCCTAGGGTTCTGGAATCCTGGGGTCCTAGGATCAAGCACTGCTTCTGGTTTCCTGCTCAAGTGCGGAGCCACTTCTCCCTCTCCCTCTGACCCAATCCCTCACTTTTATGTGCTTGCTCTCTCCTTCTTGCCCCTCCTTCTCAAATAAATCAATAAATAAGAATTAAAAACAAAAAACAAAAACAAGAGGTCACCTCACACCAGTCAGAATAACACAAGAAACAATAACTGTTGTCGAGGATGCAGAGAAATGGGGAACTCTTTTACACTGTTGATGAGAAAGCAACCTGGTGCAGACACTCTGGATGACAGTATGGAAGCTCCTCAAAAAGTTAAAAAACAAAAACAAAAACAAACCATCCTATGGTTCAGCAATTGCACTACTAGTTATTTGCCCAAAGATTACAAAAATACTGATTCAAAGGGTTACCTGCATCTCAATAATCACAGCAACATTATTTTTTTTTTTTTTTTTTTTTTTTAAAGATTTTATTTATTTATTTTACAGAGAGAGATCACAAGCAGGCAGAGAGGCAGGCAGAGAGAGAGGAGGAAGCAGGCTCCCCGCTGAGCAGAGAGCCCGATGCGGGGCTCGATCCCAGGACCCTGAGATCATGACCTGAGCCGAAGGCAGCGGCTTAACCCACTGAGCCACCCAGGCGCCCCTCACAGCAACATTATTAACAATAACCAAACTATGGAAAGAGTCCAAATGTCCATCAACTGATGAATGGTTAAAGAAGATGTGGTATGCAAACACACACACACACACACTGAACCATTACTCAGCCATGAAAAAAGAATGGAATCTTGACATTTACAGTGACTTGGGTGGAGCTAGAGAGTATTATACTAAGCAAAATCCATCAAAGAAAGACAAATATTATATGATTTCACTCATATATGGAATTTAAGAAACAAAACAGATGAACATAGGCAAAAAAATAAAGAAAAGAAATGAGGTTTGTGGAGGGGAAGTGAGTAAGAGGTTGGGATAAATGGGTGATGGGGATTAAGGAGGGCACTTGTGATGAGTACTGTATATTGTATGGAAGTGATAAATGACTAAATTCTACACCTGAAACTAATATTTCACTGTAGGTTAACTAATTGGAATTTAAATAAAAATTCGAAAGAAGAAAAAAAATGGCTTGGATGTCCATAGAATTGCTCTTTAATAACAATAATTTGTGCTGTGTTGAATTTTCTTTATTAATATTTTTCTGGGGAAATGGCATGCCATTTCAATCTGTAGATTGTGCCTTTATTTTTTTTGTAGGGTTTCTTAATTTTCCTTTAATTTCTGTTTATCTATGTAATATTTTTTCAGGGTCATTAAATATGCTTATGTTGGTTCTCTTTTGTCTGTCTTCATAATTTTTTCTAATGTTTTAAAACTCATTTTCCTTTCACATGACTTTTCTCTAACTCATACTGCATATTTCTAAGTGTATTTTCAGCAGTCGCCACTCCCCTTTTTTTTTCTTCTAATGTCACCTACATTGTGTAATTTTTATTTTCTCTTCTGATATTTTAAAAATCTACCAAGTCATATTTTAAAGATTTTAAATATGAAATACAAAATACATAAAGTGAATAAAACTACTGCTAAAAAAAATAGAAGAAGGTATGATCTACATAATAACTCATACCTATCAGAGTTAAGTAACCTTATAGTTCACATCACTTGTTAACAATCCTGAAGATGACAGGAAGAAAACAATCTGGAGAACCTAAAAGAAAAACAAAGCTATCTTTGAGAATATATTATTTAGTCTCCATTCTAATAAGCTGAGATTTTGGTGCTTTCCTAATACTGATTAGGAAACAACATATGTCAGGATATATGAACGGACTGGGAATTTAATTATTGGACATCTTTCAGGTTGGAATTGCAAAAGAAATGTCTTTTAGTAACTTTGTTGACAAAGTCAACAAAGGATGAAGGCTAATACTTGTCAATCCTGGGGGAGTTAAAAGCGAAAAATGAACTTTGTGTTGGATCCCAACTCATGAGAAATCATGACTTAATTTGTGCAACATGGGTTTTGAGATCACTGTTTCTAACCTTCCTCCGTAGATTCTAATGTGCAGATTTAAGGACTACTACAATAGAAGAACCAGTGAGAGCAGAGTAGGGTTTAATTCTGATGAATAATCAGTACACAGTTATAAAATTAATCACAACCTAGAAAAAAAATTCCCCACCTCATGTTGGAGCTCAAACTACCAGAGAGTTATTTTCAAATAAATATTATCAAATTAGTTGAAATCTATTTTAAAACTGAAACAAAGAAAAATTCACCCAATTACCAGAAAATCAAACAATTAAAACTGAATAAAACAAACTGTAACTATGCAAATAATCAAAATGTGATAGGAAATGATAAGAAAATATATATTTGATAAGTGCAGATTTAAGCAGTATACACAAATAATGAAGAAATATATATAAAGCTCAAGCACTACATAATTATTTTATTATAATTAATTTTGCCATTTGCAAATTTAAGGTTTTATAATATCTAATCTTCCGTACACAGAAAAGTAGCAAAAGTTAACTTGGTAAAGCACGATTTTCAAACAATTATTTGATGTTCTTAAATTTTGATACAATTATTTGATCATCACAAATTTTTTTTTTTTTTTGCAAAGTTAGTGAAAAAAATCTAGAAGAAAGAGGCTATTTCTCAAATTCAATTATTCCACTATGTATAGCAGGCCAAAATAAATAGAATTCATGCACATACTATACACATACCACACAAAGAAGGATATTATAATATATGCAGATTTTTAAATTAGCACTGAAATGTTCTTATAATCAAAATATCCATTCTTGAAATCATTTCAGACTTACAAGATATGTATTTTACACTGTTGACTTTAGTCATCTAGCCAAGAATGCATTTGATTTGTAAAAGATCCACTTGAGTGTATTTTAGAGAGCATAGCAGGATAATAAAATCATAGAATCTTAGAGTTAGAAGGGTATTTATAGGTAGTATAGTTAACACTTCCTCTAAGACATTCTTTCTAAACATACATACCATTCCTTCTAAAATGTATATAGCAGATGGTCAAAGATTCAGTATATGTATTCTCACCATTGCATTAAGCAGTGCATTGTTTTTTTGTAATATTGTTTATTTGTTTATATATATGATTTTTATTTATTTATTTAGAAAGAGCTTGAGCATGGGGAGGGGCCGAACAAGAGGGAGGAAAGGGAATCTAAAGTAGACTTTGCACTGAGTATGAAGACCAACGTGGGGTTCAATCTCACTATCCTGAGATCATGACCTAACCAGAAATCAAGAGTCAGATATTTAACTGACTGAGATACCCAGGTGCTCCACAAAGGTAATAAATATATTAACACTCTTTACACAAAATATTAAATAAGACCAAAAGTGTAAATTCAAATTCAATTTTTTTTTTTTAATTAAGATTCCTAATAGCACGTAGTGATATTTGACATGTTTAGTTAGGGGAGAAAAATGGAAATAGAAAAACAGATACAAACTTTTTTTTTTAACTTTATCATTTATTAAATAAATATTTTGGGAGGTTACTATGTGAGGCATCATTGTGGATGCTGAAGATATAATCGTAAAGAAGATAGACTAAACTACATTACCTCCCAGAATTTACACTTTAGTAGGCCAACAGATATTAAAGAAGATAAATGAATACAACATACAGTATGTGAAATAATTTTAGGTGCTAAGGAGGAAAATAAAGCCAGGAAGGGAAAAATACATGTCAGGGGTGATGAAAATGATTGTAATTTTAGAAAAGATACACAAGGAACGTCTCATAGAAATGATTTTTAAATCCATATCCAAAGAAAGAGACTATTGCTAAAACAAGGATGATGTATAAGTTGAACTCTCTCCTTGTTATGATATATAGTCCCAAAATGAGTCTCACTGCAAGCCGGTGTGAAGTTTAGTATTCAAAGTGACTCTCTAACCTTTGCATTAAAAAAACTCTAGAGAAAAATCCAGCTCTAAATGATATAAAACTTAGGTTTCTTGTACTCAGTAGACTGCTAGATACATTGAATTTCAGTAATAAATGAGAGTAATTTTATTTGATTGCCACCTGGTATTACTGCCTCAGAAACTTTGGGCATTCAGGAATTCTTGATAAAATTACCAGGATGAGAACTTAGAAGCCATAGCTATATCAATTCAAAACAAAACTAGAGCAATATTAACTGAAATATATTTGGAACTTTTCATTGTACATAGTGACACTTCTGAAGTCATTAATATCACAACCCTATGATGTAAAGAGGACAGTTCTTATTATTAGTATTTTATAAGGAAAGTAATTGAGATTAAGGACATTAAAATGACTTCCCCACAGATAAAAAGCCAAGTACTGGAGAACTATGTACTATATCCTGTGATCTTATTCTTAATACATGTCTTTTTCCATTTTATTTTATTGCTTCCCTCATATCCTCTTTTGACCCCAAAAGGAAATATTCTCTTGCTGTGTGTCAGGAGCTGGACATGAGTCTTGCTCTTAGTGTTAAAAGCAGTGAGAGAGGGGGTGCTGCTAAGTGCCTATAAAAGCTGAATTTTAACAGTGGTGTATATGCTACAAAGTTGGCTCTACACACACATCAAGCAATTCTGAATTGTTCAGACATTGTCAATCTTAATGCAAAAGCTGTAATAGCCAGAGATATTAGCATACTGTCAGAAATTTTGGTTTTGCCAAAAAAGAAAAAAAAAAAAAGAAGGCAAACCCTTAAAAGTAACAGGCATTCAAGTTTGAGCAGCAAGTAATATCTCTGCTAAAAGAATATAAATGTCCTCCACTCTGGTTTCTCAATGCGATTAAGATAGTCTAATTCAAATTCATTCTGCTTATGTAAGGTACCACAAAAGTGCTGTTGTAGTCAGTGGCAACACGATTCCAAAGAGGGGCAATTAGACTTCACTAGATTTAAAGTTTAGGACTCATTATATATGATATTTTTTTCAGCTGCCACACATATTGAAGTCTTCACAAAAGAGCTGCATAAAACAAGGGATCTAGTTTGAGCTCCACTGATCATTTAAGAACACTGACTGTAAAGCTGCCAATTGTGTTCTCAAAGAATAGACACATCAGCCACTGAATCAAACACCTGTGAAGCTTCTACCTCCACCGAGTAATCAAAAAACAACTGAAAGATATACCTTCAGAAAGCAAGAATAGAGTGTGTTAGGAAGCATTAGGTTGCTATAAAATTTACAGTTTTTGTAGGCATCACCAGGCATGCCATGACTTGAAGCAAGCATCCTCTGAAGCTGTGTCTTTCTCTAACAGAACAGAAAGTTGCAAGAAAGTTTCATTGCAGATTCTACCCAGTTATACTTCCATGTTATAAAACAATTGTTATTTAACTGAGCTACATGACAAGTGGGTACCATTAAAAGACAAATATACAGTACAGAGGTAATTGATTGCTAGGGCAACATTTGTTTCATAATTCACAGAAGAATGTGAAGATTCTAGGGGCACCTGGGTGGCTCAGTGGGTTAAAGCCTCTGCCTTCAGCTCAGGTCATGATCCCAGAGTCCTGGGATCAAGCCCCACGTCGGGCTTTCTGCTCAGCAGGGAGCCTGTTTCCCTTTCTCTATCTGCCTGCCTCTCTGCCTACCTGTGATCTCTGTCTGTCAAATAAATAAATAAAATCTTGAAAAAAAAAAAAAAAGAATGTGAAGATTCTCAATGAATCCAGGAGGTTGGAAGGGCAAGGAGTGGGTACTTTAAAACTTTGAGAGTTTTTTAAATCTTTAAGCTAATTTTAGCTTTATAACGGAGTTGCAAAAATAGTGCAAAGACTTCTACAACTTCCTGCCAGCTTCCCCATGTACATCTTATATATAACTACAGCCCATTTATCAAAACCAAGAAAATAACCTTGATACGATACTATTAGCAAAAGTAGAAAACTTATTTGGATTTCACCAGTTTCTCCAGGAATGTACCGCATTTTCTTGTTGTTATTATTGCTCTAAGATCCAGCCCAGGATGATCCATTGTATTTAGTTACCATGGATTTCTCCAGTTAGTGGCATTTACTCAATCTATCATTTTCTTCATGACCATGACTCTATTAAACAGCACTCGTCAATAAATTTTGAGAATGTAACTTAATTTGGGAAAGTGTGATATTTTCTCATGATTTGACTGAATTATTGGGAAGGAACCACTGAGGTGACATGCCCTTCTCAGTGCATGACATTGTACATCATGCCGTACTTTGCATATAATACTAGTATGAGTTCTGATAAAATTAACTTTGATCTCCAAAGTGGTCCTTGCTAGGATTCTCCTCTTAAGACTCACTATTTTTTCTTTTGTAATTATGAAGTATTTAGGGAAGAGAATGTAAGAATACATAAATCACCAGTTTCCATGTGAATTTTCACCCACACATCTCCGAATCCATGAGAGGATTTTTCCTGTACTAATTTTACTATGACATCGTAACAGTGACATTCTATTTTCTCATTCATTCTACGGTCATGAACTAGAGTTCAGTAAGGAAGAGTTGTGACTTTCACACTTATTTATGTATATACTTATTTATATAATTTTGGGTATATTTAGTTTTTGGATTATAATCCAATTATGTGGTTATTTATTTTACTGATCAAGTTGTGCTAACTTTAGTCATTAATTGCTCTTCCATTTTGGCTCCTGTGTCCTTTTGATATGTGTGCTTCACATATATTGGCATATACATATATATTATAAATATAGAGTATACAATATATGATATAAATATGTACTTTTCCATTGCTCTACTTTCTGAAATCACAAGGTTCTCCAGACTCATTTTATATTTTTTCTGATCCAGCTTATCTGGCATTTCCTCTGCTTTACCCCTAGATGTAACCAGACTTCCAAGAAACTCTGAAGCTTTTTTTTTTTTTTTTTAATAAAAGATAGTTTTTAGATTCCAAGATCTGGGTGCTAGGTATATGTTTCTAGCATTTGTTGTTGTATAGACCCAGGATATAAAAGCATGTTTACTAAGTCATGGATACACATACACATCCATATGTAAATTTTAAAAATATGGGTCCATTTTAATACCTCCAATACTAATTCAGCATGACAGTTTTTTCTAGCCATCCTATTTCCTTATTTGTAGTTTCTTTATCCAATGGAGAGAATACTAGTTCTCATTATTTGCAATGTATTTATTAATTTGTTCACCTCTAATATACATCAAATTAGTTTCACAATTTCCAAACTACACCCCTTTGAGAAACAAATTTATCAACTATGGTATAGTGTTTCTGTACTGTTTTGTTTTTAAATATGTATTTAGCTTTGGAATATTCAGTCAAACACAATATTTAAAGTTACTTAGGTCAGCTCCTTTCTCCCTCATCCCATTCAGTGTGGTTGTATGATTCACTTTTGAGATTAGAGTCATTTGTCACAGTCTGGATCCCATCTTTCCTCCTATATTCTTGATTTATTTTTTTAATTTGCATATACAAATTTGGCTTTTTGTGCTGTACAGATATATGGATTTGGCAAATGAATAGAGTCCACTACTACAGTTCCAAATAGAATAGTTTCACATCTACAGAATGTCTCTGTGTACACCTTTATGAACAACCTCTTCCCTCAGCTACTGGCAAATACTCGTCTGTTTTCCTTCCCACAGTTTTGGTTTTTTAAGAGTGTCACATGAATGGAAGTGTGCAATTTGCAGCTCTCAATATTTTGCTTCTCTCACTTAAAAATGTATTTATATAAATCAACAGTCTGTCAATTTTACTGTCGTGGAGAATTCCTTTGTATACCTGTACCACAGATTTATTTACCTAGTCCATGGTGAGAAGTATATGTGGGTTAGTTACAGTTTTGGACAATTATGGAAAAAGTTGCCATAAACATTCATGGACAGGTCATATTGATTGAATGTGAGTTTATACTTCTCTTAATAGCAAGGCATGGAACTATTGTGTCATGTGGTAGGTAAATCTTTAGATTTATAAGAAACTGACAAACTGTCTTCCAAAGTGGCTGGACCATTTTGCATTTCTACTAGCAACATGGGAGAATTTCATTAGCTCTGTATCCTTACCAGCATTTGCTGTTGCCATATTTTGTTTGTTTGTTTGTTTTTAATTGTAGACACTCTAATAGATGTGTAGTGGTATTTTATTACTGACTTGATATGCATTTATATGATTAATTTTGTTGAGCATCTTTTCATATGCTTATTTGTTCTCTATATATCTTTTTGAAAGAGGTGTCTGATTAATCTTTTGCCCATTTTTAGAGGGTAGTTTATTCTCTTATTGTTAAGTGTTGAGAAATCTTTATATATTCTGGAGACAAGTCCTATGTAAGAAATATGATTTGCAAATACTTTCACCCATATCATGGTTAATCTTTTCATTTCCTTAATAGTCTCTTTCACAAAGCAGAATTTTAAATTTTAAATTTTAATAAGGTCCACTTTACCATATTTCCTAGGATGGGATGTGCTAGGTGTCCTACTGGGAATGCGCTTTTGGTGTCACATATAAAATTATTTGTCTAATCTAAGGTCATCCTGATTTTTTTCCTGTTTTCTTCTAGAAACCAGTTCTATGATAAATTTTGAGGTAATATGGTATGGTGTACACGTTGAGTATTTTGGTATATAGTGTGATGTACACACTGAGGTTTATTTTGGTTTCTTGACATATTAACATCTAACTCTTACAGAACTATTTGTTGAAAAGTCTGCAAGAATTTAAAGGCCGACCTCAGGTACTCAAATGCAGACAGCTGACCCTGTGCTCATTTAAGTGACCTGAGCTCACTGACAAAGTCACACTCAATGACTTATAGGCTTATATTTCAGAATAAAACCCAGGGTATGGACTTTGGAGTTAGTCACACTTAGTTATGAATCCAGGCTCCACACTTAGTAGTTTAGTAACCTCCGGGAATTTCCTCACTTATCTTTTGTTTGCTCTTTTATAAATAAAGTTAATGCTAAAAAAGAATAGAGCTAGAAAGAATGCTTAGAAAGAATACAGTTAATGCCATTTTTCTACTCTAATTTTATTTGGCTTATTAAAAATAATTATCCATATAGTTACTACTTGCTCATTTTATTATGACAAAGATTTATAATAAATTTCTAATATACAGTTTTTGAAATAAAAATAATTTATTGTGTGGTAAGGAATTTGATTTTTAGATACATGGAAAGAGAGAGAGAAATGGAAGGGGAACATTTTTTTTTTTTAAATTCCAGATTCCACAGAAAAGTGAACATACTAAAATTCCTTATGTCATAGTTTTTCTTAATCCTTCTATATCCCCCTAGAAAGAATGCACTGATTTTGAATTACAGTCCTTCAGTACATTATACAAATCTCTAGCCCTACAAGTTTCTACTTTTGTGTTTTTCCACTAAGATACAAAAAATGATTAAGGGGACTGAATGTGCAGAGTGCCATGTTAGGCAGTAGGGATACAAGAGTAAAACATGGAGTTACACATTAATAAACCATGGTGTTCTATTTAAGGGACTCTCTCCCTTACTCAACAGAACTTGAGTAGGCACTGGTTTTTCCATGTCTGCATCCTACTGCAATGTGTGCCTGATTTTTAATGGTAGCAAACATCAAAATGTTTGGCTATTTTGATGAACAGAGAGTTTCTTTAATGGGCTTTACTAGGGAATTCAACATCGTTTTCCAGTTTTAACTTGTCTTTGTAAATGTCCAGGCTGGCCAAAGTTTTATGATAGTGTACTGGATGAAGTTTACTATTAAAAGGGAATGCAGGACTAGAAATTTAATGAATTAACAAATGTTCAGGGAAGTTACATGAATAAACCTAATATAGCGGTAAAACAGAGGAAAAAGCATCAGTGACTAATGAATTTTGTCTCTCCCTTATTTCCCACCTTTTACATACAGCCTTTTTCTTTTGAGAAAGTTCATGTACTCTCTCACTTTAGAATAATTTCCCTATTTAAGAAAATATTGTCTAGTTGTTGGACTTTTTATATAGCCTCTTTAGTAATAGGCTTTCTGAAATCCTGTGTTTATATCTTGTTAACATGGCTAACTATAAAACCTTCTCCAAAGAAAATAGTTGCTAAAACTTCTTTTCTTGAAAAAGAGGAAACACATTAAGTTAAAAGGACTAAGTTCCCTAACTTTTTGTTCAACAGCAAATAGCAGTGATTATTGTGTACCAATAGACATTGTGCTGAGTGCCAGGGATATAAACCTGAATTAGACACTGTTCATATCCTCTGAAAGCTTACAAGTGGAATTATGGAGCTCGAAGGGAAAGTCAGTAGAGCAAAGGGGAATGAAAACTAACCCAAATAGGAATATCTGGGTAGGATTCCTGAAGGGTGAACAAGAATTAACTCAATGGTGACAGAACAGGCGTGAAGAAGCAATGGGAAATGAATCTCAGGTAATAGTTATAATGCATAATAGAAGAAGCCTGGGAAAGGGTTTCACTGATTAAAATAAAAAGCAAGTTTGTACGAATGAAACATTAATTTCAAAGGAAATGTTGTAAAAGCTGATGTTGAAGAGTTCAACAGAAATCAGAATCACAAAGGACTTTAATCTGCAAAAAACTGGAACTTTATTGTGGAGTTTGGGATGCCTAAGGATTTTACATATAGGATGATGTTATTAGATTTGCCTTCGCAAAGGCAATTTTAGCAGCAGTGTGGAGAACAACTTGTAAAGAGGAGGGACAAGTCAGGTAACAAAGCAAATATGAAAACCTATAGGAAATTATAAAGTCCTGAATTGAGTTAGTGGCTCTGAGGAAGAAGGGAAGTGAACTGAATATATGAGATATTAGCAATTTTAATATATCTGATATTAGTTGAATATAGAAGATGAAAAAAGAATTGCGGACTCAAGCTTGGAGGATGATTTCATTCAACACAAGAGGGAGCCAGGAAAAATATTTTGGAAGAAAAGAGTGAGTTCAGATTTATTTATGTTAGAGGAGATGATAGAAGGTTTAAGTGGAAATTCCTAGAAAACTTTTAAATAAATTTGGATTTCATAAGACAGGTTAGAATGTGAAATGTAGGCTTAAAACAAATTGGTATATGCATATATGAAGGGGCAAGAATAGCCTGGACATTTACATTACTTCCTTGAGTGTGGAGGAAGAATAGAAGATATGGAATACAACTCTGGAGCTGAACAAATTCAACAATAGTTAGAGAAAGCGTATTTCATGAAGGAAAAACTAGGAAGTGGAGTTAGAGACATAGGAAGACCATCAGGAAAGATGTTCCCAGAGCAATGGATGGCATGGTAATAAGGAGGTAATGAACAATCAGGGCTATTGGATTTGGGTAGGGGGAGGATTTTGCTACCACGACAAAAATACCATTAGTTAAACTGACGGATTCCAGAAAGATAGGTTACATGAATACAGTAAGAAATGAAAAGTCAGAAATTAGAGAGAGAATGAGAACAGATGATTCTAAGAAACTGAAATGAAGGAAAGAGAAGCAATGGTAGTTGCTAGAAAGCACAGTGCTAAGAAAAATAGGATTTTGTAAATTAAATGCTCTTTCCCATGGGTAAATTGCTAATAGAATGGCCTGAAGAAAGGTTTGAAGATGCTATGGACAAAATGCTTATATAATCCATAGTTACACATGTAAGAAATAATCCTAGATGAATGACTTCCATTTAACTTTTACTTTAACAGACGGCGGGAAGCAAAGATGAATTTAAAAAGTACCTTTATTTCTAATAATGAGTCTGGTCTCCATTTTATTTTTGAAGAGAAAGTAGGGTCATGTGATGAGAAGGAAAGTAGAAATGGGAAAAAGATGGGGTAGAGGTTTGAGGACTTAGAAAGATTTGACATAGCTAATGGGAGAAAATGCAAGATAGCTGATAAATATCACACAAAAGGATTGGTAGATAAAGCAAAGAAGAACCAAGAATTGGAAACAAATGTTTAGAGTCCTAAACTACGAGTAGAGAAGGCAAATTTCCATACGACACTGGGGTTAAAATTTTCCATATGGTACAAGAAAAGAAAGACAAATCATTTGAGGGTACTATCAAGGAAAATTAAAATGCTCTAGAATAGAGAGAATACAAATTGAGTAGAAGAGGGAACCAAACTTTTGGGAGAAAGCAGATGTATATCAGGGCTACTGAAGTCAACCTAGTGTACATAGTTGGGATGGAGTGTTTGGGTGGCTCATGCGGTTGGGTATCAGACTCGTAGTTTCAACTCAACATGAGCTCAGAGTTGTGAGACTCCACTCGGTATGGAGTCTGCTTGCGATACTCCATCTCCCTCTGTCCCCTCCACCCCACTCACACTCACACTCTTTATCTCTCTCAAATAAAATAAAGACAATCCTTGAAAGAAAGAAAGAAAGAAAGAAAGAAAGAAAGAAAGAAAGAAAGAAAGAAAGAAAGAGCGAGCTGGGGAAAAAGACTGACCCAGGTGGGAGAAGATCATCAGCTGACATTAGTGAAGGATAGAAAGTGACAAAACACTCAAATATGTAGAGTTGAGTTTTCATTGTTGTATGGTTATTGTTGTTTTGACATTGTTACTATTTTTGGTTTGATTTTGTAACTTTATGTGTTTTTTTTTTTAAGAATTTATTTATTTATTTGAGAGAGAGAAAAGGTAAGCACAAGTGGGGAGTAGAGGGAGAGGGAGAAGCAGACTTTTAGCTAAGCAGGGAGCCCAACATTGGGCTCAATCCTAGGACCCCAAGATCATGACATGAGCTGAAGCCAGATGCTTAACCATCTGAGCCACACAGGCATCCCTATGTGTTTGTTTCAACAAATCTTTCAATCTTAATAAAGCTATTGTTTGGAAGTTACATAATGATGATAAAAAATATATTTTCAGTTGTCATGATGTGAAAAACAGCAGTGAATAGCCATGATAGTTTCAGGACAAGACGTTTTCTAGAGAATCAGATTTTAGCTAAGAAGGAAGATGAAGAATTTGGGATGAGGTTAAGGTTGTTTACATAGGAATGGAGTTCAAAGAACACAGCTGAAATATTTTGAAGGGAGAGAATAAAACTAAGCTAGGAGGGATTGTCAAAAAATAGGTATCACAGAATACATTTCCATGAGTACAATCCATAGGTGATAGGTGGATAAGTTAGCTGTAATAGCTGGTTATCAAAGCAATTCAGCTTTCTTCTTCTGGGCTCATGGCAAGATATTGGTTTTCTATTCCTTTGAAAATAGGTCTGTCCAAGTGATTTGATGGGTTAATATAACATGAGGGAAAGTGACATGTGTCACCTCCTAGTGAACTCTTTGGGAGTCAGTGTGTGATTTGCCATGACTCTATCTCACTGTGGCATGGGAAATGATTGGGGCCTCCTTGGCCACCCACACTGGACATGGTGTGCAAAGAAAATTTCAAAATTTTGTTTTATATCACTGATATTTGGGGATAATTACTCAGCAAGAAGTAGTCTTTCCAGCAGAAACATGAACAAGGATACCAGGATAAGTTGTGATGTTCTCAGAGTTCTAAACACTGCAGAACTGTGATAATAAAATTACTTCAAAGAGGGCACAGAGAGTCAAATGTCAATTATCAGACAATGTTTATGGGTAGCTAGTTTGTAAGCTCTATAGATAGAGTACTAGGTTTCATGTCAATTTTTACCTTCTAACAAAGTCTATGTTTCTGATAAATTTTGTGTGAAACAAATGAGTAAGTTCAGTGCATAACTTAGAAAATATGTATTTATGCCCAAAACCATAAGATATCTAGGAATAAACCTAACCAAAAAGGCAAAGAATCTGTACTCAGGAAACTATAGTATACTCATGAAAGAAATTGAGGAAGACACAAAGAAATTGAAAAACGTTCCATGCTCATGGATTGGAAGAACAAATATTGTGAAATGTCTGTGCTATCTAACGTAGTCTACACATTTAATGCAATCCTTATGAAAATACCATCAATTTTTTTTCAAAGAAATGGAACAAATAATCCTACAATTTATATGGAACCAGAAAAGACCCTGAATAGCCAGAGGAATGTTGAAAAGAAAGCCAAAGTTGGTTGCTTCGCAATTCCTGATTTCAAGTTCTATTATAAGGCTGTCATCATCAAGATGGTATGGTACTGGCACAAAAACAGACACATAGATCAATGGGACAGAATAGAAAGACCAGAAATGGACCCTCCACTCTATGGTCAACTAATCTTTGACAAAGTGGGAAAGAATATCCAATGGGAAAAAGACAGTCTCTTCAAAAAATTGTTTTGGGAAAATTGGACACCACATGCAGAAGAATGAAACTGGACCATTTCCTTACACCACACACAAAAATAGACTCAAAATGGATGAAAGACCTCAATGTGAGACAGGAATCCATCAAAATCCTTGAGGAGAACACAGGCAGCAACCTCTTCAACCTCAGCCACAGCCACTTCTTCCTAGAAACATCGCCAAAGGCAAGGGAAGCAAGGGCAAAAATGAACTACTGGGACTTCATCAAGATCCAAAGCTTTTGCACAACAAAGGAACAGTCAACAAAACCAAAAGTCAACTCCCAACAGAATGGGAGAAGATATTCACAAATGATATATCAGATAAAGGGCTAGTATCCAAAATGTATAAAGAACTTATGAAACTCAACACCCAAAGAACAAATAACCGAATCAAGAAATGGGCAGAAGACATGAACAGACATTTCTACAAAGAAGACATCCAAATGGCTAATAGACACATGAAAAAGTGCTCAACAGCACTCAGCATCAGGGAAATACAAATCAAAACCACAATGAGATACCACCTCACACCAGTCAGAACGGCTAACATTAACCAGTCAGGAAATGATAGATGTTGGTGAGTATGGGGAGAAAGGGGAATCCTCCTACACTGCTGTTGGGAATGCAAGTTGATGCAGCCCCTCTGAAAAATAACATGGAGATTCCTCAAGAAGATGAAAATAGAACTACCCTATGACCCAGCATCTGCACTACTGGGTATTTACCCTAAAGATACAAATGTAGTGATGCACAGGAAAAATGCACCGGAATGTTTATAGCAGCACTGTCCACAATAACCAAACTATGGAAAACTATGGAAAGAACCTAGATGTCCATCAACAGATGACTGGATAAAGAAGATGTGGTTTATATATACAATGGAATTCTATGCAGCCATCAAAAGAAATTAAATCTTGCCATTTGCAATGACATGGATGGAACTAGAGGGTATTATGCTGAGTAAAGTAAGTCAATCAGAGAAAGAAAATTGTCATATGATCTCTCTGATATGAGGAATTTGAAAGGCAGGGCAGGGGGTTTGGAGGGTATGGAAGGAAAAAATGAAACAAGATGGGATTGGGAAGGAGACAAACTATAAGAGACTCTTAATCTCACAAAACAAACTGAGGGTTGCTGGGGGGTGGAGGAATAGGGATAGGGTGGTTGAATTATAGACGTTGGGGAGGGTCTGTGCTATGGTGAGTGCGTGAAATGTGTAAGCCAGATGATCAAAGACCTGTACTCCTGGGGCAAATAATACATTATATGTTAATAAAAATAATTAAAAAGAAAAGAAAAGACGTATTAATGAATCAGTCACTAAAACTACATATATATGCATTTTATTTGTTTTATGCACACAATTTACACACACACAAATGTTTGTATGGGAAGAGACAATTCTATGCTCATTTTTTTCCCTTTGTCTTTTTTTTTTTTTTCCTTTTTTTTGAGAATCTCTTCTCTGGGGAACAAAATCACAATTTCAAGAATTACAATTATGTTTAGAACATCAGGTAATTTTTTTATTAAATACAACTATTTATTAATTAATAAACTTGGAGTATAGTTGACACATAATATTATATTAGTTTCAGGTATACCACATAGTGATTAGACATTTATATAATTCTAAAAAGTGATACCATAATGAATCTAGTTACTATTTCTTAACATGCAAACTTATTATAATATTAGTGACTATATTCCTTATGTTGTACTACTATATATCCCTGTAACTTATTTATTTTATAACTGGAAGCTTGTATCTCTTAATCCCCTTCACCTATTTCATCCATCTCTCCACACAGCAACCCCCAAACCCTGCCACCAACCACCAGTTAGTTTTCTGTATTTGTGAGTCTGTTTTGTTTTGTTTAGATCCCACATGTAAGTGAAATCATGCAGTATTTGTCTTTCTCTGTCTGAATTATTTCACTCAGCATCTTGGTTCATCATTTTTGTAGCAAATCGCAAGATTTCATTTTTCCTTAATGTTTACTTAATTTTATTTATTTATTTTAATGAATATATAATGTATTATTTGTTTCTAAAACATGATATGTTAATTAGTGATTTTTAACATTCATTATTTGTGAACATTAAATTATATATACATATATCACAACATAGTTATACATAACTATATTAAAAATAGAAAATATTTCTTATAAATAAAAAGTTTATTCAATTTTCTCTTAGGAAATTAATATTTCATATATTATTGCAATGAATTTTTGAAATATTCCACATTTTTCTGTGTCTTTCATGGTTTTTGGAATTCAAAAAAATTAAAAAATATGTTTGATTATATTAGATAACTAAGTGATTTATTTTCTTCTGAACATTAAAGACTAGGACATTAGTAGCACACAGAAAACAATGTAGTAAAATCACTCAAAAATCACCAAAGGAAGAATATAACTTTCCAACCTAAATGTTTACCTTTCCAGATAAAAGTCATGTCTTATACCACATTGTAACCCAGCACCAAAACACAACAGAAAGTAGAATCTCAATAGATACGTGCTGCTAATGATAATGTCTTCTCAAATACCAATTTCCATGGATGTTGAAAGGAAGAAAAAACATGATTTCTTTATGCCCCATGGTCTTTTAAAATCAAATGACAGGGGTGCCTGGGTGGCTCAGTTAGTAAGCATCCACCAATTGATTTTGACTGCGTTCATGATCTCAGGGTCATGAGATCAAGCCCTTAGTCGGGCTCTGAACTAGGTGTGGAGTCTGCTTAAAATTCTCTCCCTTTTCCTCTGCCACTCTGCCACTCCCCTGTACTACTTGGGTGCTCTTTCCCTCTCTAAGAAATAAAGAAATATAATATACAAAAAGCATACTAGTTAAAATCAAATGATAAATCCCCTGTGGTTCACAAAGCAACAACAAAAACAAAAACTATGCACGACTTGAACTTTTAAATACCATAAAAAGTTTAGGTATTTGGTGATATTGACTATTGCTAGCTAGAAGAACAGGGAAAAGTACAATGTAGGTGCTATGGTCTCATGAACAATGTTTTAAAAATGTCTTTATGCCTTTAGCATCATTTATTTAGGCCCATTTTATACTTTCTTTCATTCTTGTTTTTATTCTTACTAATTTTCAAATCAATAAAATAAAACAAAATATTCTGTGCAAAGTAATTGTCAGGATATTAATGTTCTGTGTAATATATACAAATATATCAATATCAATAGTTATAGACATAGCTTTAGCTATCTAGCTATGTGGTTATGTTAGACCTCTCTTCTATGTATGATGACATTACAGTTGTTGATAAGGATACAGTGTAGAGAGAGAGACAGAGGTCAGAGTCTTTTTGTCCAAGTTAACATTTGGAAATGTTAAAACCAGCGATCTCTTGCTTCATGAATGTATTTCTCCATTTCTAAGTGTTTATACATTGGATTTAATATCTCTAAGTGTGCTTAGAGGTGCTATATAGGCCAACGAGTGAATAGGTTTACTCTTCTCTATGGTGAAAGAGATCAACTTGTTCTAAGGTACAGAGTTTTAAAGATAGATTGGGAATTTATTGAGTCCTTTCCTAGTAAAACACACCAGTAAAATTGCATAACCCAGTTAGTGAGCTGAGAGGAATTCAGACAGGTGAGTAGATTTAATAGCTTCAAACCGAAATCCATTACTTTATTCTAGTTAACAGAATACTACAGCACTGAATTAAATAACTATGTACTGCTTGCCTGAAAATTTGCATTTGGTATTAACAGGAGTTTTATGCTTTAAAAAAGATTGTCTTTCAGTTAACTACCAGATACACAAATCACGAATAATGGTTTACCAAGGAAACTGAGTAGCTTGACATATGTTCTTGTACAGCTCACTTGCAAAACTTGGTGAATACACTTATTATATCTATTAATTAGGTACAAACAGGGACAAATTAAGCATCACATATGACAATCAGTCCATTGGAAATTAAGTATGAAATAAAGATGTTTCATTTCATCAAGACGTTAGAAGGCAATTGTATGCAGCTAGGGCAAGGTTAGAACTTATTTTTACATCATTCACATTGTTTTGTCTTTTTTCAAACTGGAGACTGTCATGGTAATTCAAGATTTTTTTTAAAAAAGGTATTTTATAATAATTAAAATAGTTCCTATAAAATAATGAGTGTGACAAGAAGAGATCTTACTAAATTTCCTTTCCTGGGTAGATTTTTTATTTTTTAATGGTCAGGAGAAATATGAACTCTTATCTCCTATTTTCAGCTAACTCTTACCTCTTGCCTTCCAGCTTTCTGATACTACAAATCGAATAGCATATCCACATTGTCAGAAGACAGACTTGAAAGGGATTTCATATGGTGAAATCAGTTAGATAACTCTTGAGGACAAAATGGCAACGTAAAAATATCCTCTAGCAGCTTTGCCAGTATACAACAAATCTAGGTCATTCTATTCAGCAGGAAAAGTTATTAGAAGAACTCCTCTCTTATCTCCTCCACAAGAAAAGCATCCCCACAGAATAGAATGACCTGTGCATTTTCTTTTGGGGGAAATAGCATGCTGTAAACGTGCTGGTAAGAATATGTGCACTATTACTAAGATTACAAAAATCTGAAGATCAAAACTTGTTACAAAATAACATAATTAAATAAAACCAAGTGTTTCAAGCATCTAGCACTTAACTAATATATGCCAAACAAAGTGGTTGAGAAAATTTTCAAAGGATATAAATAGGGCCAGCTCCAGCTCTTGAAGCTTATTGGGATGAGTTTTTGCATGTATTCTCATGTTTTAACACACAAATATGTTATATGTACTTGTAGAACAGTGGTGTGTGTGCTCATGTTCTCATAGGTATAATATTTAGAAGAAAGATCAGACATAAAGGAAAGCTTCAGCTGATACATGGCTGAACTAGCTACAGACTTAATCTTCCTGACTCACTGCAATGCCAGCTCCTCCTGTTGCTTCTCCATGAACTGTGAACATTAGAGGAAGAGTACCATTTTAGAACTCAAACACTAAGGGGTCCCAGAAGCAATTATTCTTTGTGATTCACTGCCAGGGCCAACATCTGCAAAATCTCTTGGCAGTAAAATGTGGGACTCTGAATACAGAGCCATCAGCTATGTGCTCTGGACATTTACAAGATCCTCCTCATCTGAATTTAAATATGGTAATTCTAAATTTATGCAAAGATTATGAGAGGGCCTTTTACATTAAAAGCTGAGAAAAGCTGTTTTCTTTCTTATAACCTGTCACTACCTGCTGTAATTTGCAAACATTTGAACTTTCCAGAGAAATGATGTACCTGATTACTTACCTACTCCAGAATGTTTGAAATTTGTGCCTGTTAAAGGTAATAGTAAGAAAGGTGACTCCAAATCCTATAAGAAAGGATTGATTCAATGAGAGAATCTTAAAAGTTTGAGGGCACAAATATGTAACGAACCGAGAAATGCAAATTTAACCTACACAATCATATGTTTTAGATTAGATTTATTAGCTATATCTATATGTCCAAGACTATTTCAGGCAATTTTTAGGTCTTTCAGTGCAAGAACACTTAACTCCGATTATTTTGAGCACAATGAAATTGAATAAAATGTAAAAACTGAAACTTTTTAAGAATACATAAATACAAGTATTGTTTTATACTATAAATATACCAGCTTTCATCTATAAAGAGCATTTACCAAAAGAGGATCTAAGTGTTTAGTCATAATTTTTTATTAATTAACCATCATTTTTATTCTGTGAGAGAGCCCATAAATAAGGATAGACTATGAAATACTAGTTTAGGATCTTTTTTTTTTTTTTTATTAAATACCCTTCTTACAGCCAAACACCTGTTTCATGGTTATTGCATGTATAATTAATTCATCCTAATGAACGTGCTTCATCAAAATCTCTCTGTGGTTTCAAAATACAATTAAAGTGCCGGATATTATAAATACAACATTGAAGAAATATACAGTAACATTTTAAAAGTATATCTTATGGCACTTTAATTCAAAAGACAGTATACCAGAACTGACAAAATTTTCTAATGAATTACATTATAATTACTACAATTTACCACTGCATATCAATGTATAAAAAGACTCATTTCATTAACAATTTTGTGGCCAGCTCAGATTTTCCTGAAGGCATGCATAGTTCCTGCCTGCCTTGATATATTAGGTATCAATGACAAATCAGCTGTCCCAAGCAACACTTCTAGCTCCACTGCTCCCATTTCAGTCTTTTCTCAGGCATGTTCTGCAATCATAATGAAGGCATTTATCCTCCTGCAAGCCAGACAGACTTTAACCCTTTAATATAAACAAGTAGAAAGAATTACAAGGAAAAAAAAAAACTTTATAACTCCCAATATTTTTCAAGTACACTTCTCTGTACAACAAACAGAAATAAAAAGAGTGGGGGAGGAGTTAAGATGGTGGATGAGTAAGGGACTCTAAGTTCATCTGGTCCCTGGAATTCAGCTACATAGTTGTCAAATCATTCTGAATACCTGTGAAATCAATCAGAGATCTGAGAAAAGAAACACTGCAATTCTACAAATAGAAAAGCAACCACTTTTTGGAAGGTAGGAACTGCAGAGACTTGAATCCAGGGCAATATATTAGTGGATTCAGCAGAGGAGAGGGAGCCAGCTTAAGGAGGCTACTGCAAAGTATTATAAGCAGGAGAGCGCAAAATTGGAACTTTTAGAAATTTGTTATAGTGGGACACATCCCTGGCTTAAAGGTGCTCAGGTGACAAAGCAGGGCAGAATCCCAAGTGGGACAGCATGGTCTCAGGATCCGCAGGGTTATAAGAAGAATGGGGGTGTATGAGTGTGGCAGAGTTCCCAGGCAACAGAGTGGGGAAGCCAGATGAAAACAGTGAGTCTAGGCACTGACTTTCTGGTCTGGGTTACCATAAACTGTGAACTGCTGCACAGTCATGCAGCTGCTCTCCTGCTAGGTGTCCAGCAAAAGACAAACCTGGCCTGACACACCCCTTTTTCCCCCTAGGAAGAATAGTGCCAGTCCACACCATAGGAGGCTGTAAAATCTGTAGGCTTGAAACTAAGTTGTGTGCCTGAAATAAAAATATTCAATCCCAGGTTGGGTGAACACAGACTTCAGACAGAAACCAGGGAGTCAAGTGTGACTGCTAGTTTTTGAGGGCTCATTGAAGAGTGGGGGGCCTGAACTTTCAGCTCTGGTGCTAGAGAGAGGATGTCCATCCTAAACATCAGTGATAAAAGCATTTAGGGAGCAAAACAGCACCACATAGTGGAATCCTGAGCTGCTTACCCTGAGCCCAGCCCTGATGGCAAGGGAGACACATTTCTACAAGGGCAAGAGCACCTGAGAAGCAATACAACAAGCTCCTCCCACAGAAGACCTGCAGAAACAACTGGCTAGCACCAAGTTTACTGATTATAGAGAACTGCAAAGATTCAGGCCTTGGGGAAAAGGATATATAGCATTGTGTGTGTGCATGTGTGTGCGTGTATGTGTGTGTGTGTGCACGCATGTTATTCTTTAGTCAGTATTATATTTTAATATTTAATTTAATATTATTTTAATTAATTTTAAAATTAAATTTTAATCTAAATATTAATTTATTAATTATTATATAATTATATGATTATTATATTTATATATTATATCATACATCATATATAAATATATTATATTTTAATTATTATATAATTATATAATAAAATAGTAATTTTAATTTGAATGTTAATTTAAATATTTAGATTAATATTTAATTTAATATTTAATATTATAAATATAGTCAGTATTATATTTTCAGTTATTCTCTTATTTTTTCAATTCTTTTGAAAATTTTTATTCTTATATATACTCATGCATATGTTTTATTTTAGATCTTTCATTGTATTTTATCTTATTTTTCCATATATACATATGCAAAAAACAAATATACATACAATATGTTTTTCTTTCTTTCCCATTTGGGATCCAGTTTCTTTTAACAAACAGACAAAAAACATACCCAGGATCTAATTTTGTTTTGTTTTGTTTTGTTCTGTTTTGTTTCCTGTTTGAGTTCTTCTTCTTCTTCTTCTTCTTCTTCTTCTTTTTTTCCCCTGGGATATCTTGTTTTTATTTTTCTGTTGCTGTTATTGTTATCCTTTCTCTTTCTTCTATTATTTTCTGGACAAAATGACAAGACAGAGAAATCCACGCCAAAAGAAAGAACAGGAGGTAGTACTCAGTGCCAGAGGTCAGATGTCTGAACTAGAAATTAAAAGAATTATAACAATACTAGCTGGACTTGTAAAAAGCACTAAAAGAACTAAAATCCAGTCAGACTGCAACTAAAAATGTAATTACCATGATGCAGCACCAAATGGAGGCTTTAAAAGTGAGGATAAGTGAGATAGAAGAGAGATTCAGTAATACAGAAGATACAATGACGGAAAATAAGGAGCTGAGGAGACAAAGACAACTACTGGATCACACAGGAAAACCTCAAGAACTCAGCCAATCCATAAAGTGAAATAATATCTGGATAATAGAGGTCCCAGAAGATGAAGAGAGGGAGAGAGGGGCAGAAGGTTTATTTGAACAAATTATAGCTGAGAATTTCCCTAATCTGAGGAATGAAATAGGCATTCAAATCCAGGAGGACACAGGGTATCAGATAGGATTAAAAAAAAAAAAATCCATCCATCAATAGTTACTCTGAATGAAAATATGCTAAATGCCACAATCAAAAGACACAGGGTATCAGATTGAATAAAAAAAGCAAGACCCATCCATATGCTCTCTGTTTGACCCAAAGACACCTCCAGATTGAAGGTGAGAGGGTGGAGAACCATTTATCATGCTAATGGACATCAAAGGAAAGCTGGGGTAACAATCCTTATATCAGACAAAGTAGATTTTAAACCAAAGACTGCAATAAGAGATGAAGAAGGACGCTATATCATAATAAAATAGTTTATTTGAAAAGATGATCTAACAATTGTAAATATTTATGCCCCTAACCTGGGAGCAGCCAAATATATAAGCCAATTAATAACCAAATTGAAGAAACACACTGATGAATAATACAATAATAGTAGGGGAATTTAACACCCAACTCACAGCAATGGACAGATCATCTAAGCAGAAGATCAACAAGGAATAAAAGAGCTTTGAATGACACACTGGACCAGATAGACTTCACAGATATATTCAGAGCATTTCATCCAAAAGCAGCAGAATACACGTTCTTCTCAAGTGTACATGGAAGATTCTCTAGAAAAGATCACATACTGGGTCACAAATCAGATCTTAACTGCTACAAAAGACTGAGATTATACCATGGATATTTTCAGGCCACAGTGCTTTAAAACTGGAACTCAATCACAAGAGAAAATTTGGAAGTTGCACAAATACATGGAGGTTAAAAGACATCCTACTAAAGAATGAATGGATCAACCAGGAAATTAAAGAATAACTAAAACGAAATATGGAAACAAATAAAAATGAAAACATGACAGTTCAGAATCTTGGGATGAAGCAAAGGCAGTCCTAAGAGGGGAGAATATAGCAAGATAGGCCTTTCTCAAAACACAAGAAGTCTCAAATATACAACCTAACCTTCCACCTAAAGGACCTGGAGAAAGAATGGCAAATAAAACCTAAATTCAGCAGGAGAATAATAATAATAAAGATTAGAGCTGAAATCAATGATACAAAAATTAAAAAAAAAAAGTAGAACAGATCAATGAAAGTAGGAGACGCTTGAAAGAATAAGATTGATAAACCCCTAGCCAGACTTATCAAAAATAAAAATATCAAAATAAATAAAATCATGAATGAAAGAGGAGAGATCAAAACCAACATCAAAGAAATACAAACAATTATAAGAGAATAATATGAGCAAGTATAAGCCAAAAAATTAGGCAATTTGGAAGAAGTAGATGAATTCCTAGAAACACATGAACTACCAAAACTGAAATAGGAAGAAATAGAAAACCTGAGCAAACCCATAATAAGCAAAGAAATTGAGTCAGTAATAAAAAAAATCTCCCAACAAACAGGAGTCGATGGTTAGATGGCCTCCCAGAGGAATCCTACCTACCAAACATTTAAAAGCCAGCATTACTTTCATCCCAAAACCAAAGAAAGAGGCCACTAAAAAGGAGAATTACAGAACAATATCCTTGATGAAATGGATGTAAAAATTTTCACCAACATATTAGTTAATGGGATCCAACAGTACATTAAAAGTATCATTCACCATGATCAAGTGGGATTTATTCTTGGGCTGCAAGGGTGGTTCAACTTCCACAATCAACCAATGTGATAAACCACATTAATAAAAGAAAGGACAAGAACCATACGATCCTCTCAATAGATGCAGAAAAAAAAATGACAATACAGCATCCTTTCTTGATAAAAATTCTCCCACAGTGTAGAAATAGAAGGAACATACCTCAATATCATCAAAGCCATGTATGAAAAACCCACAAAGAATATCATTCTCAATGGGGAAATCTGAGAGTTTTTCCTCTAAGGTGAAGAATATGGCAGGGATGTCCACTATCACCACTGCTATTCAACATAGTACTAGAAGTCCTTACCTTAGCAATCAGACAACAAAAAGAAATAAAAGTATCCAAATCAACAAAGAAGAAGTCAACTCTCACTCTTTGCAGATGGTATGATAATTTATGTGGAAAACCCAAAAGACTCCACTCCAAAACTACTAGAATTCTTACAGGATTTCAATCAAGTGTCAGGATATAAAAATCAATGCAGAGAAATCAGGTGTGTTTCTATGCACCAACAAAACAGAAGAAAGAGAGATTAAGGAGTTGATCCCATTTACAATTGCACCCAAAACCACAAAATACCTAGGAATAAACCTATCCAAAGAGGCAAAGAATCTGTAATCAGAAAACTATAGAATATTCATGGAAGAAATTGACAAAGAAATGGAAAATCCATGCTCGTGGATTGGAAGAAGAAATATTGTGAAAATGTCTGTGCTATCTAAAGCAGTCTACACATTTAACGCAATCCCTATCAAAACAGCATCAATTTTTTTTCAAAGAAATGAAACAAATAATCCTACAATTTATATGGAACCAGAAAAGACCCTGAATAGCCAGAGGAATGTTGAAAAGAAAGCCAAAGTTGGTTGCTTCGCAGTTCCTGATTTCAAGTTCTATTACAAAGTTGTCATCATCAAGACAGTATGGTACTGGCACAAAAACAGACACATAGATCAATGGGACAGAATAGAGAGACCAGAAATGGACCCTCCACTCTATGGTCAACTAATCTTTGACAAAGTGGGAAAGAATATCCAATGGGAAAAAGACAGTCTCTTCAAAAAATTGTTTTGGGAAAATTGGACACCACATGCAGAAGAATGAAACTGGACCATTTCCTTACACCACACACAAAAATAGACTCAAAATGGATGAAAGACCTCAATGTGAGACAGGAATCCATCAAAATCCTTGAGGAGAACACAGGCAGCAACCTCTTCAACCTCAGCCACAGCCACTTCTTCCTAGAAACATCGCCAAGGGCAAGGGAAGCAAGGGCAAAAATGAACTACTGGGACTTCATCAAGATCCAAAGCTTTTGCACAACAAAGGAACAGTCAACAAAACCAAAAGTCAACTCCCAACAGAATGGGAGAAGATATTCACAAATGATATATCAGATAAAGGGCTAGTATCCAAAATGTATAAAGAACTTATGAAACTCAACACCCAAAGAACAAATAACCGAATCAAGAAATGGGCAGAAGACATGAACAGACATTTCTACAAAGAAGACATCCAAATGGCTAATAGACACATGAAAAAGTGCTCAACAGCACTCAGCATCAGGGAAATACAAATCAAAACCACAATGAGATACCACCTCACACCAGTCAGAACGGCTAACATTAACCAGTCAGGAAATGATAGATGTTGGTGAGTATGGGGAGAAAGGGGAATCCTCCTACACTGCTGTTGGGAATGCAAGTTGATGCAGCCCCTCTGAAAAATAACATGGAGATTCCTCAAGAAGATGAAAATAGAACTACCCTATGACCCAGCATCTGCACTACTGGGTATTTACCCTAAAGATACAAATGTAGTGATGCACAGGAAAAATGCACCGGAATGTTTATAGCAGCACTGTCCACAATAACCAAACTATGGAAAACTATGGAAAGAACCTAGATGTCCATCAACAGATGACTGGATAAAGAAGATGGGGTGTGTGTGTGTGTGTGTGTGTGTGTGTGTGTGTGTGAGAGAGAGAGAGAGATGGAATATTATGTAATCATCAAAAAACCTGAAATCTTGCCATTTGCAACAATGTGGATGGAACAAGAGGGTATTATGTTAACTGAAATAAGTCAATCATAGAAAGACAATTGTCAAATGATCTCACTGATATGAAGAATTTGAGAAACAAGACAGAGGATCATAGGGGAAGGGAGGGAAGAATGAAACAAGATGAAACCTGAGAGGGAGACAAACCATAAAAGTCTCATAATCTCAGGAAACAAACTGAGGGTTGCTGGAGGGGAGAGGGGTGGGAGGGATGGGTGGCTGGGTGATGAACATTGGGTAGGGTATGTGCTATGGTGAGTGCTGTGAATTGTTTAAACTGGTGAATCACATAACTGAACCCCTGAAACAAATAATGTATCATATATTAATTTAAAAAAGGAAGAGAAATATTGTTAAAATGTTTATGCTACCCAAAGCAATCTACACTTTCCATTCAATCCTTTTCAAATCACAACCAATATTTTTCACAGAGGTGGAACAATCATAAAAATTGCATGGAACTAGAAAAGACTCAGAATACCCAAAGTAATGTTGAAAAAGAAAAACAAAGTGTAAGGCATCGCAATTCCAGACTTCAAGCTATATTACAAAGCTGTAATCGTCAAGACAGTACAGAATTGGCACAAAAACAGAAACATCAATGGAACAGAATAGAGAACCCAGAAAGGGACCTAATGTGAGACAGGAATCCAACAAATGCAGCCTCTTTGACCTCAGCCACAGCAACTTCTTGTGAGTCATGTCTCCAAAGGCAAGAGAAACAAAAGTAAAAATGAACTATTGGGACTTTATCAAGATAAAAAGTTTCTACACAGCTAAGGAGACAACTGACAAAACTAAAAGGCAATCTATAGAATGGGAGAAGGTATTTGTAAATGTCTTATCAGATAAAGGGCTGGTATTCAAAATCTAAAAAGAATTTACCCAACTCAACACCCAAAAACCAAAAAATCCAGTCAAAAAATGGGCAGAAGACATGAACGGATATTTCTGCAAAGAAATCCAATGGCCAACAGACAGATGAAAAATAAAATGTTCAAAATCACTTGGCATCAAGGAAAAACAAATCCAAACCACAATGAGACATCACCTCATACCAGTTGGAATGGCTAAAATTAAGAACTCAGGAAATGATGGATATTGGTGAGGATGAAGGGAAAGGGGAACCCTCTTACAGTTTTGGTAGAAATGCAAGCTGGTACAACCATTCTTGAAAACAGTTGGAGGTTCCTCAAAAAGTTAAAAATAAAGCTACCCTATGCCCAAACAATTGCACTACTAGGTATTTATCCAAAGGATATAAACATAGTGATTTGAAGGGGCACATGAACCTCAATGTTTATAAGAACAATGTCTGTAATGGCCAAAATATGGAAAGCACCCAGATGTCCATTGACAGATGAATGAATAAAGAAAAAGTGATATATATCAATACACACACACACACACACACACACACACATATACAATGGACTATTATTCAACCATCAAAAAGGATGAAATCTTGCCATTTGCAAGAATATGTATAGAACTAGAGGGTATTATGGTAAGTGAAGTAAGTCAGTGAGAGATAGACAATTATATGATCTCAGTCATATGTGGAATTTAAGAAACAAAACAGATGAACATAGGGAAAGGAAAGGAAAAACAAAATAAGATGAAAATTGAAAGGGAAGCAAACCATAAGAGACAAACTGAGGGTTGCTGGAGGGGAGATAGGTGGGGGGCATCAATAATTGGGTGATGGGCTTTAAGGAGATTATTTGATGTAATGAGCACCAGGTGCTATATGCAACAGAAGAATCACTGAATTCTACCTATGAAACTAATTAAAAAAAAAAAAAAAGAGCAAGTAGTCCCAAATATTTGCTTGCAGGAAAAATTGTATGTAACCATTGATCCCTGTTATGATTGCTGTATAAAAATGTGTCCATTGTTAGAAACAAAAAGACAAACATACTATTAATTTTTATTTCAAGTAAGGCTGACTTTATATGATGGACACCAATAAATTCTTCCATTTAATTAATAAACTGTAACATGTTCTCTCATTGGGCTGCCATAACAAAATGCTATAGGCTGGGTGACTTAAGCTACAGAAATTAACATTCTGAAGACTGGAAGTCCAAGATCACAGTACCAGCATAATCTCTTTCTGATAAGGGCTCTTTTCCTGACTTTCAGACAGCTGCCTTTTCACTGTGACCTCTTTCTTCGGTGTGCACAGGTGGAGAGAAAGATAGAAAAGTCTTCTCTATTCTTTTTATAAAGCCACCGATCCTATCAGATTGGGATCTCACCTTTATGACTTCATTTAAACTTAACTATCTCCTAATAGTCCTAAACGCAAATACAGTCATATTTGGTTTAGGGTTTCAACATAGAATTTAGAGAATTAAATTAGAGAATTAATTAATTAATTAATTAATTTAGAGAATTTCAGAATTCAGAGCTTAGAATGTCCTGAAGCAACTAGGAACTTGGAAGCAGGTGTCATACCCATACCTACCACATTTATATTTGTCTGGAGGCAGTAAAAAATGTGGGAGAGTGGGACGCCTGGGTGGCTCAGTTGGTTAAGCGGCTGCCTTCGGCTCAGGTCATGATCCCAGCATCCTGGGATCGAGTCCCACATCGGGCTCCTTGCTCGGCAGGGAGCCTGCTTCTCCCTCTGCCTCTGTCTGCCTCTCTGTCTGCCTGTGCTTGCTCGCTCTCTCTCCCTCTGTCTCTGACAAATAAATAAATAAAATCTTTTTAAAAAAATGTGGGAGAGCTGGAATAACGCTTGCAGTATTTTGGAGCAATATCTTTTTTTCAAGACATAAATACTTATATAACAACATCCTCTCTAAACTGGATTCTGCCGTGAACTTCTTCTGTGAATGAAAATTATAAAGTACAAATTCTGATTTCACTTGCTTTTATGTCAATTCCATTTATTTATCTTACATATTGTGTATATAACAAAATTGTTACACACATGTGAGCCTGAGATAAGTAAAAACTTATAAAAAATGTCCTCATATATGGAAAGACAAATTATTCATTTATTCAGAAATATTATTGAATGCCTATTCTGCAGCATGCCCTCTTCTAGGAATCTGGCATATGTTAATGAACAAAATAGGCAAGAAGCATTTCCCTTATCAACCTTAAATATAAGTGCATAATGTATTTATTTATGAAAATAATTTGAACTTTTTGATGCAATACTGAACAACTTTTTCAATTAATGGTAACTATCAAGTTTCATATTATGAGTATTTTTTCTACGTTTAATTACCTCCATCTTCTGTGAAATAAATGGAAAAATCTTATTTAGAAATATTATTCTTATGACAAATATATTTCTAATGACCTTATTAAAATATTAAGAATATCACAACTGACTTTTAAGATATACCTTCAGTTAACTTGATTCCTTAGTTCAAGGAAATTGTGGATTAACTTCCTGGATTTGGGAGCCTGGAGACTTGGGTTAGAGACCTGGCTATTCCTCTTACTACTTCTGTGAACATAGATAAGAACTTTATCAATAAGCTTCTTTTTCCTCACCCACGAAATTACACCAATAATAATATTTATCTTATAGCATTTTATGAGCCTAAATGCTTAAGGTCTGATGTGTAGTTCAGAGTATAATAAAATCAGTTATTATTTGTATTTAAATTTAGGAAATTGCATTTGAAGAATACACAAGCATCTATCTATCCATCCATTACTTAAAAAATTAATATTTCCTAATACCATAATATATCAAATCAAAATGTTTTAAGGAAAACAGCATTTTATTAACAACCAAGATCCTCCATGAAGTCAATATCTGATGTTGTCCAAAATCATGTGAAGAAATGTATTTTTTGAACAGGTATGTGTTATTTTTGAGGGCACATGTTCTCTTTTGCATTAGAGTTCAATATACTTTGAGGTAGTCATTTATTTTCCTTATTAAAATAAAAATTCTTATTAAAGAATTATTAATTTCTTATTTTATATAAAAACTTATTAAAATAAAAATGTCATAATTTTTACAGAATTCTTTTTTAAGGATTTTATTTATTTATTTGACAGAGATCACAAGTAGGCAGAGAGGCAGGCGGGGGCAGGGCGGCGGGGGGGGGGAAGCAGGCTCCCTGCTGAGCAGAGAGCCTGATGTGGGGCTGGATCCCAGGATTCTGAGATCATGATCTGAGCCAAAGGCAGAGGCTTAACCCACTGAGCCACCCAGATGCCCCCATAATTTTTTAAAAAGGCATTTTTCTATGACCTAGTAACCTGTAGTGTCAGTTCGAGAAGTAATAATCCAATTAATGGACAACACTAACAAGTGATTTTTAATTATAATTCACAGTATAATATTAGCTACTTTCTTTTTCTTTTTGCATTAAAAAGGTTTCCTGTTACTGTTTTTAAATCTTATAACTGTAGATGAAGTAAAATACAGAGGTAGACTAGAAAGACAAATTATGATACAGTAAAATAAGCAAAGTTAGTGTAATGCATTTTTTAAGGTGGAATTTTTTCCATTTTATTTCTTTTCAGTGTTCCAAAATTCATTATTTATGCACCACACCCAGTGCGACATGCAATACGAGCCCTCCTTAATACCCACAACCAGGCTCACCCAACCCCACACGTCCCTACCCTCCAAAACCCTCAGTTTGTTTCTCAGAGTCCACAGTCTCTCATAGTTTGTCTCCCCCTCTGAGTTCTCCCAACTCACTTCTCCTATTTCCCAATGTCCTCCGTGTTATTCCTTATGCTCCATGAGTAAGTGAAACCATATGATAATTGACTCTCTGTGCTTAACTTATTTCACTCAGCATAATCTCTTCCAGTCCTGTCCATGTTGATACAAAAGTTGGCTATTCATCCTTTCCAATGGAGGCATAATACTCCGTTGTATATATGGACCATATCTGCTTTATCCATTTGTCCGTTGAAGGGCATCTAGGTTCTTTCCACAGTTTGGTGACTCTGGCCATTGCTGCTATGAACATTGGAGTACAGGTGGCGTATTCTTAGTGGGCACATGATCAGGTAAATTAGAATACTGGAATTTACAGCCTAAATTTCTTCTCTATGGGCAAATGCTTCTATTTCCAGGGTAATAGACTTCACTTTCCCTCTAATGATATGGTCAGAAAGAGGTATTAGTTTTAATAGATCTCTTATTTCAACAGAACAAAGGTAACATAAAAATGCAAAATATACTTTATTCTTTGGCATTCTAACTATATTTTTCAAACAACATAAAATACTGAATTATTAAATATCTCTTAATATTTGTCTTCACAAATTTCAAAAGAATGCCTGTAATAATATCATTAAAAATATCTGGATATGTTTCTATGAGAGCTGTTGGTTTAACCTGATGTCATATTATAAAGAATGCCAAAGAATTTTCTCCTGCTTAGTCCTGGAATCCTAGTCTGTTCAGAATACTTCTTTTACACTGAGCCATCTACTTATTGCATACTCAGTACCAGCTACTGTCCATGTGATATTAACCTACCAATAATGTGCAGAATTTCATGTCATAACCTACAAGTCTGTAACTGGTTTATAGTTATTTAATAGCATAGCTTTGGTTTGATGTTATTTCCTTCTTGCCTTGGGCAGACTATGATCTCACTGCAGATTCTGGAGGAAACTAACCTCATTCCAGAAATCATAACACAAAATTATGGATAAAACATTCTACACAAAGGTGGAAGCAGAGATTTTCAAAAGTCAGTTGAGGGGTCCACAAGGATTTTTCCAAATATACTTTTTTCCTGACAAAAATGCTGTACTGGGGTGGGGGGGGCGGTAGCCTGGGTGGCTCAGTGGGTTAAAGCCTCTCTCTGCCTTTGGCTCAGGTCATGATCCCAGGCTCCTGGGATCAAGCCCGGAGTCGGGCTCTCTGCTCAGCAGGGAGCCTGCTTCCTCCTCTCTCTCTCTGCCTGCCTCTCTGCCTACTCGTGATCTCTGTCTGTCAAATAAATAAATGACATCTTTAAAAAAAAATGCTGTACTAGGGGATTCACATACCATAGAGTCGTCACCTGGTTCTCTGCTCTGCCTTTATTTTTACAACACTTTTCTCCCACTATACAAAAAATGAAGTCCATCTTTCAATCATCCTAAACTGAAAGCACTACCTTAAGACTATGCTGTCCAATAAGGAAACCTATTACCTCGTGTGGTCCTTCATGTTTTAACTAATTAAAATTAAATAAGGTTAAAAATTCCATTCCTCAGGGAGCTTGGGTGCCTCAGTCAGGCATCTGCCTTAGGCTCAGGTCATGATCCCAGGGTCCTAGAATCAAGCCCTGCCTCGGGCTCCCTCTTCAACAGGGAGTCTGCTTTTCCCTCTCCCTACGCCCTTCTCCCTCACTCATGTTCTCGGTCTCTCTCAAATCAATAAAATCTTCAAAAAGAAATCCATTCCTCATACACTGCCCATATTTTAACTGCTCACTAGACATATGATGTTAGTGGTTGCTAACATCTTCGCTATCACATGATGTTCTTTTGGAAAACATTCTTCTAAACTACAAAGACCTGGGGAGAAAATAAAGGGACACTAGTCTATAGGTCAATAATAACTAAGACTTCAAAGAATAAAATATCATATTTCATGGAGATAAAATTCTGTTAAGAAGTAAAAGGAAATACATATTAAGGCAGAAAATGATGTATAGCTTGGGCACATATTTTGAAGATGAATGACTGTATCTTATTGATAAAGGGTGAATAAATCATTCACATTTTATAAATGTTGAAAACTGCATTCATTGCCACCACTTCACCTTATGAGTAAAATGACAGATTTTAAACTAAATAAGTACAAGGATGCACATAATTTAAAAATTCATTTGGAAATTCTGGGGGAGGTAGGGTTGAAGTATGTTACCCAAACTTTCTTCTTGGGTTTTCACACCAGAAACTCCCTATACCCAATCTCTTAATTTCTAATATTCTAGAAGTTTCCAAGCTGCCTTCATAACCCCTGATCCCTGTTCTTTAAATTCTCTTTCACTACTGTCTATATAAAAGAGTCTCCCCAATTTTTTAAAAAGATTTTATTTATTTATTTGACACAGAGAGAGAGATCGCAAGCAGGCAGAGAGGCAGGCAGAGAGAGAGGGGGAAGCAGGCTCCCCACTGAGCAGAGAGCTGGATGCAGAGCATGATCCTGGGACCTTGAGATCATGACCTGAGCTGAAGGCAGAGGCTTAACCCACTGAGCCACCCAGGCACCCAAGAGCCTCCCAAATTTTAAGGCAATCTCTTCCTTTCTTATTTTTTGGCAATGGGGATTGAGACTCCTTACGTTACAGCATTGCCATAGAGGAGAAGGTGCTTCTGGTCATAGACCCTCAATGAAAGAATCACCAAGCAAATGTCAGAAAGGGGCAAGGCCAAAACAAGCAGGTTATATGTCTCTCAGGAAAAGTTTCGTGTGCTCATTTTGATTGCAGGTCAGCAACAAAGGTCAGAAAACCCATGCTTTACCTTCCATCTCTATCTAGTTTCTCAGTTCCACTATTATTCTCATTCCTCTTAGCGTACTTCAGGAAAAGTCTTAGTATAATGCACAAGTGAAAAACAACTTAATTTATTTAACATAGCTTGCACGAACTTTGGAATAATAAATCAGAGGAAAGATAAATGCAATTGAGGAAGGTGGTATTTAGCACCAGGGTATGGTGTGGACAGAGAGACACTAAGAATAAACAATTCAACTGATTTCAGGCTATGCAACTTCTCCTTCTATCTTTAAGTCAGGCAAATTTGCTCCAAAGGTTGCTCATACTTTTCAATAAAGAGGCATGGTGATTAATGATAAGGTGTACTACTGATACCAAAAGAACAGAATCCCAAACAGCAGAGAGACAAGAGGTTAGGTAACAATAAATAGTGACACACTGGTCAGTCTATTTTCAAAGCAAATAAACTATTGTATGAAGTTGACGTATCCATTGATAAACAGAAATTAAGTTAGGGAACATAAGCTAATTCTATATGCATCAGGTAGAACAGAAGAAGACATAACTGCAAAGAAAAACCATAAATGGATTGTATATTGCCATATAATTAAACAAGCATCAGGATTAATAAATTTATAATAATTTAAAAAGATAGATGTAGTAGATACTTAAGCCATTGGAAAATGGAACAACAGGAGGTTAATTTGAGAATTTTCTCTAAAATTCAATGAAGTTTAAGGACCTATAAATATAATCAACATAAGAAGATTCATACTGACAATTTTATTAACACCAACTACAATGATTTGCTTTGTAAAGTTCATGCAAAATGTAGATCCATTATATTAGGGGATAGGAATTTATTTAACAATAATTACTTATGCATATGATTCATTCTACCTGGCTCAAGATAATATTTGGATATTCAATATTTACAGAATTATGAGACAGAGAATTATGTGGTTCCTGGGTAACTTAACATGATTTTAGTTATTTTGCTTTTATTATATACCATATCTTAAATTACTCATGATAATTAGGGGAAAGATAAAGAAAACTTAGCTAATTATGACCCCAAATTCCAGTTTATTCAACAACCTTCTCCTCAAAACATTGACCAGAGTTCCTACAGATTACACTCTACAACATATCATGGAGTGAAAGTTCCATCAGGACAGGTATCTGATGCAAATTTGTGCAGTGAATCCTACTTTAAACACCCCATCCCTTACCCTGCCTAACAAAAGTGTTTGTTTCTTTATTTTTCTTTTTTTTCCTCTTCTCTCATTTTAAGGCTATAAAAAGAACATGAACTGTGCAGCCAGACTTTATGGTTCTGAGTCCCATTCACCTGCTGTGTAACCATCATAAATTACTCAAATTCTTTGGGTTCCAATTTACGTATCAGTCAACCTACCACCTAGAGTCATCAAGTAAGAGGATCAACTGAATTCAGACATCTAAGTGCCTTAAACAGAACCTAACATAATCAATGTTATATTGCTAGCTAATACTATGAATGCGGGGTTGTCTCTATCATAAAGCTTACTACAATATATTGAAACATCTGTTGGTAGCACAACAATGTTAGCATACTGATAAAAAGGGATAATATATTTATATTATATTCTCCTAAAACATATACAAAATATAAAATGTAAAATTTATATAATTTATTACCTCAGAGCCTAGCTCAGTGGCCAGTACATATTGACAATGCTGTATAAATAGAAGTTTAAATCAATAATCTTGGCCACCTAATTGGCCTATACATAAAAATAAATTGACATACAATTTATCCCATAATTTGGGAATTAAATAACCTCAAGGTTATTTAATTTATATATTTTGCTATTTGTTTTTATATATTTGTTATTTATATATTTTGCATGTATAATTGTGACTTCACCTGAAGGTAACAGAACTCACCATAACTGTCTTCAACTATTTTTTAATAATTACTTGTTCCTCATATTTCAAGAACATCAAATTATGCTTTCATAATTAAACTTTAACATTTGTTGCTCAAGTTTTTAAGACAGATTAAATGTCATTAAGGGAAATTTATATCTCTACATGTTTGTGTGAATCTGGCTAGTTTTGTATGTGCATATGGGTAAAGGAGAGGGTGAAGCTCATGTTAGGATTTTTTATTCTTTAAATTAAAAACTAAGGATGATCCTGAAATATTTGATTGTTTATGTTTAGTGAAATCTCTAGTTCAGTTTTTTGTTATTGTTGTTTAACTGGCCATGCTTTTTTTTTTTTTTTTTTTTTTTTTTTTTTTTAACTGGCCATGCTTTAAAGTGTGTTTGTTTTCATAATAATGAGAACAGAAGGCAACATTTACCATCATGATTTCTTTTGGCTGATGTATTCCCTTTTCTCTGCATAAACTCAACCGTTATAATAACAATGAAAGTTGATTTTGTCAGTTTTCACTAATGTTCAAGAATAGTTACAAGATTAGATAATACACCTTAAGTAAAATTTGTGATGAAATTCTTTTTTCTTGTGGCCCCAATTTCCCAAAATCATTCTATACATCCATGAGTTACAGAACTTATTTTATTCTAAGTCCATTATTTTAAAGGTACAGAAACTTTACCTTGTGTAAATAGGATAAACTATTCCCCATTGTCCTTTACAAAGAGAAAAAAAATGTCAAAATGATTATAATTTATGCAAAACTAAGAAAGACAAAAATTTAAAATCCCATTCACATGAAATACATTTTTGCTACAAACTCATTTTTGTGTTTCAAAAAGTATATTTTCCAATAACTGTCCTTCAGAATGTTCTAGAGCCCCTTGTAACAAATAATAAACATAACAGGTCTTGGCCTCTGAGTATCATTGGTAACTAAAAGGAACCATAAAGAGAAATGACTGATTCAGGAAAAGCATACAATGAGCATGGAATACTAAGTTGTGTGAAAAAGTAAGAAAAAGCTCAAGAAATGATGGGAATGTGGCAAAAAGGAGCCAGATTAAAGGAATTTCTACTCGCTTAATTTGAAAAAAAAAATTATCAAATAAGTTATCCTTTTAGAGGATTACGCCACATTGAATTCAAAAGTGATTCACACACAGCAAAGGAAACAATCAACAAAACAAAAAGACAGTCTTCTGAGTGGGCGAAGAGTATTACTCAGCCTTAAAAAAGAAGGAAGTCTTGCCATTTGCAAGGATGTGGATGGAACTAGAATGTATTATGCTAAGTGAAATAAGTCAGTGAGAGAAATACAAATATGGTATGATTTCACTCATACATGGAATTTAAGAAACAAAACAAATGAACAAAGGGTAAAAATATAGGAGAGGGAGAGAGGGAAACAAGCCAAGAAACACACTTAACTTTAGGGAACAATCTGACAGTTACCAGAGTAGGGATGGGGGGTAGGTAAACAGATGATAGGGATTAAGGAGAGAGCACTTGTCATGAGCACTGGGTGATGTATGTAATTGATGAATCACTATATTGTATACCTGAAACTAAGATAACACTGTATGTTATCTATAATGTAAATAAAATTTTAAAAAAGAAAAAGCAAGGAAATTAAAAGAAAATTGCCTTAATACTACTGGCAATAATCCACAAATAGATGCTAGAATCAATGGTGAATTCTTGATAGAAAATAGGACTCTTACATAGCCTTAAACCATCTACAATAGATCATAATAACCAGTTCTACTATTATGGGATGTATTTCTAAAAGTCATCATGCCATGCAAAATTGCAAAATAAAAACCACAGGGTTTTGTGGAAAATATAAAGATATCATCATTGACAGGGTTCCTGAGTGTCTCAGTCGGTTAAACGCCTGCCTTCGGCTCAGGTCACGATCCCAGGGTCCTGGGATTGAGTCCCGCATCAGGCTCTCTGCTTCACGGAAAGCCTGCTTCTCCTTCTCTTCTCCCTCTTTCTGCAGCTCTGCCTACTTGTGCTTTCTATCTCTCTGTCCAATAAATAAATAAGAAATCTTAAAAAAAAAAAAAAAGAGAGAGAAACCTAACAAAAATGGTAGCATATTAAGTGGTTAAGATATACATTATATACATTATAATATATATGTTATATATATATGTTATATATAAAGTATATATAATATACATTATAATAAATATGGCACTTCATCTTGAGAAAGTCTTGAAATTTGCTTCTAGTTATTAATGTTGGATGAACTGCAGCTTGTGTGATTGTGATGTGGTGGAAGAAACTTTATCTGAAATTAGGTAGGAAGTTGTAACAATGTGATTCAGTTTGTCTCATGCCTCACATGGCCAACTGAGGCAGCAGGCAGATGTTTGAAGGGTGTACGTGTGTGTGTTTTGTGTATTCCTACAAAGCCTGGTCCAACTGGGTCCTATTTTCTGTGTCCACCTAGTGTTTCTACAAGACAAAAATCACACATAAACACACCAATTTTTTGCCAATTAGTTCTCTGATTTATCAATCACATAGGAACAAATTTGTGTTTTCGATAGAAATATTATAGCAGAACTAACTATAGTAATTGTTAAGTGGAAAATGGAATTTCACAGTGGGGAAATTTGATGGATGTTACCTTAACCAAATGATCACAGGTAACATTACTAATAATGGGACAAATTGCCTTGTATGCCATTTAATTGTTTAATAGTTTATTTTTAAAAAGTACTTCCCATGTTTGTGCACATTTCTTAAGACCTCTTTTGAAATTCACTTTGTAATGTAAAATCTCTTGCATTAAAGACTAATATGTATTTCTTTAAAAATTATGTACCAGAAATGTCTCCCCTAAATAACATGTTTTATTCCTTCAGACAATGAGAATTATATAATATATATATTTTTCTTTTTTACCATTTATGAGAACTCTCAGAACAAAATGTAATATTTCATAACTAAAAATCTCATAGGCACTGGATTTTATTTATTTACCTGCTCCTGTGGATTTATGGCTCCTTTTATAAATTTTCAGATATCCACCCATCCATCCATATATCATGTATATATTAAGCAACTTGTTAGTGTTGACATGAAAAATATCCTCATATCATGTCCATATTTCTAGATGAGAAAATCCTTTTGGGATAGAATTCATCGTCATGGAGTAGGTATATACACAACTGTTGCACTGGGTCTCACTTTGTTAATTTAATTCCATTGTATTGAAACTGTCTACTTTGATAGGTAGAACATTCTGTTATGTGTTTTTTCTTTAATTCAGTAATGTGTTAAAGATTAAGGTATGCATAAATTTCATATCATAAGCTTATAAATCATATTATATACATCAGAAAATGAGGCACACTAATCTGTCCAGTTGCTTTACCATGCATGTAATATGTAAATATTGAGGGATTAAAAACTTTTTCTTAGGATTGACAGATTTGTATGAGTGTAACATAAAATAAAAATATTTGCCTCTGTTTTCAAAGCCATGTTTTAAACATAATTTCAACTGAACACCAGTTTCCTTTTTCATCTTGAAAACACTGTCTTATAAGCATTTTAAAGATTGTGTAACAAAATAATTTCATGATTTTTCAGTAGAAAGTATTTTTTCATTAAAATTGCTCAATTAGAAATTGTTTGTGCTTAAATATGTTTCCAACTATACATTTTAATAAATATATTTTTCCTCACTTCTAAATATAAAGTGTAATTTATTTTCATTCAAAAGCAATTCTTTAGAAAGTTTAAAACCTCAAACTCTTCTACAACCTATTTTATTGAAGTAAACCCTTATTATCATCAAAGTATTCAAGGCTTATGTCAGCTCTGGATTGTGATGAGATTCAAAGAAGGAAATACTCTTTCCTTATTGAGATACATATCTTAAATTTTAATATAAGAGTTCCAAAAATAAATGTCAAAATCATGCCATGGAACCACCCTCTAGAGTTCAATATTTAAAATATGGCATTATCATATGGTTTCACTTATTTGTAGAGCATAAGGAAAAACACATAGAGGATACTGGGAGATGGAGAGGCGAAGTGAGTTGGGGGAAATTGGAGTTGGAGACAAACCATGAGAGACTGTGGACTCTGAGAAACAAACTGAGGGTTTTGGAGGGTAGGGGGCTCGGGGGTTGGGTGAGCCTGGTGGTGGGTATTATGGAGGGCACATATTGCATGGAGCACTGAGTGTTGTGCATAAACGGTGAATTTTGGAACACACACAAAAATTTAAATAAAATTAAAAATAAAAAAAGTAAAATATGGCATTCTTAGACCTTTTAGAGAAATGCCCCTATCATTTCAAATTAAAATGTAATGATTTTTGTCCGGAAGAAAACAGATTACCTCCACTCATAAACTTTCATTATTTTGTTTTATGTGAGTATAATTTTGTGTGATCAAATTTTACTTTTTGCTTGAAGTTGTGGTTTTGTTTTTGGACTTGCTGATTCAGACAACATAAAGACAAAAATAAGTGATTTGATGAGTTACCTGGGTGGGTATTTATAGCCTATAAACCTAATATGTGGTTGCAATTGTCTAGAGACATTGAGATATGAATTTCAGAAGTGTAAACACAAAACCTTAACACAAAAGGACAGAAGTTATGTTTAACCAACACTTGCTAGGTAGACAGAAATGATTTACACCCCTTGAGATCCCTAAGGCAAAGGCTACTATCCACTAGGAAGAAAAAAAAAATGGCAGATTACTTTTAATTTGTTATTAATCATCTGCACTTCCTATTCAAGTTTGGGAGGCAACATTTCATTTAATTAGTCCTCTCATTATAAATATTTCCCACAGTGATTCAGTTGACACAAGTTTTTTGACACTGACTGTGCAGATGGCAGAAAACGGGTATCTGGTCTCAAAGGGACTATTTGACCACTGCAGTAAAAGAGCAATAAACAAAATAACAACATTGCAGCCCACTTCAGTTTATGTAAGCAGTCAGCCTTTTATCGCCTTAAAACCTTGAAATGGATGTATGAGCTTTGCTGCAATAAACAAAGAGTTGTTTACAGCTTGGGGATGGCAGGTACCAACACCGGACTGGAACTCCAGCAGCCTGAATGTCAGGAACTGACTAATGTGAAGAAACATATTGTGGCTTGTTTTATGGAGAATATGTTTTATAAACCTCAAGGGACCATTTATCACAAATTCATCCACTCTGCAGCAGATTGCTGCTTTAATGTTGAATGCTGGATTTCAGTCAGGCCCTCGAGTAAAAAAATGGAGGAAAAAATTCAAATGCTATTTTGTTGCTATTTGCTTGATTTTGATGATTCTCAAATTTCACCATAGGAAATCTATTTTAACCACTTATTCTCTCTCCCTTAAACAAACTAAATATTTTATGACTTGGGGCTAATTCATTAGAAAATTTACATCTATTTGCTGTGGTGAGCTATTTCAATGCCATTTATTTGAAATATGGTGTGCTTGCTACATGCCAACTTCTTTAAAAAAGAAAAAGCACCTAACAAGGATATACTTTGCTAATGGGCACAAAAATACATGCCTTGTTTTCTATAAAATGGAATGGTCAAATCACCATAGGAAAGGTTTTTATAGCCTTGTTTCCTTTTTTAAGTTATTACTAATGCCACAGAAATATTTATAGGGCTGCCATGGATGGCAACAATTAAATAAAAGTAATATACTTGATTTTCTTCATTACATAGAAAATTTCAGTGTAAGAGAAAACAGTAGCTCCTCTCAGTCTTAAGGATGCCACACAGTGCATGTTGAAAACTGATAACCAGCATGTCAGCAACTCTCCGTGTTGTAGGTGAATCGAAGCATACGGTGTAATCTGTCCCAAGATACCCTTTTACTTTTTTATGGCCTGTATTGTCACACAGTGAGGGAGGCAACATAAGTTTCACACAGGTGTGTTTGTCTTAGCACTCAAACAGTTGGTTTTTGGCTTCAAAAATCAAATACAAGGATTTCTGGGAATAATAACAGTGTTGAAAAAGTAAGAGAGCTTCTCAGACAGTATAAGGAATTCACCTACAACAGAGTAACTTGTGAGTGGGCAGGTTGTGGTGCTAGATTAAAGTCAAGATTCCTGGGCCAAACCCTAATCCATATAATCAGAATTCTCTAGGAGTGAGTCCAAGCAATACGTATCTTTAGCAAACCCCTCCTATTACTGTTATACACACAGGGGAATGATTGAAGCACTGAAACAGGAAGACACAAAAATGTAGGTGTAACATCATCTGCTATATAAATACTGAACATTTAATAAGTTGCAGCATTCAGGGAAATTCTCCTGCAAGTCATAGAATTTAATTGGTATCTTCTCTTCCCTGCCTTTTTCCTCTTCCTCCTTGTCATTTTAGGATTTTCTATGTTCTGTAACTATTGTTTCTTACTCATGGGAATGTAACTTATCTTAAATCAAAAGCTAAACTAATGTGTACCTTTATTATTTTCATATACATGTACAATTTGGGAACAATAATTTTAAAAATGAAACTTAAGAAACTTCTCTATCCTACTAGCACTTTGATCTGATCACTCAAACACTATTTGATAAAAAAGCACTACAAGTGGAGTTGGAAAACTCAATCAGTGTGCTTTCTAGCTATGCTTTGTTGGAGCTGTCCAGTGCTGATGTAAAGAATATATATTCCACACTGGGTAAACAGTTTTTTCCTGCTCAAAGCAGAATGCATTGCTTGCATAAACATGGGCTAAGGGTACATGGAAGAGAATAGAAAATGTAAGCAAAACAACAGCTGTCTCTTTAGATGTGGAGTTGATACCTCAAAACCTCCCCTCTTTTACCTGAAGTTTCAATGTTACCATCCAAACAAGCCCTATTTCATGATTCAACTAATTTTCTCTTTTAAATCTATTTAGTAAGAGACAATGCTTTATTTTCAGCTATTAGAGCCTCACCCAAACCAACAACTGGATAGTAAAGTTGTGAAGTATTTCAAATGAAAACTTCAAAGCTTCTGTTGCTTTTGTGTATCTTAAACTATCTCATAATTGAGTTGGGCATTTCTCTTCCAGCCCTGGAATAGCCTTCTGTCAGATGGACAGGATCAGTTCTTTTTTTTAGAGAGAAAGAAAACTCTTTCTCTCTAAAAAAAAGAACTGATCCTGTTGACTATTGTCACCAAATAAAGATGCGTGAAAAAAATCTATCAGATTATAGTTACAGTTAGATCATGTGATTTAAACAACACCTTTTTATGTGAAAGCTACATTTTTAAAATCTAAGTGGTTTCAAACAGTTTATTCTTAAACTGACATGGTATCTCTCACAACTCTGCCTTATTCACACACTGATTTGTTAATGTTGCTCTAATTCCAAATTTCTTTAAGGATTTCAGCATCACCTTCTGTTTGTTGCCTATTTTTGCTCTTGAACTTGTTTTTCTGCTGTTAATTTGTACTGTTGTATTTATTTTTATAATATGACATCAAGTATGTAAATCATAATTGGCTGGGATATAAATGGCTACATAAAAATTATATATTAATCTGAACTAAAAGTTGTCAAAAATGAAACTCCAATAACCTTTAGTCTGTTTCAATTCTCTATTTTTCTAACTGTTATTCCTTGGGCTGTCAACTCATCTGTTCTTCCTCCTATCCATTAAGCTTTTGTTTTCTTTACATCTTTTTCATCCAATGTTTAGCTAAAGCATCTGTTTTCTCCTTCAGTGAACAAATTCTTCAGTGAGTTCATGATTATATCTACATTTGTATTTCTCATTATAGTATCCTAAATTTATTTTATGAAATCTTAGAAGTTTCCTTTTAACTAGATGTTGCATGTCTAAGCCCAAACAAGCATTTAACTATCTTTATTATAACTCTATAGTCTTGTGTAGAATAGTGGTCACCAGAAGTGCTAGCCAGATCAGCATCTTTGATGTTACCTGGAAATGTGTCAGGAATTCATATTTTCAGGATCCAACCCAGACCTACTGAATCAGAAATTTTGAATGTGTACCCAGAAAGGTGTATTTTAACAGGCCTTCCAGACTAAAATTTGAGAACATTGGGTATAGAATCTAAAACCATTATCTTTGAAATAAGATAAACTTGAATTTGAGTTTAGGCTTTCAACTTACTTGTATGATCCTAAACTTCTCTTTGACCCAGTTTGAATCTTAGCATCCAACCTAAATCAATCACTGTGCTCAGATAAATAAAGTGACCTGATTGGCCTATCCTTAATCATGAGCCTGTTATTGTGGACAAGGAAGTGAGAACAGCCTTCTCACAAGGAAGTGAGAACACAAGAAAAAGAAGAGGACTGGTTTCTTTAAGAGGGAGATGCTGAGGAACAAATATTTTCTGTTTATTTCAAGTGATGCTGTCCAAATTTTTCTACTCTCCTTACTATTCTCTAGACATCTGTTGACCATTCATAGGTTTGGGTCAAAATTAGTTATTTTCAGGAAGGTTTCCTTGGTTAATCCATCCCTCTCTGAACATAATTTTAGCATATTTGAAAATATTATCTTTATTTTATATAATTCCTTTGTGGTTATTCCCATGCCAGTTTTCTATGATTGATTTCTTGAATAGATTATAAATTCTTCTAGACATGGAGTAACTTTCCCCTCTGGCCTTTCTTGTGTTTTGTGAAGTGCTCCATATATAGCACATATTTAATAAATAAATAGGTTTCTGTTATTAACCCTGTTTATCTTTCAGATTCTAATCTAAATTACATATGGTATTTCAGATGTGATTTTTCCTTTAATTCTTAACATATTTTCATTGTGTTTTGAGGATATGGATCTTAACACTAAATATTTACTAAGTAATTATTAATATTTTGAATCTTTATGTATACTCCAATAGACAATATTAAATGAGTTTCCTCTACTTCATTTTCTCAGTTTAAGTTTTTTAATACAAAATTTCCAATAAAATAGTACTTAATAAATAAATTGAGTGATAATTTCTTTTTTGAAAAACAGAACTATTATGTTAATTTAGAGAGATACAGATTAACACAACTCTATTGGTAGTGATAAGCCATTAAAATCTTCAGAATAAGATAATGTTTAAAAAAAAAAAGAAAGAAAGAAACAACAGGTCCAAATGGAGTCACTTGTATTGAGCCCCACATCCACAAACCAAGACTTAATACATAACTACAGTTTCAGTTTCTCCCCGGAGTGTGACCTTTAACCTGTCAATCTGGAAATACCTGGTGCTACTGGTGATGTAATCTGGTAGACAGACCCTCACCTTTTCCCAAAGATAGGCTAACTTGCCTGAAACAATTCACTCTCCTCCTTTTCCTTGCCTCTTTTCTGCATATAGAAGTCTTCCATTGTATACAGTTCTTCCAAGTTCCTTCTACTTGTAATTCGTGAATTGTTGAATAAAAACAATTAGATCTTCAAATTTATCCAGTTGAATTTTATTTTTTTAACAGTAGTGACACAACCAGCCTGTGATTCAGAATAGAAATGGCAAGTCAAACAAACCCCAATTATGGCCATTTCTTTTCTTTTCTTTCTTTCTTTTTTTTTTTTTAAGATTATTTATTTATTTATTTGACAGAGATCACAAGTAGGCAGAGAGAGAGGAGGAAGCAGGCTCCCTGTTGAGCAGAGAGCCTGTTGCAGGGCTTGATCCCAGGACCCTGAGATCATGACCTAAGCTGAAGGCAGAGGCTTAATCCACTGAGCCACCCAGGTGCCCCAAATTACAACCATTTCTAAAAGATCCCCAATAGTTCCATATTTCCTAATAACAAAGAAATATTGTTTCCTGTCTCCTTTCTTTCAATGAAATCACTATATAAACATAGACGAAAATAGTAAATTTTCATGAGTTTACTAAGATAGTAGTAATAAGAAATGTATGGTTTCAAATGTCAGCTATGTAAAATAAGCAGACATTATGTAACTGTTTTTGAAGTGACTAAGATTCCAGAATCTAAGACATACAACAAGTTCAAATCTTGATCCTTTGATTCACTGTGTTGTTGTTACTCTCTGAATCTTAATTTGCTCATCTATAAAAAGGGGTTAAGATGAACTATTATTGTTTAGCACAGTGTTTGGCAACTGACAAGTGCTCAGAAAACAGAAGTCATTTATTTCCATCATCATTTCCATCATTTGCGTTTCCCTCAGCTCCACCAAAGACATCACATTAGTCATCTCCTGGGGCACCAGTTTATGCCTACAGGCAATTCTCCATGGAGTGAGGTTTTGGTATTGGCTGTTCCCCAGATCAAAAGTATCATTCTCTTCTACATTAATGTAAGTATTTCTGAGCCCTGGAAATTTACCTTCTTCTCGATCCTGATCTTGTACCTAGTTTCAAAAGTGGAATGAGGGACAATCCTTTGGAGGGAAACCACCATTTGAATTTATCACTATTGCTTTCCTTTGTAATAAAGCAAATGATTGTTGCTTAAACATGAAAATAGCTTCAAATCCCACCATTCCTTTCCCTTCTGTACCTCATATGGATAAGCTGATAAGAAAGCTTGGGTACTTCCTTCTTTGGTGCTAGTTTTACATTAGAACTATGCAAAAACTCTGGCCTAACTACTGGATATTTACCCCAAAGATACAGATGTAGTGAACAGAAGGGTCATATCTACCCCAATGTTCATAGCAGCAATGGCCACAGTGGCCAAACTGTGGAAAGAAGCAAGATGCCCTTCAACAGACGAATGAATAAAGCAGATATGGTCCACATATACAACAGAGTATTATGCTTCCATCAGAAAGGATGAATATCCAACTTTTGTATCAACATGGATGGGACTGGAAGAGATTATGCTGAGTGAAATAAATCAGGCAGGGAGAGTCAATTATCATATGGTTTCACTTACTTGTAGAGCATAAGGAATACCACGGAGGACACTGGGAGAAGGAGAAGTGAGTTGGGGGAAGTTGGAGGGGGAGATGAACCATGAAAGACTGTGGACTCTGAGAAACAAACTGAGGGTTTTGAAGGGGAGGTCGGTTGGGGGTTGGGTGAGCCCGGTGGTGGGTATTACAGAGGATGCATATTTCATGGAGCACTGGGCGTGGTTCATAAACAGTGAGTTCTGGAACACTGAAAAGAAATTAAAAAAAAAATAGTTCTGGCCTATATGAATATAGCCCCCCTTATATTGGTTCCACCTTTTAACCACAGTAATATTCTATGGCAGTCACTCCATCCAACTCTCTCTCAAGCCATTTTCAGACCTGCTTTGGAACCTGCCCTACTTTTTCCAAAAAGTCTTGTTATGTGATTCATTATGGTTTTCCTCACTTCTTGGAGTATATGTCATCATCAGTTTTGACATTCAACAGAATTTTGCATGAAAAGTTTATCTCACCTCTGTGGAGTTCCCTCAACAATGGCCTTCATCATCGTATGTCAATTAAGCAACAATTACTTTTCTCTCTCTCTGGAACTCTTCTTCAGGTTCACACATACTAATTCAACATAGTTTAGCAAACTAAGTGAAAATTATATATTATTCTTTTAAAGTGTGCTCAATGTAAAGTCAGTATTTCTGGGTTATCATTCCCAAATCTGTAAACCGCTCAATTAGTTTGAACACACTTGCAAAAACACCTGCCATTATTCTAAATCTTGTATAAAGAAGGGGGGGAAATGCTAAGTTATCTTTTATTATTCCTTTTCCTATGAATAATAAGTTCTAGCTTTAGAATTTTTATTAATATTCCTACAAATAGATCATTTTTCTTGATTCTTTTCATCCATTAGTAAATAGTCATTTTATATTTTAACCTTGATTAATAGTTTACAAAGGCTTGTATTACTATTTTTACTGGAATATTATCTTGGCCAATAGTTTCTGTGGCTGGTCCTAAACTCTTTAATATAATACTTTTTTCTACTCTTTGAAGTGTTTGTTTGTGGATAAACTTGAATGGTTTTGTCCTAAATATACATGCAGTGCTTTTTAACTAAATGAGAACTCACCTATTTAATTTTCTTTATTCTTTTGATGTAAGAAGAAAATATCAATGTTCAAGAAAAACAGAGAGAATGAGGATGGGGGTGCTTTTAACAATGTCCAGAGTAGATTCCTCCCCCCAACCCCCACCCCCCCGCCAGGGACAGTCCTTTGTTACAAGCCTTTGTGGGTGTTAGAGGGTATGGAGGCAAAAGACTAATGTCAAGTATGAGCAAGTCCCTACCTTCAACGTCCTCATGTTCTGAACTTGTCATGAGGCTAAAGATTCAGACTTAATTCAGTTGTATTATAGTAAGAAAATAAAAATAAAATTAATCCCTGAATGTTAAATTTTATAGGATGTTCCACATATATTTGGTTAAGTTGTTTCATATATATCTGCTAATTTTTTTTTTTTTTTTAAAGTATACTACTCTCAAGGCTGAGGTTGAAGGAGCTGGCTTTGTTTACAAGTAATATGAAGTGGTGTGTAGACTCAAACTATAACTTAATGGATGTTTTTCACATCACAAAACCACTATGCAGTTTGGCACAATTTAAAATGGCTGGCAGGCTCCACTTAGCAGAGGCCAAGAAATGAAATACCAGGGTGTTGCAGGTCAGTGCACTGGCAGAGGTGTATGGGAAAGCTTGCTTGGCTCTGGTTCCTGCAATCACTCACTCATTTCATGAGCAATAAAACAGAACTAAGTAAAAAAAGAAACCATTAAACATTAATGCACACTACATACTGCCCCAAGGATGGGAGAGAGAGTAGTTTACATATTCTTCCTTTACTTATATCATTTATGTCCTAGAAGAAGACCTAATTATAGTTTAATCTCAAAGATAACACCTTTAAGAGTTGGAAAATATATTTATTCTTTAAATGCTGATGTGAGAAAAAATTATAACATCATTCTAAGCTGTCTATCCGTTATGAAAGAACAGGCAAAGGTAAGAAGTCAGTTCCTGTCATTTCCACAAAAAAATCTTATCCAATTAATATAACTCATTTTTTAAATGTTAGCCATTTTCAGCACTGCATGGTCACAAGAGATTTTTATGTATATTATCTCATTTAATCCTAAGGGATAAAAAAAAGACTGAAAGGATCACATGTGTCAAGTTCTTTTTTTGTTTAAGGTTTTATTTATTTACTTAAGAGAGAGAGAGTGAGAGAGAGACAGTATGTGAAAGCATAACTGGGGGGGAAGGGCAGAGGGAGAAGCAGACTCCTTGCTAAGCAGAAAGCCTGAGGTGAGGCTTGATCTCAAGACCCTGAGATCATGAGTTGAGAGGAATGCAACCCCTTAACTGACTGAGCCACCCAGGTGCCCCTACATGTGTCAAATTCTTAAAGCAAATACAGTTTAATGAATGACTGTTGATTGTTAAAGTACTAAAATCATGAGTCTATAAATGTTTCTTCTGATTCTTATCCTTTTATATATTTTCATACAACATATAAATAATGAATTGTGTCAATAAACCAAGAGTTTAAAATACCATTGCTAAACTTTAAATTGATACCTCAGTAATTCTTCATATTTATTTACTGTCTTAATGATCGAAATCTTGTACAAATAAATACATCATCCCTGGTTAAAAAAGACAATACTATATCTAATACATTAATCAGGGGATTTTATGGTCATTTAGCTTCTATAAAATATAATCATATAAGGAGATATTTACCATAAATAGCCTATCACTAGACCCTTAGACCCTTCCAAATGGATAAAATGTAAGTATTCAAAAAAATGCCAGTAAAAATGTAAGACAGTTTACAACTTTGACTATTTTATTTTATATTTTCCCCTGTGCAGATCAAATTGATGTTATATTAATTGACATGATTATTATGCTGTTTAGTTTCTTTTTTCTAATATGTTCCAACATTTTCTCTAAACATACCAATTGAGAATTAATGACCAATTACTTCTTAAATGAGAAGTCTTACATTGTAGTATTTTCTAAGTCCTTCCCATTTTGAAAGACTAACAAAAATGACTTTTGATATTATAAATTTGATCAAATTTTACTTGTAGTTGTAATGACAAATTTTACTTAATAAACACAGCAGCTTTGTACTAAGAATAGCTTCCTCCTGCCAATCCTGGGTAATTCTGCATCAGCTCATACTGTATTATAAAACAGCATAAATTTTTTATTAGTTCACTGCGAGGATTTGAAATATGGTCTTCTACTTACTCTCTAGTCATTGCTTGCCTTTAATTGCTATGTAAGGATTTAAAGAAAGGTAACAACATAAGCCTAAAATATTTTAGTTACTGTCAGGGTACTCTATATTAAAATATTTTCATTCTCAACTAAGTCCTTTATTACTTCCTATAGCTCTGTATGAATTTTTGAAACATGCTAATATCATAATTTTACTATTTAAATACCTGGAAATGTTGTCTAGGTTCAATTAATTAAGATGATTTCAATGTACAAGCATTCTTTATTCATCTTTTGTCAGAGATATAATAAGTATTAATTATTTGTCTTTGTAACATGTATTTTATAGTGAACTATTATAACATGATTATTTGTCATACATTTTCATTTTTACATAGTAAAGTGAAAGATATAAAGTTAAAAATCAGTTTGTCTATCATCACATTTAGGCAATATATCTAAAGATGTACTATTATATAATTTATTTATGGAATTGGACCTGGGAAAGACCCCTGATGACCAGCTAATCAAACCACCAAATTTTCCAGTTGACAAAAGTACTTTCCAGAGTTGAAAAATTTGATCACAGATTCTGTGTGTGAGAAAAGACTAGAATCCTGATTTTCTTAATGCTAGACTTTTGAGAAGTTAAAAATAATATTTCTATGACCACACACATGTTCCTCATCTATGTGCATTATATGGGAAAATAAGTTCAGATATTATGTTATTTTAAACAACTATGCTTAAGCACAAGATATGCTAGATTCTTACAAAAAAGGAGATGAGAACTCTGCTGAGTTCTAAGTTTTAGCAAAATAACCTTCTAGGAGATAAGAAAGGCTGGTTCTGGGACCAAGAGCTGCTAATGTATTGCTGCCAAAGAGTCTTGCTCTGTTAGCATAAATGATGGTTGTATAACAACTACAATGTAGTATCTCAACAGAAATATTTGGTAGCCTTTGAACTATAGCTCAGAGATATGTCCAGGCTCTAACATGGGGGAGAATCAACTAGTGTTAGGAAACAGCCAAAACGGGGTTTTTGACTAAAGGTGGGAGGAGGGTGTCAATCATAAAGTTCTATCCTGTGAATGCATGACTCAAGATCTGACCATTATTTCCAACACATTTTTCAAACTACTTTCTCTAAGCACATTTCATCATAGTCTCAATAACTTTTACAAAACAATCAAGGGGTGTCTATTGGTCCAGCTGGTAGAGCATGCAACTCTTGTTCTCAGGATTGTGAATTCAAGCCCCACATTAGGCATGGAACCCACTTAAAAAAATCAAATAATTTAACTAATTAATTAATTAATTTATTTACTTATTCTTTATAAGGAACTATAATTACTTCTCCCACTTTATAAGTATGCTTTTTCTACATATATATGTATCTTTATATGTTTATAAGATAAAACTGAGATAAATATGTCTTTAAAATATCATAATCTTACCTTTAAAATATTATTATATATGTTGTCCCTGGAAATATGATGCTGAGGATCAAATTGTAACAGGGACACAGTTTCATATAATGGTCTAAAAACATGTTATTCTTTTAGAAAATATTTGTATAAATGAGAAAACAAAAAATACCACCTAAACAGATATAAAAATGATGTAAGAGCTTACCAGTATATTATCATAATAAAATTTATTTTCATTTTTTAATCTATCATCTACTTAAAAATAATTTCTAAATGATAATGTGACTTCAATAAATCTAATAATATAACAAAGCAATATGTCCTTAGTGATTTGTACTGCACTTGATGTAAAGAGAATTATCACCCATTGTTTGCTAAATAGCAACCAGTATTAAAAGTTCTAGGACTAGGGGTGCCTGGGTGGCTTAGTGGGTTAAGCCTCTGCCTTCAGCTCAGGTCATGATCCCAGGGTCCTGGGATCGAGCCCCGCATCAGGCTCTCTGCTCAGCAGGGAGGCTGCTTCCCCCTCTCTCTCTGCCTGCTTCTCTGCCTACTTGTGATCTCTGTCAAATAAATAAATAAAATCCTAAAAAAAAAAAAAAGATTAAAAAAAAAAGTTCTAGGACTAGAACCACTTTCCACATCTGAATAATCATCAGGTCAGACACCCGTTTTAAAAGATTCACCAATACCAGAGGTGTAGTCTGACAGCCTCTCTTTTTGAAAAGCATGTTTTCTTCCTACTGACCCTAACACAGCTTGGATATAGGAAGGAACAGCCAATATCTTGACACTTTAGGGCTTATAAGTAAAATCTAAACTTCCTACATTTCAAACACAAAAATCTTTAATCTTTTTGTATATTAGTTCATAAAAGAAAAAATGTAGGAAACTGTTCTTCAGATATACAATCATATTTCAGAACTTAAATTATGTCCTGTATCTATCTAGGAAGCAAAACATATACACAAACGAAATAATATGATTTTTTTTTTCCTGGTTCAGGAAATGACTGCATCTCTTTTTTCTTTACCTTTTGTAAAGTTTAATCTTGGACAAGTAAAAAAGGAGAAATGCTAAGAAACTGAACTGCAGTGCGGGCATAGTTTACTGTCAATATTTTAAATATGGACAGAATTCTAGGATAATTACGCAGAGGGATCTCCCATATCAGAGTGGTTTCCATAGATTCCTTCCCCACAGACAGCCTATATATGGTACTTGACCGGGTGCTAAATGTCAAGAAATATCTCAAGGACTTCACTCTGATAAGCCCTGATTGATGAATAAAGGGTGGGGAGAGGGATTTCTCCTCCTGCCTGCTTGTAGCCCACTATGAAGATGAAAAATATGGAGTGTATTTTTGATTAAACAGTTTTCAAGCCTTCATGGTCATTTCTTTTAGATATTTTTAGCATGATTCTGAGAACAGGCTATTTATACCATACACATAGGCCTTAATAAAATCTGGTTTATGGCCAACTAGTTCAGCTGGTTATAGCACAGAGCTTATAAAACTAAAACTTATTTTAATCCCTGGTTTATTCATTTATGTTGATACAGATACAATTTATCTTCCCTTCAAGGGATACAACTTTTAATTGGCAAATTATTCAAAGATAAGTTATAAAATATGTACAGACCAAGAGGGATCTGCCCAAATTAGTGTAAATAGATCACTGAATATATCAAAATAAGTGAAAAGTAAGTCCATTTAGCAGTCACCTTTTCAAAAAGTCTTTCTGACCTCCAACCTGAGCAAAGTTGTATTTCATCATTTAACAGTAAAATTACTCGCATTTATTTCATTTCCTCTATTATATTTAACTTATGCTTATATGTGAGTTTCTCTACATCAGTGCCATTATTCCATTGGACATGAGTCATAGTAGCAACTCTTTGGAAATGGATTACCTGGTCAAATTAGTTTGGAATACTATCCTATGGTCCCCTCTTAAAAAATAAAAATGCATCTTAGCATATGAGACTATCTAAGAAGTCATGCAGACAAAAAAAATATTTTTTGTTAAAAATAATTTTGTTAACACAGCATATTTTGATCAACTCTGATGTAGCTACAGACACTAGCACAATTTGCTTTATCATGATAATAACTACAAACAGCTCTTAGAACCAACATTTCTATATCAGGGGATAGTTTGGTCCATGTGTAAATGAAAACACAGACATGTAAGCAAATTATATGTGCACATATTTATTTTTCAATATAACAAAAATTCCAGGAAGAAATATTCTTAGTTTTGGATCAGTGGTTCACATATACTGAAACTTTTATATTTGACATTCTCTTAATTTTTCCTCATGTTTGCATGATGAAAGGAGTATCTTTAGTTGTCATATCACTTTCTTGTGAAAAAGAGAGAAGGGAATGAAAAGGAAGTAACAAAACTTTCTCAGAAAGTTTAGCAAATTTTAGTTTGTTGCTCAATGACCAGATCTGAGTCACATGAACATCCTTACTACAAAAAGTTCTGAGAAATAGATTTTTTTTTAAAGATTTTATTTATTGACAGAGAGAGAGAGAGATCACAAGTAGGCAGAGAGGCAGAGAGAGAGGGGGAAGCAGGCTCTATGCTCAGCGGGGATGCTGAGGCAGATGCGGGGCTCAATCCCAGGACCCTGAGATCATGACCTGAGCCGAAGGCAGTGGCTTAATCCACTGAGCCACCGAGGTGCCCCGAGAAATAGATTTTTTAATTGAGAACAGTGATGCTTAGAACAAACTGGTATTTGCTAGTTAAAAATAAGGTAGGAATGGATATTGCGCAACTAATATTATCTGTCACAATTCTCTGCATCAAAATTTAGGAAGAATTACATGCATCTCTGATTCATTTATATCAAACATTGCTTCCTTGTTGGTGACCCCCAGTGAATGAGATATAATAGGTACCCAATAAATATATTAAACTGAGCCCTAAAGGAGAAATTCTAGTAACACTTTTAACTATGGTATGCAAGAGATTATATGCAGATAACTTAATGTTTAGGGCACTATATAAAAGCTTTAGGGGACAATATTGCAAAATAGAGAAAGATAAATTCCCCCATTACAACTATCTAACTGTAATACGAAGGCTGTTAACCACAGATCTAGAAGCAAAATTTGGCCATGTGAGTTTACCACTCTTCAGGTAAGAGTTTCTGAATCATCTGAGAAATAGGGTAATATGTCACTGGAGGCAGATCACCTGCTTTAGATTTCATTGAGCCTTACCAAAATTTCAATATAATAGTTCTACAGGTAATATGAAGCCATCTAAAAATCAAAAATCATTTCTTATTTCAAATCAGTTTATAATACACATCAGTGTCAGTAGAAGAGTTGAGGCTGGGGTTGATAGTAAATTATGTCATTTCCACTGGAAACACTTTCTCATTTATGGCTTCACAAATTGGTATTAGGCTTGATTGATTTATAGCATGTAGCTTTGATTAATGGTTGTTACCATTTTTTTTTAATCACCTCTCGATATGGTGCAAAATCACATTTCCAGAAATGCAAAAATTTTAGCACCAGACCTTGGGCTAGAGTAGAGACATAAAGATACTACCATGTTCCAGGGCCTTCCAGAAAAAACACACAACCACTTCTAGTACCTTTTCAAATGCTGTAGTCTTGTATAATACCAACTTTTCTTTAGAGCAACTTTGAGTAGTAAGCTAAAAAATAATTCATCCCCTCTTACCTGACACTTTTACTGCAAATGAGAAATGTACATACTAATAACGTATTTATGATGCATGTCTCTTTCTAGTATATGTTCTAATAAGCAGTATTTTGTAACATCAACACTTTTTTTTCAAATAATTATATTAACTGGGGCACCTGGGTGGCTCAGTTTGTTAAGCGACTACCTTTAGCTCCCGTCATGATCCTGGAGTCCAGGGATCTAGTACCATTTCAGTCTCACTGCTTGTGGGGGAGTCTGCTTCTCCCTTTGACCCTCCTGTTTCTCGTGCTCTCTCTCTCTCTAATTCTCTCTCTCAATCTCAAATAAAAAAAAAATAATCTTTAAAAAATTATATTAACCAACATTTGTGTATTTATCAACACTTAGAAATTTTAAAAATATAGAGGAGGAAGAAGATGCAAGGTAATAGCAGAAAGAATAATAACACATTGTTTTGTTATTTTATCAAGAGATGAATAGTGACAGTATACTTTTTATCCCTTAGTACTATCTGAGAAACAATATGCTATTTGGTCGTGATAGTGTTTTAATAGAGATGTAGTTACATGTTAGTTCTAGTAATGGATTTCTCCAAGACTCTAATCAATCACAGAATAAAGATGTATTTACAACCATGATAATTCAGATTAATCTGAAGGGATACTGAGGGAGAGGAAAGGCAGAGCCATAGTGGCAGCTGTGGATGGCAAAACATTTTATTAGCCTTCTCAGAGCTCTCAGACAATGAACTTCAACATTTGCAAAGCTTGTAAAAATAAATAAAACAAAATTAAAATTAGAATATTTAGCCATGTGTAATGTTAGGCACAAGTCTGGGAGGTGACAGAAACTCATACATTAGTTGACTGAACCTATATGTAAAATGAAACTGAAGCATACATAAAATGGGGTCCCCTTTTAAATTTAAAGACTATTTTATTCTTTATACTGAAGTTGTTGCTTTTTCTCCTCCTAAGAATAAGAAGACCTTGGTTATAAATCATACACAGAAGTAGATACTCTCTTCCACACAGCTATTAAATGGAGAAATGTACATTTTCTACTTCATCTATCAGGCTTACTGATGTATTTTCATCTATGGTATCAATCACTATAGGAGCTTAAGTACTTGAAAATGGGAACCCATGGGGCTCAGCCACCACCAGTGAGGGCTCAGCTGTTCTATGAAAGCCATGAAAAGTAAAACATCTGAAAGACCTAAAAATACAGCTTAGAGTCTCATCATAAGCCATTGACCATGTGGTGTCCCTTGCTCCAGGCATCACACAGAGGATTTGAATAACTTGTGCAAAATCTGAAGACAAAGATAAAAGTGGTAGCACTGAGATTCTCACTAGTGATTCCCAAAATATGAATAAAATGAGGCATCCTTTGCCACTAGATTAACTTTGAGCAACATCTGTAGGATGCTGGGAGATATGTGCACTCCAGGAGAACTGCCAATGTCACAGACAAAAGGTTTCAGCATAATTATAGAGCCTCCACAGGGGAGAGAAACGCAATATGTCACTGGAGTAATGCAAATGATCTTTAGGACACTGTTAATGTGCATTAAATTTTGGGTGGCAACCAAGTATGAACACATAACCAATAAATCACACAGGAAAATAAGAGAAAAAAATGTGCGTGTGTCTGCTTCTGAATATTCCCCACAAGTATCTTTGCATATGACACAATACTGGCAAATTTAAATGCCATGGTCTTTGTTCAATTTAGAAAGATAAAAGAATTTATTAATTAAATCAATATATAGCCATTTGGTCTTATCAATATATGCTCTATATAGTGCTCAGAATTACAGAATAGCAGTACTACATAGCACATAAAAACTGTCTCTCTCCTGAAGTTCCTAATTCTAAACCACAGACATTTATTAATAGAAAGGATTTTTAATAGTAGTTGAAGATTTGCATTGTTGTGTCAGGTCACTCTGGTGGGCCTCCACATAAGGAACTAACCTCTAATGTCTGGATAGCCTCTAGTTTCAGGAATTGACTCTCATGAAGTCTTAGATTTTAGCTAAAGGGAACGAGGGAAGGGTAGCGCTGGGAAAAGAGGAAGAGATTTTAGTCTGTGTTTAATCCACCCTTACTCTCTCTTTCCCCAAAATATTAAAGACCTATAAGAAGAAGGTGACACAACTGATTCCAGCAGAGATTAGGTTCACCTTGGAGCATGAAGTCAGATAACAAAATCTGACTAAGAATTACAGACAGAATTAGCCAGAGATCATAAGGCAGATATGGCCCTCTGGGTGGCATTTCCCTATTCACCAGTTTATGCCTGTTATGTGGAGAATTATTTCTGCCTTACAGAGAGGGTCAATTCTGACATCTAGATAGAGCCATCTCTACCTTTATGTTTTCTGTGTTCTCATAAAAACTACTTGATAACTCTTGGGACTTTTCCACTACACTTAGGGAAAGCAATAGACTAGTTTAAAAAATAATAATAATTTAACTTACAAAACTATAAGGATAAAGGGACAATGAAGAGATAATGGTCATTATAACAGTCTCCTCCTCCATTTTAAACTGCCTGTTATTATTTAAGATTGTTTTCTCCACTTTATCAAATCACCTACTCTTATCTTCCCTTTAAATCTTGTTTCCAAGAACTCCATCCCTCTGGAGGGATTGATGAGGATGGATAGGTAACAATCCTGAACAATGAAATCAAAGCACATCATACATACTCTTGGGATTCTCTAATTATAAAAGCACATACAAAGTTGCTTCTCACTATAACCCACTGCTAATCAATTTCCCTAGAACATTCACTAGAGTTTTCTGTCCAAACATTCTTCATTATCCACAAATTCCCATTTGCTAAACTGTTTACTGAGAAAATAAAGTACCATCTTAATTTGGATTTCTTAAATGAGAGCCTGACATGAGGATTTCACTGTGGTTAGATAATTTTTGTGTTACTGATAGCAAACAGAAGTATAAAAGTAGGGAAATTGAAAGCCAATAAAGTGTGCATTACTGATCTGGTTGCTGATCTGGGCAACTGGAAATCAATCTCTTTGGAGATTTGCAAAGGCCCTCTGAAGAGTTGTGTAGAACCCACCTCAGAATGGTCACACTTAAAGGGAGCCTGGACTATCTATAGACCTTTTTTCCCCCCATGGGTTGAAGATGGTCTTTGGGAGCATTAACTCCCACCCTCACTCACATACACACATATCTGGATAGGCAGGGTGGGAAACATCTATTTGTCATGGCTTGCCTATCTCATTTCCATACTACAGAAGTCATAGGTTTAAATTTCTTAATCGCCTAGTCCTATGTATATTCCCATCCCAAATATAACTGACTAACAGCTGTGATGATCAAGTACCTGGCTGAAACCTCTCCATATGCCTTTGAACTCTACTAAGCCTAACTCTGAAATGGCATTATGCTTCCTCACTTAAAGTGGCTCTTTTCTCAAGATATTATTTTTTCTCCAGTGTATCTTCTCTGGAGAAGTCATTTGATAATCTTATGGACCTCTAGTTTCTTCATCAGGAAAAAAAAAAAGATGATTGAAACTATATATAATTTCCATTGTCATTTCCAATTATAAACTTCTTAACTTTACACTTTTTTCAATCTTTAAAGTGTTTTGAGGACTCTCTTTTCCCAGGATAATATATTACTTGACAGTTGCTATTAACAGGTTTATACACTTCTAAAGACCACAGCATCTACAATTTATAAAAGAATGTGTTAAAGTGGTTATTAAATTACCACTTATTCCAATTGGCCTAAATTATGAAAGTGATAAGACTTCTTTATCTCGTTCAACAATAGTCTTTGCAAAAAGGTCAGCCAAAAACCCTTTAAGTCACAGCAAAAAAACAAACAAACAAAAAAACCAAAAACAAACCAACAAAAAAAAAACCCTTTCCACCTGCAAACTTAAATCTCCAAAGACTCCTGATTTCAAGTCATAGTATTTGTCCCATTTTATATTGGTAAAACCAAGACAAGCATATTGTCAAAATAAGGTTTTGTAGTGTTTCTAGCAGGGATAAAAAAGACAGACTTGTCAGTGATGTATAAGAAATAAAATTAGTAAAACATTTTACCATGTAAATCAGGAATGGTTTATCCTACTTTGAATTGTATCAATAGGCAGGGAAAGGTTACATACATAGCAGCTAGCCATCAGATGTGTTTGAAACTTGATTAGGGGTATTCCTTTGCCAGTCTGTGCTGAAAGCCAAGCTATTTGGAGGAATTTGGGTTTTGCAGCTTTAGCATACCTATCACAAAAAATACATACAGTCAAATAAGATTAGAGTGACCTAGTCTCTCGCAAAAGGAAAGAACACCCATTATTATAGTTACTGGTCTTTAAAAAGTATGATTTTCTTAATAAAAATATTCTTATTCATTGATAACAAATGAGTTCTAATATTTGTAATATTCAGATAATCTAAGGCATTTGAAATAAAAGTTTTATAGATAAATACTAGAAAGAAACATAAACTCAAGCATTAAGAAAAAAGTAGATATAAGAAACCAGAGATCTCTAACTCTCCTTCACTAAAAAGACATTGTATAGAAGTATGAATAGTAAGAAAATATCAAATTATAAAATGAGGAGCATCTGGGTGGTTCAGTGGGTTGGGTGTCTGCCTTCAGCTTGGGTCACGGTCTCAGGGTCCTGGGATCAAACCCTGTTTTGGGCTCCCTGCTCTTCTGGGAGCCTGCTTTTCCATCTCCCCTCTGCTTGTGGGCTCTCTCTCTCTCTCATATAAATAACTGAAATCTTTTAAAAAATTATAAAATGAAATAAAATGGACATAGGAAGAAAAAGAGCAAAGAATGTGGAGAAAGAGAAAAAATTCTGCTAGTGAAACAACAATGAAATAGCACTACTGGTGAGAATGATGTTAGTTATAAACTTTTGGAATCCAATATTTGATAACTATGAAATAATCTTATAAATAGTCTCTGCAACTGTTTTTATACTTCTGAGACCCTTTCCTAAAATGGTGTTTGAAACGTGAAATAATATTTGCAACTGAAGACAGTTACCAAAGAGTATTTTTTGGTATAGCAAAAATTAAGACTGAGCTAAATGTCAAACATTAGGAAAATTACTAAGTAAATTACTTCATATCTATAAAATAACCAACCAAAATGTTAGGTAAAAATTAAACAGAATTCAAAATTCTATAGGGAATGTGATCTTGATAGAGTAGAACATGTTTAGAAAAAACACATGGAAGTGTATTATGGAAGGATGATATACTAAAACTGGTTACAAAAGTGAATACTATAGGGGAGCCTGGGTGGCTCAGTCAGTTAACTATCTACCTTCAGCTCAGGTCATGATCCCAGGGTCCTGGGATCCGAGCCCTGCATCAGGTTACCTGTTCAGTGAGGAACCTGCTTCTCCTTATCCCTCTGCCTGCTGCTCCTCCTACTTGTACTCAGTCTCTCTCTGTCAAATAAATAAAATCTTAAAAAAAAAATTAACAAAATGTTTTTAAAAAGTCAATATTATAAAGAAGGTACATCTTTTTCCATCATCCTGTATAGTTTTATGCACATTCTATACTTCTACAGTGAACATATATTACTTACACACCCATTTGAAATGATAAGAAAAATACAGACTATTTGTTTCATGTAATGATACTTTCTAATTAGGAAGGGCCCAAAAAGTTAACAAATTCTGACTAATTCTTCATTAATGCTGATTGACTTGAACAATGCCCTTGAATCATACCAGTTCTATGAAAAATAGAACTTTAAATGTTCTATAAACACAAATAAAAATCTATTTTCTCTTTTCTTAAAAAAGTCTTCATGATTTCAGATTACTAAAAACATTCAACATGAATTACAGATCTGATTAGACTCTTTAATATAGTCCATTTAAGGAAAAATTAATTTCCTATCACAGTCAAATTAATGCATTTCCCTAAATTTTCTTCCATTTTAAAATTTCATAGAAACTTTACAAGCTCATAGAAATAACTGTCAAATAAACCACATTTTGACAACATATGTGGGCAGATAAATGGTTAGAACAAAAGTGTAAGTTAGTTATGTTTTAGAATTCTGCTGCAGCAAGGAGGATTGATATAAAATCGTTAAAATATGTCAACTAGTTTGAAACAAGAGAACAAGCAATTTACCATGGGAATGCAAGCTGGTGCAACCACTCTGGAAAACAGCATGGAGGTTACTCAAAATGTTGAAAATAGAACTGCCCTATGACCCAGCAATTGCACTACTGGGTATTTACCCTAGAGATACAAACGTAGTGATCCGAAGGGGCACGTGCACCCGAATGTTTATAGCAGCAATGTCTACAATAGCCAAACTATGGAAAGAACCCTAGATGTCCATCAACAGACGAATGGATAAAGAAGATGTGGTATATATACACAATGGAATACTATGCAGCCATCAAAAGAAATGAAATCTTGCCATTTGCGACAACGTGGATGGAACTAGAGGGTATCATGCTTAGAGAAATAAGTCAATCAGAGAAAGACAACTATCATATGATCTCCCTGATATGAGGGAGAGGAGATGCAACATGGGGGGTTAAGGGGGTAGGAGAAGAGTAAATGAAGCAAGATGGGATTGGGAGGGAGATAAACCATAAGTGACTCTTAATCTCACAAAACAAACTGAGGGTTGCTGGGGGGAGGGGGGTTGGGAGGGGGGGGTGGGGTTATGGACATTGGGTAGGGTATGTGCTATGGTGAGTGCTGTGAAGTGTGTAAACCTGGTGATTCACAGACCTGTACCCCTGGGGGAAAAAATATATGTTTATAAAAAATAAAATTAAAAAATTATATAGTCAAGAAAATTGAAAAACTGCTAATTTGATTAGAAACATTGAAAAAATAATATACAGGAAATGGAAAGGTACAGTTAGTGTTCCTATAAAATAGTGGGCATCCTATAAAATTGAAGATATATTGGAAGATGATACTCCTGAATGGGTATAATAGAAACAGAAACCTTTGGTCCCAATTATAGCTCTTGTGCTGTGCCAATTACCTGGAGTTTGAGTCCTGGTTTATTTATTTATATTTTCATTACTTTAAATGAGTAATAATATTAACATTGTAATACAGTCACAATTTTCACAGTAGAAAGTATCATGACTCATGAAAGAGGCTGGATTACTTTTACTTCAGTTTTGCAAACAACTGGAATCACACCATAGCTTTTGTTATCGAGGGTTATTTGACTGAAGGAAATGGCAACCCAGTCAAACAAGCAGTAGCAGTAACAGGATCCTACTAGGGAAACAGAAGACACATGGGGTTGAGAGAAGTTTATGAGAATTGTAATCAGCATCTATACTTCATTTCTCTCATTTAAGAGAATATCCCAGGGGTCCCCGGGTGGCTCAGTAAACTAAGCATCTCCCTTCCGCAGCTTAGGTCATGGTCTCAGGATCCTAGATGGAGCCCAGGGTAGAGCTCCCTGCTCAGTGGGGAGTCTGCTTCTCCCTCTCGCCTTCCCTCTATCCCTCAGCCCAGCTTGTGTTCTCTCATTCTCTCTGTCTCAAATAAATAAGATCTTTTTTTTTTTTTTAAAGGATATCCCATCCCTTAAAATTATGTGGGGGGGGGGGGAAAGGTAACCTGACTGACATAGCATTAGTTGTTAAAAGACTTAACAGAGAATGAACACTCATTTCACATGCAGCATATTCTCTTCCCTCCCTTTCTTCCATCTCTCTTTCATCCTCTCTCCCTCCCTCTTCTCTTATTGCTGTCTCTGGTTTTGCTGGACTCCACAACCCATAGCTGACATGATGTTTTAGATCCAGCTTTCCCATAAAGTTTTATCCACAGAACTTTGAATACTGCTCTTATTATCCCTCAATCTCTCAAACTCCCAGCTTTATGATTTAGAACCTTTGAATATATTCCTGTGTTCCTGGTTCAAACATTCCTGATTCCTCAAGGGAGAAATCTGACTGGCTGAGCTTGGATTAGCTGTTTGGCCCTGGGTTTGTCACCTGAGGTCACATCTGGAGTTACTTCACACAAACATAGGCAGCTGTATCAGCTCCTTTAGAAAGGGCTATGGAGGTCCTTGCCAAAGAAAGGGCATCAAGATTGAGATATGGGTACTTCAAACTTCTTTGCTATGCAGCTTATATATTTATGCCACATTTGGAGAGGATATAGGTGTTTTACAAAAAAATATCAGGGCTGACTTCATGAGCTCAAGACCTGTACACTTGCACAGGGTCCTGCTCAGAGAAGGCCCTGTGTTTGGTTTAATGCTCTTTAGTGGCCTTGCTGAAATTCTTAATAATATTCTAACAAATGTCCTCTGCATCTTCATTTCACATTGGGCCTTGCAAATTATGTAGTTGCATCTGACCACAGTCCTTGCTCCTGAGTTACTCAAGATCTTCTACTGGATAAGGCTTATCTGTTAAAAGTGTGCTCTTTTGTCTCTTTCAGATTCAGTGCACTAAAGAACAGAGAGTAAAAGTGGTTACTAAACATTCTAAAACAGTAATATAAGACTATGCTAATATGCTTAATATAATAGAATGAAGTATCATCATTTATCTTATATTAAAATTCAATCATCTTTGATATAAATCAATTTAGATGGGATATTAATTAGAAGTAGATGATAGAAGAAAAAATAATAAAACTTTCAGAGTCCAGGTAAAAGTAATTTGACTTTAAGAGTCTTTATACTGTTCTTGAATCCCTAGTGCTTAACAAATCCTACAAGGAGGTATAATAAAAATGTACCTTTATATACATTTCATTGCCTTCTCTCAACATTTCATGACCTTTTTATCCACCCTCTCCAGCCTGAGAATATAGTTGGTACAGTTACTCACAGTTATGTGGCCAAGGGTAAGTTACTTAGCAATTCTCAGGCTTGATTTTTATCATCTGTAAATTGTGGAAAAATAATAGTAACAAGCCAGAAAGTCATGCTGTGGAGATTACAGAAGAAAATGCACATAGTCACTCAGCACAGTACTTAATATTAATTAAGAATTCAAAAAATCTTCACTTGCATTTCATTATAACATTTACCATGATGTGTTAAAATTTATAGCACTTGTTTGTCTACCCACCATACTGCTTACTAGGTCCTTGCTAAAGGGAACCACTTTCCTAGCTATATTTGTAGCATTAGTACTAAATACAATGACCAGCACATAGTACAACCTTTTTGAGTGTTTGAAGAATGGACGGATGAATGGACTCATTTAATGATAATTTTGGAAGGTGGTGATAAATTTGTAATGACAATATTCCTTCCTTTACTAAAATCCAGAACAAGATATTTGCTTAGAACATTAGCAACCATCATTGAAATAACGTGGTTTTGGAATTAGAACCCTTTATTTTCACATTATCTTTAGAATAATATCTTTAAAAGTATGTATATAAAAAGTTTGATTATGTTTCATCAAAATTACTAAAAATCCCATTTCCTTTTTATGTATTGTGACAGGGAGCTTTCAATATCCACAGACTCAGAAGCAAAGTTCAGTAAGAATTAACTTCGTCAGGGTAAAAACAAAAGTTATATGAGATAAACACAGGGGTTAGAAAATACAAAACAAACAACAAACAAACAAAAAACCCCAAAAACAAAAAAAAAACAAGAAGATCTTTCATGCTTCTCCTGGAGAGGAATGTTTCTTAATACCTCTACGAATCCCTTGAGGATATAATAAAAAAACCTACCTTAAGAAAATTTCATATGAACACATATTATAGTACTCACGTGTAGGAGATTGACTGGTCTTTTGAAATCCACTCATGCACATTCAAACATGTACATGCCTGCAATATCCATCAGCCATTTTGCTAGCCACTAAACAAATGTGGCTATTCATTATTTTTTTATTATGCTCAATTAGCCAACAGATAGTACATCATTAGTGTTTGATATAGTGTTCAAAATTAAATTTAACTGAAATTAAAATTCAATTCCTCAGTATCACCAGCCAAGTTCCAAGTATTCAACAGTCACGTAGCTATTTAAATGAAGTTTAAATCAACTAAAATTAAATATTCAGTTCCACTGCCACAGTAGCCATTCTTCAGGTATTCAATGCTATGTGAGGCCAGTGGGCTACCATATTGAACAGTGAAGTTATTGGATATATCCATCATTTCAGAAAGTCCTATTGCACAGCACTGATAACCCACCCAGTGGGTTGTCCTAGTGGAAGGAGTGTGACCTTGGCACATGTGGTATACATGCATGAGGGAAGACTGTTTTCAGAGAAAGGCTAAATATATTTCCTAATAAGCATAAAGTTGACTTTTTTTAAAATTTTTCCCAATTACTAGTTCTATAGATATGTAAGCTTTATTAAAAAACAAAAATGAGAACCAGTAGCAGCTTGATATTATAGAGTGTCTAGATTTTGGGCTTACCAGGGTTGAAGTCAGCTTTCCTATTTTAAGTTGATGGCAATATTTGGCAAACTAATGACTTTCTCATATGTAAAGTGGTGACAGTAACACCTCTCTATTAGGGTAGTTTTATAAACAGGAACAAAAGACCTGAAGTGCTAATGTAATATACTTGAGATACAGTGGTAAACATAGTAACACCTTTGACCAGAGGAGCCTTAGATTCCATCCAGTCTATACAATTAATTTCAACTAGAAACACTGGAGAATACGTGTTGTCTTCCTGCACTGCACCTCGTCTATACTGATCATGATTATCTGCACCTATCATCTCTATATTCCCATTTCCTAGAATACTACATAGTACACAACAGTCATTCAATAAATATCTGTTGAATGTATGCGTGCCTAATGCTACAGACTGAGTTATATGCAGACCAAAGAATGTATCCCAGGACTTCTGAACCTGTGTGATTTAGTGCAGAGAGCAATGGATAGAGAAAAGAAAAAAAAATAAATAAAATACCGTTTTACTTTTTGTTTTGTGACCTGAAGCAATCATCTTTCTGTCCTCAGTATTCTCCTCCATGAAATAACATAATCCATAAACTCTTCTCCAGTTAATTCTCTGGATTGCAGCTTTAAAGTGTCTTCCATTTATAAAACATTACAGCAGGTCCCATAGGACACATAGCGATAAAGGCCTCTGATATATCAAAAACCACATTTTAAGAGTTTCAAAGGTCAATTGATGACACAGAATGCCTCAATTTTACTACTACTTTTATTTATTTTTGTCTGAGGGAATAGTGAAGGTTATAATTAAATTTAAGTTTAAGTGGAAAGAAAGAATAATACTTGAAAAATGAGAACTAATAACAATAAAGAATTCACACATACTTTATTATCTCTTCTTTATTTTTTTTTTAAAGATTTTATTTAGTTATTTGACAGACAGAGATCACAAGTAGGCAGAGAGGCAGGCAGAGAGAGAGAGGAAGGGAAGCAGGCTCCCTGCTGAGCAGAGAGCCCAACGCGGGGCTCAATCCCAGGACCCTGAGACCATGACCTGAGCCGAAGGCAGAGGCTTAACCCACTGAGCCACCCAGGCGCCCCATCTCTTCTTTATTTTTAATGACTTAATTTTTTTAGATCAGCTTTATGTTTACAATAAAGTTGAGAGTGAATACAGGGATTTCCCCTAAACACCTGTTCCTACATACACATAGGTTCCCGTATTATCCACTTTACTCACCAGAATGGTGTTTTTTGTTTTTTTGTTTTGTTTTAACCAAGGATGAACCTACTTTGACACATCATAATCACCCAAAGTCCACAGATTATCAGAAGATTCACTTAGTGTTGTACATTCAATGGGTTTGGACAAAAGTATAATGACATATATCCATCATTATAATACCATAGAGAGCATTTTCACAGCCCTAAAACTCTTCTCTGCCCTACTTATTCATCTCTCCCATCCAAACCCCTGACAATCACTGATCTTTTTGTTGTCTTCATATTTTGGCCTTTATTGGATATCATGTAATTATAATCTTACAGTACATAACCTTCTCAGACTGGCTTCTGTTACTTGGTAGTATGCATCTTAAGTTAGTCCATATCTTTCCATGACTTGATATCTCATTTCTTTTTTTTTTCTCTCTTTTGAATAAAATCGTACTCTCTTAATGTACCAGAGTTTATTTATATATTCACCTACTGAAAGGCACCTTGGTTGCTTCTAGGATTTAGCAATTATGAATAAAGGTGCTATAAATATCTATCTATTCACATTTTTGCATGGACAAACGTTTTCAACTCCTTTGTGTAAATACCAAGATCTCATGGTAAGAGTACATTGAGTTTGGTGGGAAACCTAAAAACCACCTCCCAAAGAAGCTGACCCATTTTGCATTCTCACCAGCAACGAGCCAGAGTTCCCGAGGTTCCACATCCTCACCACCATTTGATATTGTCAGTGTTCCAGATGTTGGTCATTCTAGTAAGTGTGTAGTGGTGTCTCATTGTTGTTTTAATTTGCATTTATCTGATAGCAAACAATGTAAAACATCTTTTTACATGCTTATTTACAATCTATAAATCTTTGGTGAGCTATCTGCTAAGGTCTTTGACCCATTTTTAAGAGCAGATTGTTTTCTTGTTGTTATGTCTTTTTTATTTAATGTTTTCTCTCATTATGAATCCTTCTACACTACATGGTCAGTCGTTCATATTGAAGAACTCGAAGGACGATGGTCTGTTTTTAGAGAGGATTCACTCTACCAAAGTTTTTACTGCCTGTGTACTATAAAGCTGCTTCCCAGAATTCAAGTCACAACATCTTTTAGTGATTATTCTATCCACCTGATATTAAAACAATCTGTGATCACTTGTAATGTGGCTCTATGATATTGTTCAAAACCTCAGAAAAATGCAGCAAGTATTTTGGTCTTTGAGGAAATACGATACAAACGAAAAATTGAACAGAAGTATTCAACATTATCTGATTTCCCTTTTACCTAAGAAAATGGTGTAAATGTTCATTAGTTGTCATTGCCATCATTGTTGTTTTATAATGTTTTATAATTGTGGTCCATATTAGAAACAACAAAAGCTCTTTGGAGAAAGTGTTTCACATGTTTGCATTGTTAAAGAAAGGATAGAAGTGTAACAACATTCAAAATTCAGTGAAGTATTTTAATTTATGCATATACTTGAAATGCATAGGAGTCAACATTTAAATCATTTAATACAAACATTTTGGAATGCTTAATAATTCTTTTACAATATTGATATTATAGGGCTATGAATATGAATAATATTGAGCAAAAATACCTGAATAATGAATGATATACTTCAGGATGTTAATACAGTGTCATTAAATGTATTTTCCTTAAATTTATATAAAACCCTGATTTTAATTGTAACCATTCAAACAAGTACAATTGCACTGATGCAAGTTTTCTACATGAGTAGAATAGTGCAAAGAGTACTCTGCAGTGAGTTGGAATCTTGCACTGTAATGCAGGGTCACATTTAAGCCCTGAGATCCAAAACACATCAACAGATTTATAGTGGGGCTTTGCTTAGAAAACTGGATTTGTATCATATCTTATGAAATGATTTAAGGTGAAAAGCAATATGTATTCAGCTATGATATTGTTAACTATATTTAATACATCTCACTAATATAAGATTATTAAGTTTTTACAAAATCATGGAAGTGTTGAGAAAACTTTTTGGCAAGAGGGCCATATAAAAGGGGGGGCTGTTATACAGACTAGATGTAATTTGAGGGTAATTCCTGTCCTTCAAATGTCCTCTTGGGTCCATGTCTATGTAATCTCCATTTATAGAAAACTGTCTCTCCTGGAATAGGCAAAGAATGAACTATGCTAAGACGAGTGCAATGTTCCATACTCTCAATCACATTTTTTCTAAGGTAGGTCATATAAAACTGGGACAATTTGAACTCTTCCTTGGATTTTTTAAACTCCAGCTGGGAGAAAAGAGTCATTTGGTCTTGGTCTTGTAATTATGAAAACACACACTTCAATGCACCATTCATCAAGGAGCCAAGGTCATGTGAATAGCCAGATAAAAAGAAGGGAGATGGAAGGCACACAGAAGAAGAGATGAGAAACAGAGACTGAAAGAAATATCCATCCATACATACAAAACACAGGCATAAATGTGTATGCTTTATGAGTCCTAAGGCTACATATTTCTTACATGATTTGACTATGCATACTTGTGTTTCCCTTCATATTTAAGCTAATTCTAGCTTAACTAGGATACTTCCATCAAAAAATTCCTAACCAATGAATTACATTCATTTTTAAAGTATACATTTAATATCAAATTCTATTTCAAATTATATTCTAATTTATAAGTATTATTGAAAGGATGGTATTGTTACCATTTGTGCTGTTCTTTTTCACTCCTCTATCTTTTAAGTTTAGGTGGGGGTACGTAGACTTTGGCTTTACACTTGGAAATGCTATAAAAAATATGATGTTTTTCTTTTGAACAAATTTTGCTCTTAAGTAAGAAAAAATGTTTGAAGTGGATGTATTATGTAATTCCTAGAGTAACATGATTATTTAGTTATAAAATAACATTGGTCTTATAGCATTTGTAAGAAATAGGACTTTCAAAAGTATTTTCTGTAAGACTACCTTTAACAGAGAAAACATACTCTGCAATCCACCTATTTTGAAATATCATCTGTGTCAGTTACTTACCTGTTGTTTCCCAGACCCATAACTACTCTTTAAAACTGCACTAAACTGACAAAACTCATTTCCAATGAATTATATTTTCCAGCTTTCCATGACTGCAAAATTCCTCCAAATGTTGGCAATAGGAGGCACAGGAAAGAAATAAGAAGCAGGAAAAAAAAAAAAAAAGAAAGAAAGAAAGAGGTAAAGAAAAAGAAAGAAAAGAGGAAAGTATTCTGCTTCTTAAAGTACCAGCAGTATGGCAGTTCCTGACAGTGGCCATAAGATTGGCTGGGTGGAGGTGGTTCATTCGAAACTCAGGTTGCCTGAGACCTTCCATTCTGCAGTAGTTCCAGCTTTGAGAGAGGTGAGATTTCTTTGTTGAATCCAAGACTAACTGCAATAGCATCTTCGACACGTTTCTCACAGGCTATATATTGTTTATCACTTGCCTACAGTCATTATACCTACGTATAATAAGTGTGACTTCTGAAGATTAAATTTGGATCCATGGGACACCTGGATGGCTCAGTCAGTTAAACATCTGCCTTGAGCTCAGGTCATGATCCCAGATTTCTGGGATCGAGTCCCGCAAAGGGCTCCCAGCTCTTCAGGCTTCCTCTGCCTGCCACTCCTGCTGCTTGTAATTTCTCTCTGTCTGTCTCTCTGACAAATAAATAAATAAAATCTTTAAATTTAGATCCAGTAGTCTCACTATTTCAAAGAAAATAAAAACTTAAGTTTAGAAAGATATATGCACCCCTAGTTTTATTACAGCATTATTTGCAATAGTCAGAATAAGCAATCTAAGTGTCCATCAGTAGAAAAATGAACACAGAAGATGTAATACACACACAGACACATACACAATGGAATATTACACAGCCATAAAAAAGATGAGATTGTGCCATTTACAACAACATAGATGGACCAAGAGGGTGTTATTCTAAGTGAAATAAATCAGACTGAGAAAGAAAAATACCATAGGACTTCACTCATATGTAGAATCTAAAAAAGAAAAAGGGGGAAAAAAATGAACAAGCACAAAGCAGAATTAGACATTTAAATGCAGAGAACAAACTACTGGTTGTCAGAAGGGAGGGAAGTAAGGGGGTGGGCAAATTGGCAAAGGGGAATAGGAGATATAGACTTCCAGGTATGGAATGAATAAATTGTGAGAATAAAAGGCATAGCATAGGGAATATAGTCAGTGATATTATAAAAGAATTATATGGTGACAGATGGTAGCTAGGCTTATGGTGAACATAACATATAACTTAATGTTGTATACCTGAGACTAATATAACATTATATGTCAATTATAATTAAACAATAATTTTAAAATAAGAACTTCAAAAATTTAGAATATACAGAAATATTATAAACAAATTAAAGTCTGAAGACCTATCTCACCAAAAGGCCTTATCATCTACCCAGTTGCCCATGCCAGAAACTTACAATTTATTTGTAACTTAGACTACTGAAAGAGAAGTTTAATGTGTCTCCCTCATGTTCAACTTTATTCTTTTAATACATACCTGAAATATATATAAAGCCCTCATTGATTCTTCACTGTCTTCAAGGTTTAATCATATAATTGAGCAAATATTTTTGTAACAATGATTACACACCCCACATAATGTCTTGAGAATGGTGAATTGGACACAATTATGCCCCCATGGAGCTTATGGTCTGCTAAGTGAGATAGATATTTAAAAAAACAGTACAAAAAATAATTTAGGAAAGTGTGTTTATCTTAAGTACTGCAATTTTTTATTTTAAAAGATAGTATTGAGGGGTACCTGGGGGGCTCTGTCTGTTAAGCATCTGTCTCTTAATTTCAGCTCAGGTCATGACCTCAGCCCTTCTGGATGCAGAGCGTACTAAAGATTCTCTCTCTCCCTCTCCCTCTGCCTCACCCTCTGCTCACTCACACATGTACCCTCTCTCTCTCATTCTCTCTCTCTCTCAAAGAAAAAAAAGAAAGAAATAAAAGGAGCATTAAAAAGTATACATTAAAAAAACAAACAAACAAAAACTTCTTAGGTTAACATGTAAAAAAATTCAGTAACCTAGCTTCCTGTCTTACCTAACTTATACCCACTGCAGCAAACTAGTGTACTACAGACTTACCATTTTTAAGAATTCTCTTACACAACTAAGATTTTGCATATTAAATTTCTTAACTTGCATTAATTCTTTTTAACATTTTCCTTGTTATGCAAACATATAGAAAAGTATATTTTTTAAAATATTCCTTCCCATTTTCATATGGCTAACTCACACTTAACATTTAAGACTCAAGAAGTTTAATTTACTCCACAAAGACTGTGAAATCCCCTCTTTCCCTCCTAAGCAATCTACATGTCATATGCCCCCCACGTTTCCCTTCTTCTTTCCTGAAATTTATTAGGCAATATTGCAAGAGTCTGCATATTATCTTTCTCTGATTAGACTATGAGTACCTTTAAGAACAAAAATTATATTTTATATGCCTAGAACCATTTTTAGAATGATTGCTACAAGAATCCAGACTTTTCTAAATCTTACTTGGGTCACAAAATCAAATGCAATGCCTTTTAATATTTTTTCAAAGAAATAGCTATTGCATATCCATAATCATAAAAATTCTCACTTTTTGGTATTATTTAGGAAAATGACATAGGTTGCTTAAAAATAAAGTAAGCAAAATATTGAGCTCCACTTTCTCATGTGATAAGATATCCAATGTAATTCTAGCATTTACTATCCGTAAGTGGTTTCCAATGTACCTCTCTGCAGTGTGACTTTCTTTTGGATAACAGCTGAAGGAGATCTGATTTTATTGGAGGTGAGTGCCTCTACCCCTGTCCTTTTGCTTTTCTTTGATATCCATGATTTGGTCCCTCATATTCTCTCTTTGAAATCTAAGAATTATGGGATACAGTGTAAAAATCACTAATATACAGTACAGGAAGTACATACATACATAAATAAACACACTGCTTTTAAAAGTCCTTACTTCTATTAAACAAAATATCATAATCTCTAGATTTTAATCTGTGTATCTTTGATATTCAATATTCAGCTTTCTGATTATGTATGTATGCAGTTCAGAATTTCAGTTGTCATTATTTAAATCAATGTAACCGTTTCCATCATTCAACAACTGGAACCGATTGATACGTTCTATGCCTCGTAATAAGAATAAGTCTCTGCTCCCATTTGCAGGAGGCTCAGCTGATGCCAAAGTGGAGCTAAATTTAACAATTATACCAGTATGCTTGGTTAAGATATCTGTACCTTCTCCCCTTCCATGCTATGGTTCTCTGGTTTTTTATTGTTGTTTTGGTTTTTTGGTTCTTTAATTATTGGTATAGGAACCTATTTGCAGGCATGCTGTTTGAACCAATTTACTAAAAATCCATCCTGTATATGAGTATGTATATCTGCATATACATAGAGACTTTACTTCCATTGACTAGATGAAATCTATGTATATTACAAATTTATCTTGCATCTAGGTTGATAAACTATTATTGTTTCCATAGCTATATAATTCATTATAATATTCCCTCTACATCCCACTTTTTCTTAATTTTCTGAATCTGTCAGGTTCAATCACAAACATATTTCTTTCTTCAACGTGAGAAAATTATGAAATTATTCTTTATTTGGTGTGTGGCAACTATTTTACAGATAAATCATATTTGGGGAATGTTTTATCTTAAATGAATTAAGATCAGGTGTAAAAGTAATAAGCTGAGGCAAATTTATGGATGGAAAGAAAAATGTTTTCCACATAGTAGACAATCTAAAGTAATATAGATGTGTCAGTGTTATTCATGCGATACCCCTACTGCTGTACTTTGAATAGATGTTTTCTGTCTCTATTATGGCATTCAGCAGTGTACCGGCATTATTTGTCCACTTACCTGCATCTCCAACATAATACCAATGTTATCTAAACTATAAATTTTTGAAGGTGGAGATGATGTCTTGTTCACCATTGCATCTGTAGTACCTGACATGCAACAGTCATTTCACAAGTATTACTGAATGAATGAAGACAAAATAAAGAGTGTTGAAATAATTCTCCCTCCTAAGAATAATCTTTTCTTCAGAGACTCCGTATAACATAAATCACATTCAAACTTGAATGGTGGCCTCTTCTGATATGGCTTCTATCCCCCTTGAGATATGACAACAGGCATTTTATTCTTATGCCTCCCGGTAACCTTTGGCACTGTATCATACATTGTAAGTTATAAATAAGTGTATTTTAAACAAAAGAATAAAAGTCTTTTAAGTGCAGGAGGTAATTCAACTGTTTTCCTCATAAGTATTCAATGGACTATCATTTCTTTCTTTAAATGCTATATAAAACAACAACTATGTACAATAGATTTGGCCACAAGTCAATTCATTAATTTATGAAATAGTTTTTGAATACTATATATGCCAGACTGTTCTACCTGCTAGTAATGATGAACAGTAATGATGAAGAGAGAGCCTCTGTTCTTAAGGAGTTTTGTCCTGTCTCTCAGCCACCTATCTACTTCACAACGCCATTTGTTTTGTATTTGTTACCCATACCCCCTGTTTTGAATAAACTAGAATGTGCAGAAATATCTATCACATTTTACTGTTCAAGAAAGAATATTTTATCTGTCTCAACTTATTAAGAACTCTAGAGGATATTTTTGGTGGTCACCCTAAGGAAGCAGCCCAAAAGTCACAAATGATCATGGTGAACTTAAATTTCTAAGCTGAGATTTGTATTTCTGCAATGCACTCTCTCTCTTTCAATCCTAGGAAAAGGCAACAAAATTGTTTACAACTAAATTGCTCTAAAAGGTTATTGAAAAGAAAAGGAGTGATAGATGGAGAAGGTGATGAAAAGAAGAATCTTTATGTAAGATTAAAACTCTGAAATGGGAGGGCGCCTGGGTGGCTCGGTGGGTTAAAGCCTCTGCCTTTGGCTCAGGTGATGATCTCAGGGTCCTGGGATTGAGCCCCGCATCGGGCTCTCTGCTCAGCAGGGAGCCTGCTTCCTCCTCTCTCTCTACTTGTGATCTCTGTCTGTCAAATAAATAAATAAAATCTTAAAAAAAAACAAAACCTCAAAAACTCTGAAATGGGGTTACATCAAATGCTAGAAAAATTCATGTGTGTGTCCCCATATGCATATATGCACAATGGGAAGGGGACCTAGGCTACTACCTGGACAGTTTCTATAGCATTTTCCTAGCCAGGACTTGCTGCCAATTGAACTCCTTCCCTCACCAAAAAATTTGCAAATCTGATTGATACCAATCCAGGACATTTACTTGGCTATATTGTAAGTTATAGGTCATCACGTCTTAAAGCGTGGAGGTGAGATTCTTGTGTTCTACTTGCTTATCTCCTAAGTGATCAACATTCTTGGGCATGCCTAGAGGTTTGCCCAGTTGTTAATAGGATTGATTTTTTTCTATATGGCTACCTTTATTCCCCCATGTGCATGTCCCTTAGTCCATAGCACTGTAGGGGAGAGGAATGAATGGAAACCAGAACTCTACTTGAAACGTGAAACAATGTGCAGCAGGATATATTTGAAGGTCACGCTGCCAGTTGCTGTGGCATTTTCATTCATCTGCTTTGCTATTTTATGACTACTGCATTATAGTGTAGTATTTTGTTAATATTTATGGCATTGTAGATAACATGCAGCATATTTTGTTATTTTAAGAATATATAGTACTATAAAATATGTGATGTTAATGATTTACTAGTCTTTAAATCTGATTTTTCTTTTATGAAGGTACCACACATCATATTTGGTTATCAATAGATATAAAAATTTAACTTGGAAAGATTTACATCATAGGGACTTTGCCACAGTTATTAAAAACTGATGCTACAGTCTCCTGACATTTACATTATGCCTGTCTTCTGTACACTCATATTTTTAAGACACTTTGGTATTTTCTCATGATGATCTGAAAGGATGCTACTTTTATTTTATGTGTTGTCATCAGACACCATAAATGGTTCATTAATTTCCAGAGGCTTCTATGATACTGTAGAAAAATCAGTTTTTGGAATGTGACAGATTTGGATTTAAATCCAGGTTCTGTCACTTATGAGTTCTTGGAATTTCATTGTTTTATGTGAACCTCCATCATTAATTGGTCATAATCACTACCCTACAATGCTACCTTAAAACTGCATATGGAAAAAGCCAGTCATATAAAAAGCTTAAAAAAAAAGAAGAAGAAGAAGCAGCAGCAGCTTCCAATTACTGTGCAAGGCTCCCAGTGAAGGCCCTATAGGAGAGGGTGACAGAAAACAATGGACTTCACAATTTTAGTGCCATCTAAATTTTTATAAAATAAAACAAACTATATTTTATCAGTAGATATGATCTAAGAACTCGTGTAGCTGCAATATATAATATTTTAGAGAATCATTAATTCTTCCAAACTCAAGAGCCTTATGGGGCAACTACAGTGAAATGAGTGTTTTTAAAGCTGTGAAAGTTAAAATAACCATCAGGCCAATATGTCTAGGTCACTGGACTACTGTAGGTCCATAAGGGGTCATGATTTATAGGTTCTTCTCTAATAGTATTGTTCCTGGAGGAGAAGGAAAGTTGTTTAAAACACAAAGTACACTATAGTGAAATAATTCAGTGACAGGGAGTTGTTTTCTGGACAAATTCTCTCAATACTACACTGTGAAGAAAATGATTTAACCAAGTCTTTAAACTTGTTCCTATGAGGTAAGCTGGAAGAAAGCACGATGTTCCCAAGACCCAAAACAATGATGTAAGAAGCTAATCCAAAATTATTCCACCAAGTGTCTGAACTATAAAGCTGTCAGCGTTTAGATGGAGGAAGAACTATTCTTACCAATTAAATAAAAAAGACAATAGTTGTTCATGCCTGTGATATAGCTATAACACAGAGTAAAAATAAACTTTAAGAATAATTTCCATAGAATAGGGGCGCTTGGGTGGTTCAGTGGGTTAAAGCCTCTGCCTTCAGCTCAGGTCATGATCCCAGGGTCCTGGGATCGAGCCCCACATCGGGCTCTCTGTTCCGTGGAGAGCCTGCTTCCTCCTCTCTCTTTGCCTGCCTTTCTGCCTACTTGGGATCTCTCTCTGTCAAATAAATAAATAAAATGTTTAAAAAAAAAAGAATAATTTCCATAGAATATTATTCTATGTATTCAATGTTCTATTAAAAGTTAAGAAAATATACTGGGCTCGCATAGGAATGATGGTAAACACCTTTCACTGATAAAAACTGGTGACTCCCTAGAACCAGAATGAACTACCTTGCACTCACAAAGCTTACCTCTTCCTTTTTCACATGCTGGCCTAGTTGTGATGCCTTTTTTTTTTTTTTTTTTTTTTTTTTAAGAGGACTTAAGTTGAAAAAAGCCTCAACAGATCATCCCAGGTAGGGGATTATGTAGAACTAGTGTTTTATTTTGGGTGATAAAGTGACCACTGAGTTGCAAATGAAATGTGACAGAATCTATACAACCTCCAACAGAATTTGCAGATATCTGACTTGTGAGTAAATTCTGATTTAAGATTATATTAGCCCAGCCCCAGGTATAATAGGCTTAAAAGGCACAAAAATAGGAGAACAAGATTCTAAGTCCTGGAAATGGAAATACATGTTAATATTACTGAAAGGAACGATATTACTTTATACCTGTATATTTTTTAAGATTTCTTTATTTATTTGAGAGAGAGAGAGAGCACACACACGTGTGCACTCACAAGCAGAGGGTGGGAAGAGGGGAAGAGAGAGAATCTCAAGCAGACTTCTTGCTGCCAGGGAAGCCAGAGTCCAATGCCACGCTTGATACCAAGGCCCTGAGATCAGGACCTGAGTGGAAACCAAGAGTCCTGCGCTTAACTGACTGAGCTACTCTATGTCTGTATATTTCAAAATGCCTTTACTCCAACATTAAAACAAACACATAGGTACTGAATGTTACTTAACCCCGATAAATATATCTCGCTCCAAATGCAAGTTTCCCTAAGTCAAAATCCTTAATTCAACACATTTACTTCTGCATATACTTCCAGTAATTTTCCACAGTTAGGTTCAGATATACATTTATTGTACATATTTCAAGTTATTTTTGCTGGGAATAAAGACTATTACTTTTAGCCCAAATATATGTTGAGAATAACAAATAAGAAAAAATAATAAATAATTAAGAGAATGAGGAAGTTTAAACATTAAGAGAGAGAAGTAAGGCATATATGAAAGAACAGAAATGCTTTCAGTAAAACTATTAGAAGGTTGAAAAAATAAGAGTACAAATAAACCTAAATCAGTGAAGCAGGATGAAGATAAACAGGCATGGGTTATGCATGGGGTTTACCACAGAAGGGTCCAGAATGCTGACGTCAATAACGTGCACTGTATAATTTAAGTAGATATTTAGATAGTGGAATAAATGGGAGCAGGTGTCCCAAGTAAAACACCTGTAACAAATTCAATAATTTTTAAAATATCTCATTGATATTTGTGGGAATGCAGAGCCCAGAAGATCTCCAAGATAATCGGCAGGTAGATGATAGATAATAGATAGGTAGGTAGACAGGTAGACACAGTGTGCATCATTTTAAGTATGCTGGGTTATTTTCCCTATAATTATTGTCAAATGAATTTATGACCTCTATAATTTCATGGTCAATCCAATTTTTTTAAACTAATTGTTTTAAGTTTGCATCTGTATTTTCTACCCAGGTTTTCAGGAATGTAGGAGAGGGAGAGACAACCAGACTTTATTAATTCATTCTCAATAAATTAAACAATGCAGTATATTAATTACTGTAATGCGAGGCAGCAACTAAGTGTTGAATCCCAAATCCATGACTATTGAGAAACCACCTATCATCTCTGCCTTTACTTCCTTATCAGAAAAAAGAAGATGCAATGACAGAAAGATTAATTCTACTACTTCTAAAATTTGGTCAAGATATGAGGAGTTTATGATTCTAATAAATTTGTGAGTTAAAGTTAATTATACTCCTTAGATAGCTTAAGCAATGCAACACAGGAAGTTTTTATCACAAAATTGAGAAAAGGAATCCTTATAGAATCTGTTTGAAAAAAATGTACTTTATTGATTTATATCAAATTCATATTACTTTAGATAAATTATGCATGGTTTAAATATACATCTTAGATTCTACCCCTACTTTTAAATAATTTGTTGCCTAAATTAATTTTTCTCACTTGATTCCCTACAATAAGACTTTAAGAAGACTTTCTACAAGGTGTAAAATAAATCTTATAGCAAACAACTTTAGAAAAGTGCAGTGTGAGCTAGAAAATCAACAAAGCAAAAAATCATCAGGAAAGATACTAAAATTATTTTTAAATATGGAAAATATTTATAATATTGTGATATTAAGCAACACAACCAATATCCTTTCAATTACTGATATCACTGGCTATCTTTATTTCAAAAAATAGAATAGCTTTCTTACCTATTATTTGACATTGTAGACATCAATAAAAATACCTAAGTGCTTTCAAATATTAATAATTATCATTATTAAGAATTTAGAGTTAGTTTGAGAACAGTTTCAAATATTAACTATAAACATATCCTTTTGAAGTCTATGAAGTTAGAAAATATTAATCTTTACTATTAAATAACAAGCAGATTTCAAGAAAAAAGCATTTTTTTTCTAGAAGTCAAATGAGAAAAAATTGTATTTATATTTAGTCATTGCATTTTATGAGGGCAATAAATGAATTTTTTTAGTCATGGTCTAAAGTAGAAAAGGTGTTATAAAGCACTACTCTCTTTGTTTATGATCTAGAAATTAACTATGCACATTTCCCTTGGTGATTAAGTAAAGAACATTGTCATTTAAATCACTCTTATAAAGCATGACTTTATTACAGATGTAGGATGAATAAAATGCATGAGTGTCAATCCATGTCTGCTATATCTGTCTGCCAACAAAAGAAAGTGGTCACTTACAGTGATTACAAACCACATCAAGTGTAGTCTATGTGTCACATCTTCACAGAAGGCAAGTGGCAGCCTGATGAATTTTCTTTTCTAGCACAAGTCTCTCCCTTAGTCTGTCCTTCTCTCCCATCTTTCTGTATCTCTGCCCCACTCTTTCTCTCCCTAGGGGTCCAAATGTCATTGCTCTCTTACTCAGGAGATGGTTCCATTTTCTTTCTGCTAAGTCCTCTTTCTGGGAAGACTGAGAATCTCCTCATTGATTTTGACTAGAGAATTATTATTATTTTTTTAAGTAGAATAGACTTCTGACCTTTCAAATGATCATATTAGGATGGTTATTTTCACATTATTAAGTAATCAAGGAACAAATGCATTAGGAAAGAGTTTGGTTCACAGGCACGCCTGTCAGCTTCTAAAAAAAAATATATTTTGCACTGACAGCTAACCCAGATTCCGTTTCTTCCTTTGCCTATGAACCACATGGGAAGCTAAAATGCATTTTAACATTGCATTTTGCCTAAAGGCTATCAGTAAAATTTAATTTTCTTACTGCATTGATTTTTCCATTATAAGTTGTAACAGTCTAATGATATCTCATAAGAATTTTCAGCATTGAGGAAAAGGATGTGAATGATTTACCAACGATAACTGCTTGGAAACATATTGTGATTTTGCAACAAATCTTCTAGGTCTCTTTTTGTTGGGCAGTTGTTTTAAAAATATGTTAGTATGTTTAATGTTTGTATGATGTTTTAATCCACACATTATAAAGGTTAATATGTAACCCTGCCCTGTGCTATTTCTCCATTTGCAACGACGTGGATGGAACTAGAGGGTATTATGCTGAGTGAAATAAGTCCATCAGAGAAAGACAATTATCATATGATCTCTCTGATATGAGGAATTTGAAAGGCAGGGCAGGGGGTTTGGAAGGTATGGAAGGAAAAAATGAAACAAGATGGGATCGGGAAGGAGACAAACCATAAAAGACTCTTAATCTCACAAAACAAACTGAGGGTTGCTGGGGAACGGGGAAATAGGGATAGCGTGGTTGGGTTATGGACATTGGGGAGGGTCTGTGCCATGGTAAGTGTTATGAAATGTGTAAGCCTGATGATTCACAGACCTGTACCCTGGGGCTAGTAATACATTATATGTTAATACAAAAAATAGAGTCCCAATATTTAAAATCAAAACATTCTATTGTAGGCAGGAAATTCAGCATCTAGATATGAGGCTGATTGTTAAGAATCAGTGCACCAACTGAAATAAGGAGACTGAAAGCGTGTAAGCTCTTGACTCTTAAGTCTTAACTGTATTTAGTACACATTGACATCTTACCCTAATTATTTCAAATACACCAAGTTGTCATATTTTCATTTGAAGTTTGGACAAAACATGCACCAAGAAACCACAGAGCCCATTTCCCTAATAACAACAACAACAAAAACAAGCAAAAAAAAAAAAAAAAGGCAAGAAGTCTAATTCTTCTTTTCCTTTTAAACAGTTGTCTCATCATTGAAGCTTCAGCAAAACTTAAAATAACCATGTTGAGAAAACATATAAAAAAATAGAACCAGTGTCACAGTGAAATCAACAGAGGATTCAACATGCCATATGCTCAATAGCTCCAAGGGAATATTTTAATTATTATTTCACATTGTCATACACACTACAGGTGGTTATAAATATAAAATGGAGATTTGTGAGAAAAAAGATAACCAAGTTAAATACATCATTGTTAACAAGGCGTAGATGCCACCAAATGGAAAATGTCTTAATTGCTATCGCTCACCCTTATCTTTGGTATGTTCATTGTGCGCATGTCTCTGATACTTATTTTCATGCAGTTTGGTCTCAACTTTTTCTTTTTTTCTTTTCTTTTTTTTTTTTTAACATTTAAAGGGCTTGAAATAGAAATGGAGAACATCTGTTTCAAAGAAATAAATTGTTCTTTAAAATGTCTTCAAAATAATTCAGAAAGTCAATCCTTTTCCCATTTTAAAACTCTTAAACTTTAGTGTTTAAACCACTGTGCATACTGGGGTAACTTTTATTGAAAACACAAAGAAAATCACATCTTCATTCTTTAGTAAGAATATCCATTTCTGAGCAACTTAATGAATACTCCTATAACCAAATGAGCCACCCAAATGTTTAGCTTAGTTTTAGAAACTGTGTCCTGTGATTAGCCAATATAACCAGACAAAACTTATAATTACTAAGCAATTATTATGCTTTCACTATTCTCTGTCATCACTGCTGAGCTATTGGTCAACCACAGTAAATGACAAATAAAATTACAGATTGAAGACAAACTTCCAAGTCAATGGTGTTAATGAGCAGACCTGGTATTTAAAATTTCCAACTGATCTTGACTGGGTCATGTCACATTTCTAGCTCATATTCATCCCTCCACTTAACATTTTTACTTACAAGTTTTATAAACAAGGGTCAGATGGTAATTTGGAGTAGAAAATATCTGAGAATGGGTTTTCATTTTCAATATTTGCAATTCAGAAGAAGAACTTAATTTATTCTGAACAAGCAAAAACATGCCAACCAAGAAACAATTCTTTTAATTAGCCACTTACACTCTGCAATTTCTCTCATCTATGCTTTGGGTTTATATTAGTCCCTCAGTGTGGTAACACTTGTAAATATGCAACCCATTGTACAAAGTTCTGCTGAATAGGTACCTCATCCTAGAAGTCTCTTCCAAAACTCCTGAATAAACTTAATTGCTAATCATTTTTTTAAGGATTTTATTTATTTATTTGACAGACAGAGATCACAAGTAGGCAGAGAAGCAGGCAGAGTGAGGAGGAAGCAGGTTCTCCACTGAGCAGAGAGCCCCATGCGGGGCTCGATCCCAGGACTCTGAAATCAAGACCTGAAGTGAAGGCAGAGGTTTTAACATACTGAGCTACTCAGGTACCCTGCTAATCTTTTAAAAATATATATTTATTCATTTATTTTAAAGAGAGATTGAGAACATGCATGGGTTGGGAGGGAGAGGTAGAGGGAGATGGAGAGAGTCTCAAGCAGACTCTGTGCTAAGTGCAGAACCCAATGTAGGGCTTGATCACACAACACTGAGATTACAACATGAACTAAAACCAAGAGTCAGATGCTTAACTGACTATGCCACTCAGGGGACTCTTAACTGCTAATTTTAATAAATAAGAGATACATTTGTTTTCTCTATTTCACCTGGCTATCCTTTTGCCTGTCTTCTCCAAAATATGGTAATTTACTACATAAAAAAAGTGAATAAAAATTCAAAATTCCCAGAGGAAAGTACATAGGTGTTTAAATATGTAGCAGCTTGAATGAAAAAAAAAAAAAAAGTCCTAAAATTTATCATCCTTATTCTGGTTAAAGTGCTTTTCATTGCAAATAAATAAGTTCATTCAACTAACTTATAAAAAAGGACAGAAACTGACTACAGGACCTATGGTTATGTTCAGTCATTTGCTGGTAAATATTTCACAAGTAGCTCTCCATCCCATATCCATACCATTTATTGGTTCCATAGTGTAAATATTCCCACTATAGTCAATTTCAAACTGTGAACATGATGCCATCAAATGCAGAGTTGGGAAGACATTTGCCTCTCAGAAGCTGGTTCTATCATACCACTGATTTGACATAAAACTCGAGGACAGGATGCATAGGCAGGCTTCACAGGAACTGAAAACATGAATGAAAATGCCATGAATAACTAAGTCTGTTTTTTGTGTTTCTTAATGATCAGGCAAGGTCCTTTACTCATCTTTCTGTATCACTTTCAATTTTTGTTTTTTCTGTAGGTAGAGAGGCATTACTTCCTTTCTCATTAGCCCGAAAGGCCTTCTCATCCTGGATTTCTTATCATATTTTTGCTCAAACCATACAAGACATTGATGAACATTCTTAATCCTGAGTCTACAGATTTTCTGGAGGAACAAATTACTGGGTCAGCTTGAATATGATAACCATCCCTGTATTAAAATGATGATGTTGGTGATGGTAATGGGGTTTGTATGTGTATGTTGTGTGTGTTTGAAAAATATTTGGAGTCTGATAGCTCAAGGAAATAGGAATAACAAAGCAGCCCAACACTGTAGTTAGAGGGACAGTTTTCCATGAGAGGAAATGGACCTAGTTTAGGCAGCTACCTGTACCCCCACCTGAGAATGTCTACTTTACTCAGCATGGTAAGCAGAATAATGTCCCTCCTACCCCCAAAGATGTCCATGCCCAAATCCCTGGAATCTTTGAATATGTTACCTTACATAGCAAAAAGAACTTTGCAGATATAAGTAAGCTAAAGATGTTGAGATGGAGAGATTATCATAAATTATCTCATGGACCCAATGTAATAAAAAAGATCTTTTTAAGTGAAAGCTCTAGGCAACTGAATCAGAGCCAGAAAAAAAAAAAAAAAAAGATAATGGAAGCAGAGCTAAGAGAGATTTAACTGCTGGCTTTGAAGATGGAAGGGACCACAAGTATGGAAATACAGATTACCTCCAGAAGATGAAAGGGCAAGGAAACTGATTTTCCTCTAGAGCCTCCAGAAGGAATGCAGCCCTGCTCACATCTTGATTTTCACTCAGTGAGTCTCAATTTGAACTTACAGCCTCCAAAAGTGTAAAAATAGTGAATCTAAATGGTTTTGTGAATTTTAGAATTTGTTATAGCAGCATTAGGATTCTAATACACTGATCAAATATGATTTACCAGACTAGATGATTAAACAATCTATAAATTAGAAATAAACACAGATCTTAAAATATTTTATGGATTAAAACAAGGAAATTTATACATATAGGATATCTATATTATAATCAAAATAATTTTCAAGGCTCTTAAAATAAGAAAAAAAAAAGGAATAAAGCAATCTACTCTCGAAAGATAGTACTTCATGCTTACAAGATAAGACCCGGAGTGAGTTAAATTAAATATCCCACTTCAGTTTCAAGGCATTTCAATAAGTATTTCTTGAACACCTTCTGAAACTTCGAATTTAAAGCAAATTATGTGCCTGAATGACAATAATTTGGACTTAAGATGCTACTGTAATATATAGTACTTTACCACAGGTAGCAAACCAATGCAAACTCACACTTAAAGAATTTTGTTTTATTTACATTCAAATAGTGATAGTTAGTTTTGAGTGTCCTTATTTTATTTAGGCGTTATTACAAGGTTTTCACTTCTTTTACACAAAGGATACAGACTTCCAGACACAAGCATGACATCCATGAATATATTGTTTCAAAACCAGGAGCCCAGCGGGAACCATTGATTCATTAGTCCTTGTTTTTCTGCTGTATGAATCAATTGTATTTTTACAAAGAAATGAGACTGATCAATAATCGGGAATTTAGAACCTCGTTTCTTCCCCCGTAGAAGCAAATAACTCATTGAGATTACTCTATGTCCAAATATATGTCATGAATCAGTAACAGATCACAGCACTCCATTCATACTAGTTTTTTTTTCCATTTTCCTTTTTCCATTCATATTAGGTTTTTATCCAATTCTGAACTAAACAGAAAATGGAATCAGAGACTAAGTCTTTGTTGTTCTAGTTTAATTAAGCATGAATAATAACAATTAAGTACTTTATTTGTATGTTTTAATAAACTCAGGAGAACCTACCTCAGCTCATTTTCCATATAGTACCAATAACACAACATGTTCTGGCAAGCCTCTAGCTCATAAAAGGTTAAACAACTTCTCAGAGATAACATTGGTGTCACTATGAACTTTTCACCATTTGGCTAGAATGTAGAAATTAGTTTGATAAGACTATGCTATTTTTGAAATAAAATATTTCATTTTGTGTCTTGGTAATATGTTTTTATTTCAATTGACAGTGTATAAAACTGTGTTAATGCCCTCATTTTAATTTTTATTTATTTAATTAATTTATTTTTTTATTAACAAGAGAATGTGTGCAAGCAGGGGAGGAAGGCAAGAGAGAATATTTAGCAGGCTCCACACCCAACAAGGAGCCAGATGAAAGGCACGGTCTCACAACATTGAGATGATAACATGAACTGAAATCAAGAGTCAGATGCTTAAGTGCCCCCAAATATTCATTTTTAAAACAAAATACAAGTGTATGTGCCTATATGCTGTGAATATAATGTTGGTGTAAAGCATTTTCTGATTTTCTTAAATGTCCTTGATTCCTTTACTTTTTAAAAAAAATCTCCCTTACTTTTATAGCACAAAGTTTTGCTGATAAATATCACTTCAATTACTTTATAATTAGATACGGGATTAAATAGGAATTTTGCTAGAATTGCTACTCTATGACAAAGCTGTACTAGTAGTAATAATCATTTTAGTAGTATTAATAGTAACTGCCATCAACTAGACAGGGATGAATTATAATCTAAAAGTTATGAATTATAATACCCATCCCACAAAGGAAGGAACTAGGTCTCAGGGAGATAAAATGATTTGAATTGTATCAAACAGGTAGTGTACCTGAATACATAGTCAAGGATATCTGATCCTCAAATCAATTTTTCTTTACACAATATCATTTAATCTGCTACATTCCAAGTATCATTAGACACACATAGATCTTAATATAGCATAGACATGCATATCTAATGAGAACCAAACAGTTCAGATAGTTTCCTCAAATACGTGACATGTTTGCAAGAGAAACACTACTGTTTGAGCTAATAATATAAAATACCAGACTGGGAGTCTTAAACAACATTTATTTCCTGCAGTTCTGGAGGATAAAAGTGTAAAATCACAGTGCCAGCACATACGGGTTCTTGGTCCAGGCCCTCTTGTTTTACAGATGGTCATTTTAGCATTCTATCCTCACATGGAGAGAGAGAAGGCTAGTTCTCTTCCTCTTCTAATAAAGATACTAATTCCATCATGGGGTCTCCACCCTCATAATCTAATTACTTTCCAAAGGCTCCACTTCCAAAACCCTTGTATTATGGCTTCAACCAATGAATTTGGGGGGTTGCAAACATTTAGTCCATAGCAATTACATAGAGACAATAAAATACAGGTGCCTAGAATGCAGAATTAGGTGTCAGGCTGCATGGGTTCCCATTTTGGTCTTCCACTTTCCAGATTTGGAAATTTATGCAGATTATATGTCATCTCTGTCCTTCAAATTCATCTTTTTCTAAAATGAAGACAGAAATCACCCTTAGCCCATAGGACTATTATGAAGATTAACAGTTAACAGTTGTAAAGTACTTTAAATAGTGTCTGGTACATAAAAAGCACCATAGAAGTATTTGTTCAACAAATGAGAAACAATATTAAGTCTCAGAAGAACTGTGTCAATCTTCAAATGAACCAGTGGATTTTAATTGTATTCCCAATTCTGAAGAAATATAATACATATATGATAAGATAGTTGTCTTATCGCAAATCTACTCCTGAAAGGAGATTGACAAGTTTATAGACTACTGATTGGTTTATTCATAGATTTAGCCAAAAACCCAAACCTTCCCTTTTAATGTTATGATGAATGTCACGGCAGAGGAAAAGAAGCAAACTCTTGTCAAAGAGTCTTTGAGGTAATACTCAAAGAGTGACCAAGCAGAGGTATTCATAATTTCAGCTAATTGAGAACAATGGTGCTATCCTCAGTGATAGCAACCAAGAATCAAATTAATGCCAATGCACTTAGCAGGGTTTGTGTATTTTGTGTACAATTAAGCACCACATGCTGAAGTGAGACAACTCACTTGCTGTGTTAATTGGGTAAATCACCATTTTTATTTCACTATCCCTCAGTCTAGTCTCAGCAGTTTAGGTCATTTCTGAGGGATATCAGAGTATTAAGTAGACGGGAAATTGTATTTTTTTAAACTGGATATATGTAAGTTTCCCATAGATTGATACTTAAAAATACAGGTTTTTACGTTATTGTTAATATTTCTACAAGATAATGACCACCCACCTACATTGCTAATAAGACAATATAGTCCTCTAACATTACCGGAAAAAAAAAAAAATTCAAACCAAGAATGTGATTTGAAATTCCTGCCATTCAAAAATTCCTGCCTGAATTCTGAAGCTGGGATGTCTGACATAGTATGGTAGCCTTTGGTAGAATTTCAAAAATTAACCAGTTTGGTTATTCTGGAGATTTAGTTAAGAGTCTTGGAAGTCTTGATATTTATTCCTCACAGAAAATAGGATATGTCATGTAGGGTCTAACCATATATTACAAGCATGACATAACTCAGGATGCTTCTGGATTAGCTGACATCTGGGCAAAACTATTGGTCAACAATAAGCAGCATGAGCTATCATCCATTTTTCATCAATGAAAGTCAATTTCTACACCTGGACTTGAATATTTCATGACTCTCTTCTCTAATTTCCCCTTTCTCTTTTAGCCCTGCCTATGCTGTATCATATTCTGTAACACTCCAAAATATAAGGTTTAAACAACATATAAAATTGATACTGTATTTATATCAATTTAGAATTAATGCTACAATTTTCAAATCCACAGTACTTCCTTATTAGCTTATTCTCCTATTTTACCCATATTATATACATAAATTAATTGTTCCTTCATTTTCATCTAGGAAAAAAAAAGTGACTCAGAATTTGAAGAGACTCTTGAAGTCTCCTTCACCACATCTCTGGTATTATTACCTATCTATTCTTGAGTAGTTCCATTTTAGAGCAGATGTAATGTGCACTCATACATTTAATACACATTTACTGAATGCTCTCTTTTCTCTGGATAACTGTGTAAATAAGACAGACACAGGCCTTCTGACAAGAAGTTGATATCATAGAAAAATTAACAACATTAAACAAAAAGAAAAATTATACAAATTGTAACTGAGATAAACATCAGAAAGAAGTAATTCAAAACTACTGTGAAAGTTAATAATGGTGTAACCTGACCTAGTTTGCATTGACAAGAACTGTTTACTTAGTAAGAAGTAATATGTAAAGGAACAAAGAAATGAAGTAAGATGGGGTGGGGGAGGTAAAGGAGAGAAATGTTTCTGACAGACTCAGAAGCATGAACTAATATTGGTTTAATCTATGATTAAGTCTAACCAGACAAGTATAACTTCTGGGCAATAAAGTCTAAGAGTGGGAGGCATAAAAAAAGTGCTGAAGATGATGGCATGCAGGCCTTCACCCAGAAAGTAACCAAAATAAAGGGCTGTGGAATCAGACAAGTTTAGATCGAGAGATAAAAACTGGGAGACTGCATCATTAACAATTGCATCAAAAAAGAAAAAATGCCTAGTAATAAATTTAAACAAAGAGGTGAAAGACCTGAATATTGAAAACTAAGAGACATTAATGCAAGAAATTAAAGGTACAAAGAAATGGAAATATAATCTATGTTCAAGAGTTTTAAAAATTAATAGTATTAAAATGTCCATACTACCCAAAGCAATATAGAGATTCAATGCAATCCCTATCAAAATTCCAATGGCATTTTTCACAAGAACAGAAAAAGCAATCCTAAAATGGAAATGGAATCACCAAGGATCTCAAATATCCAATGTGGAGGAAGAAAAATAAACCTGAAAGCATCATGTTCCCTGATTTCAAACTGTACTACACAGCTATAGTAATTAAAGCAGAATGATATGGGCATGAAAACAGACACATAGATCAGTGTAACAGAACAGAGAGCCCTGACCTGGAGGGTATTATACTAAGTGAAGTAAGTCAGATAAAGACAAATACTGTATGATCTCTTTTATATGAGGACTCTAAACATTGTAAGTACATATACACTTAACATACATATGTACGTACCAAGCTCATAGATACAAAAAATAAGTGGGTGGTTGCCAGAGGTGAAGGGTAAGGGTAAGAGAAATGGTTGAACAAACTGTGCAAGTATTTTTTTTTTTAGTTTAAATATATCGAATTTTTAAATAAGGAAAATAAAGAACTACTATGAACAATTCTAAGTATATAAATTCATCAATTTAGATCAGATTTATTAATTCCTCAAAAAATACAATTTCTCAAAACTCACACACTATGACACAGGTAACCTTAATCCATGACTTTTAAAGATATTATATTTGTAATTTAAAACTTACCAAAAGAGCTATTACCAGGCCTAAATAATTTTGCTGGTGAAGACACTAGACTTTTAAAGAAGAAATAGTGCCAGTTCTACACAATCACTTTCAGAAAAATAGAAGAGAGAACATTTCCCAACTTGTAGAAAGTTTCGATATCCTGATACTAAAACCAGATGAAAACAGTTAAAAAAAAAAAAAGAGAATACAAATGTATCACGTACCCCTCATGATCCTCAGGATATGACCAAATGAAGTAGACCCTAGACATATAGGGCTGGTTTAATAGTCAAATATCAATCAGTGTAATCCACCACAATATAACAGTTTAAGTTAGAAAGCCACATAATTTTATCAATTGATAGAGGTGAAATATTTTAAAAATTCATAATCTTTTTATGATAAAAGTTCTCAATTTAGGAAAGTTAGAGAACCCTCAATTTGCTAAAAGACATCTACAAAAACAGATACAAATGAAACTTAAAGATCAATGCCTTCTGGTTAAGCTCAAGAAAAAGCAAAGATTTTTTGTACAATCACCACACTTATTCAACATCATACTGGAAGTCTCAGGTAATGTGGAAAGAAATAAGAAGCCTCCTGATATGAAAGAAACAAATCTATTCTTTTTCACAGGCAATATTATGGTGTGCATGGAGAATTCCAAGAAAACTAAAACAAAATTTCTGGAACTAAGAAGTGATTGACCAACTTTTCAGGATAATGGATCAATACACACACACACACACACATACACACACACAAATACATTTCTGTATATGAAGAAATGTACAACTGAAAATTCAAAACAATCCCCCAAAACAGTAATATTCATCTATCACTAAAACAATGTATGTAGGGACGCCTGGGTGGCTCAGTTGGTTAAGCAGCTGCCTTCGGCTCAGGTCATGATTCCAGCGTCCTGGGATCGAGTCCCACATCCGGCTCCTTGCTCGGCGGAGAGCCTGCTTCTCCCTCTGCCTCTGCCTGCCATTCTGTCTGCCTGTGCTCGCTCTCTCTCCCTCTCTCTCTGACAAATAAATAAAATCTTAAAAAAAAAAAATGTATGTATAGGCTTTATAACTGGAAACCATAAAATCTGATGAAATAAATCAAACAAAACTTAAAAAAAAAAAAAGCCTGGGAGCCTGCAAAAGCACTGATGGGCTGGGGGCACACTTGGTAGTCATGGTAGGATTTTTACAATAGGTTTTATTAAAATTTATAAATATGATCAATATGCTAATGACCAACCAAAGAACTGATGAGAAGATCATGTGATTTGTGCATTATGATACTAACCCAAGAACACCAAGCAAAATAAAATGTTGATATATCTCCAATATTCTATTTGGTGATGTTTTCTGGTAGGTTTTTGGTCAAAATTACAAATCCCAGTATGCAAGAAATAAAACCATGAGCTTAAACTAACATCTAGAGCTCATGATTTATAAAGAGCTCATTCCTCAAACCTCAGGTCCAGCATGCATTTAATGAGTCCCAAATGAGTATAAATGTTTATATAAATACTTTCCATTTTGCAAATTATTATGATTCTCTCTTAACATAGAGGAGAAAATAAGCTATTTGTATCCCAGCAAATGGCATATACCAGTAAAGATAATCCACTAAGGGCCAGGACCAGATCCTGTTCATCTGTTCCAAGATGTCACACAGAGTTGGTTGCAATACAGGTTTATTCAATGAATGAATATATGAATGAACAGTAAGTAACAGGCTCTGCCTCTTGGACTATTTTTGAACTAGGAATTCAACTCCATAGCCAAAGGAACAATCATATCTTAGCTGGACCTTTGACAGCCTCACCCAAACTACTTCTAAGCCAAAAATAACATGAGATATAACATAACAAATTTGAGGTTTCAGTTAACAAAAAACAAAAACAAAACAAAATGAAACAAAATGATGATGATCTAAAATGGTAAACTAATTTTATCTTCTTCTGAATCATGTTTTAAAATTTTGGTCATCTTAAAATACATTGTAAAATAGGCTGGCTTATCATAATAATTATTATTATTTTTTAGTGCTCTTTCTCTTTCTCCCATTCATCACTATTTGTGCAATTCTCCCATTGATCAATGCCCATGTTTAGATAGTACCTCATACTCTGTTCCAATCACACACCTTTCTTTCATTGAAACCAACTGTCTAGGAGATTATGACTTATCTGATTAAATCATCATTAGAAATCAAACGATGAACATATTATCCAATTCAAGAAAAAAATTTATATTTCTCTAGAAGGTTTTTAGAAAATGAACACTTAATTGGTAGAGAAATCTCACATCACATCATAGTAACTACTATAGTAACAGATACACCAAACCTAAACAAAAAATATGATGTTTTACAGGTTTCTTTTTCTTCAAGTAAAAAAATAATTGGAAGAAATTTCAGGTATGTCTAAGTTTTAGGAGTATAACCAAAAGAGCATTAGATTAATAGATGTACACACACACAAATACATACATGTGCGTGCATATGCACATGTAGAAAAAGGTGTACCTATAAATAAACTGGAGACTTTTCAGGTTATAGCTGACTTTTCCATTTGTGATATTTTTAAAGTTTAGAACAAAAAAAAACCTACTTTACAAACTAAAAAAAATGTGAGAAAAAGTCACAGGTAAATGAAATCTATTCAGTGATATAACTAGGTTAGCAAAGAGAACCTGAAATTTGATGTTGGTAAATGAAAAGTATGCCATGTGGGAACAAAACTATAAATATAATTATTGTCTGAGAAGATTTACACCTATCATGAGACATCTGAAGCAGTGCAGGTAAGATGTGTTTTTTAAAACACAATCAAATGAAGGGGTGCCTGGGTGGCTCAGTGGGTTAAAGCCTCTGCCTTCGGCTCAGGTCATGATTCTGGGGTCCTGGGATTGAGCCCCGCATTGGGCTCTCTGCTTCAGTGGGGAGCCTGCTTCCCCACCTCCTCTGCCTGTCTCTCTGCCTACTTGTGATCTCTGTCAAATAAATAAATAAAATTGTAAAAAAATAAAAACAATCAAGTAAAGACATTTACATCAAAAATAAATTATAAAATATTTAAGTAATCAAAAGTTTTTTCCAAGGTTCTTTTTTGGTTATCAGACAAATGTCTCTCCACAATTTACAATGAAAGATACAGCAAATAGGCTCAGTAAGTAAACACAATTATTTTTATCTAGCATTAAATGACATGAACAATGAGCATAACATGAAAAAAAATGTGAACCTTACATCTTTGTAGCCTTCATATGGCAAGAGGAGTTTTACAAGAAAGAATGCTAAATATAGACTGATATCATGCCAACCTCAAATTGCTATATTCAGCTCAATAAAAAGTGACAAAGAAAAGAACATTCACGAGAATGAAAATATTCAGGAAAGATGTCAAAAAGCACTTTATTTTTAAGAAAGGAAGCATAAAAATCGCATGAAAATCTACCTAAAGCAGCTTGTGAGGATAAATCTTCTGCAGTTAGTCATAGGGAAACAAACCACAATGATAGTAAGAATCTAAAAAGAATGAACTACATTCTTACATGCCTTTCATCAGGTTTGTTTGTGGGCATAAACTTTTCTTGAAAACCAAAATGCAGCAATGACTGTAGAGAACGCCTCATTTCCTCTTACTTACTACCTAGAAGGGAGCAAGGAACTGTCAATCATGAAATGCTTCTTCAAAAATATATGGGTTTGTATGCAGAAACACACACATACACACCCACGACTTTTACAACCAATGTTTTCTTGTTGTCAATATAATTAAACTTTCAGATCTATAACTGCTCTGAGTTTATGTAGATTTTTCTTTGCTTTTTTTTTTTTTTAAAGATTTTATTTATTTATTTGACAGACAGAGATCACAAGTAGGCAGAGAGGCAGGCAGAGAGAGAGGGGGAAGCAGGCTCCCTGCTGAGCAGAGAGCCTGATGCGGGGCTCGATCCCAGGACCCTGAGATCATGACCTGAGCTGAAGGCAGAGGCTTTAACCCACTGAGCCACCCAGGCGCCCCTTTTCTTTGTTTTTTAACCCTATAAAATGTTCAGTCAATACTCTTTCACTCATCCTTTGCCTTTTACATGAAAATACCTTGGTTATATTTCTCCATGAAATTAAGACTAGACAATAAAGACAGGTTCTCAAACCATCAAGATCCTAGAAATGTAATATCTGACAAATAGAATTAGTATTAGTATTTCAAGGCGATATTTACTCCTAATAACAAATTACTTGAGGTGTTATAAATCAATAAAGTGAAGTAGAGAAGGCAGAAGCATGAAGACACGCATGGTGACAGAAAATACACAACCAAATCAGAACAGCTGACAGCACAGGTCCTACTTCCAGCTACCAGGAAGCTGCAAAGAGCAACTCAGGCATCTGCAGGCCTGTCTCCCTTAGGATGACTTTTCCCTGAGTAAGAAACACTAAACTATTCTCTATCAAACTACATTCTAGAGAAAACTGTATTTACCACCAGTATTTACATAACACGTATTCTATTGCTGTGGACCTAATAGAGGTTCTATAAACATTATTTACCAACTTGAATTAATGAGTATCTATGGTACATGCAACATTTTCAATTTAACCCAAATAGCATCTACTTCCTAAACATGAAAATTAGTATTTCATTATTATTATAAAGAGGAGGAGAAGACAAGGTGCTAACATCTGCAGAGGGTTGATGAGGTAGGAAACATCGCTACAAGTGCCTGACCCAGATTATTGAATTCAATTTTCATAACTGTGCTTGAACAGGCACACCATACTTATGTCCATTCTTTGGGAATAATAAACTGAGATGTGGAGGAACTAAATGGCTAAGAGCACATAGCCTGTCAACAGGGAAGACTATACTAGCTTACACCTCCCCAGTTAAGGACTATATTCATATAAACCACATTCTCAACATTGAATGAGGTACCACAGTGCAAAATTAAAGATCTAGTTTCTGTCTCTCACACTTTCACAAAGTCTAGTGAGAGGACCAGAGAGCTTGGGCAATGGTACAAATACTCTATAAACACTGATGAAGAAAAATAAAAACACAGAGAGCTCAAGGAAAGCTGAAAACATGAGAGAGAACAAAAAAAAAATGAAGTAAATCAGATCTTGATGACGAAAAGTTTTTTATTCTTTGTTTTAAGATGGAAATAAAGCTCAGATATAAGGATTACTCCTATAAAACAGCAATCTAATACCTAGTATACCAAGTACGTCATAGGTCACAGGAGATAACGCTTAGTACATTGCAAAGGGCTGTGTAAAACGTGTTTCAGAAAAGGAATGCAGTCACTCGTCTATGAGGCACGCAAGTGTTAGTTTCATGATAGTGACTTTTAAGACACCCTTTACCCCCAGTACTTTACACAGTAGCCAACACAAAACAGATGATCAGCAACAACAGATCCTTAAGTGATCTCAGTTTGATAGCTGCAGTAACTCAGGCTTAGATGCTTGTCAGCACCTGGTCAGCCATTAACATTAAAAACCAAGAGACAAACTGAAAGTTTTCTGACGCCAAAGTTTGTGATTTTTAAGGCAATACAAAGTAAGTCATTAAAATGGTGCTCATGACAGAAAGAACTCCAAGGAACTTCCAAAATAGGGATTCTCCACTCGGTGGTGATCTTATAAATGCTATTAAATAACTACATCAACGCACCATAGAGGACCATTAAGGAAGGTGCCACTGTGGCTGGGAGTGTACACACATGCATGATTATTGTACAAGATCTAAGCCGAAAACAGGCTTTAATATCTCTTATCTAGATAAGTGGCCCAGCCATAGAATTAGCACTCATACTGTAGTATTGATGCTAGACAAAGGTATGGGAGGTATGGGAGGCACTTAAAAATTTAGCTATTCCTTTAGCTTTTTACTCAAATGCCTTCTTTTCAGGGAAAGCGTCTTTGGTCTTCTATTTAAAAATTTACACCCCACTACAGCACTGCCTACACTCCCTTCACTGCCTTTTTTTTTTCTCCTTAGCACTTAATATCTAAATTATTGTATATATCTTGAAATGTTTATATTTTGTCTATTTCTCCCACGTTATTAAGGGAGGATATCTTAGTGAACAAATTAACAAAGCAGAGCCCTCTCATTTTGCAGACAGACAAAATGAGTAGAGATTTGCTCACTGATTTATCAGGCCTGGAATCAAAAGAATCTCCTAAAATAAAAAAAATCTCCTAGTTTTCCTCATGTATAGGATGTTATTAGAACTCAGGCCTTTAACTGTAGGTAAAATCGCTATTATATTTAATTTGTGTCAAGGAACAGCAGGAAATAGCACACGAACCTACACAGAAATTTCAGAAATATCTGTGTGGATCTGATAAACAGGACAAATGGATCTGGAGAAATTTTGTTATCAAAAGAAACTGAGAATATCCTTGAAATAGAATATGAAATAGGAGAAAGGAGAGCAGACACGTTGAATTTGACCTAAAAAATTTTAGTCATAGGAGAAGAAAGAGATTATCAGTGAAATGTGGAACCAGACACTCAAATTAGCCAACGCTCAGGTTCACATGTGAGTCTTACGGAGCAGAAGAGAGTTGCAAATGAGCTTTTAAGTAAAACTGAAGGAACTGCTCCAGTAAGATGACTAAGGTATTAGAGCATAAGCAGCAACCCTATAGTAAAATGTGACAGAAAAATTAAAGAGGGAAATGGCGAGGAAGATATTCTTGTCTCCCTCGGCAACAAATTACCATGGTAACAGCTAGGGGGTCAAGTGCTTCAGCTAGGAGAGAAGATGGACACCTGGGTCCCAGGAAACTTTCTCTTTAGTCTCACAATAACAAAGCAACAACCTTTTCAGTATTTCCAGGGGAGAACTACATAATCACTATCAGCCTGGATGCAGATATTTTATACTAAAAACTGGATACCTGGTATGATGCAGATCACCTTATCTCTGGGTATATGAGCCTGTGCATGCATGTGTGTAGGTATGTGGTGAGGTTGGGAGTGGAGAACGAGTTTAAGGGAAGAAACAGAATTTATTCAGTGTGTATATAAATGGCACTATACTTCCACTATTTTGTTTTGGTGAAAGTCGATACTCTTTTTAAAAATATTTTATTATTTATTTGACAGAGAGAGATCACAAGTAGGCAGAGGCAAAGAGAGAGAGAGAGAGGTGGGGGGTGGGAAGCAGGCTACCCACTGAGTAGAGAGCCCAATGCAGGGCTTGATCTCAGGACCCTGAGATCATGACCCAAGCCAAAGGCAGATGCTTAATCCACTGAGCCACCCATGTGCCCCGAAAGTCAGTAGTTTTGTAGATCTCTCCATTTTGTCTTGTTTTGGTTTGAGAGTCATTTGCAGGGGATGAGAAGCCAAGATGGAGAGGCTTCAGAGAGGTTTCAGTGAGAATGTCATCTAATGAGTAAGAAAATTATTTAAAACAGTGCAAAGGATACCCTCTCATTTATGTACATGTAGTCTTCCTTACTGCAAAAAAATGGTGACATTGCCTCATTGGAGCAGAGGACAAAGTCATACCTTGAGAGAACAACTGATAACCAATCATCCCAAGGAAAAGACTATGGGAGGCAACCACCAAGTTGGTCCCAAGGATACTAGCCTCTTGGTATTTTCACTCTTTATAATTCTCACCTGTTGTGTGTGGGTCACACTCCTAATGAATGCAGTCAGGTGGAAGTGATGGGTTCTGACTAGGAAACTAGGCCATAAAAGACAACATGGAATTTCTTTCCTTCGTTCTCTCCCTCTCTCTCTTGCGATGCCATGGGACAGCACTAGTGAACACATGTCAAGGAACCAAAACCTCCAGCTTATAATCAGTCAAGCCTGAGGTGCTGCAAGCTCCCCACACCCACCCCTGATGATTTGCTGAAGTTGTGGAAGTCTCACAGCTAGAACCACCATGCTGAGCTGCTTGCAGATTCCTGACCTCAGAAACAGATACGAATGTTAATTATTTTCAGTCACTTGGTTTTAGAGAAATTTGTTGTGCAGTAACCCATAATTAATACAAGGTCTAACCTCGATCAAAACATGGAAAATCTAGTAGAGATCATTAGACTGCAGTGAGTTAGAAACTTCGTGTTCTGCCAAAACTTTCTAGGAGTTGGATCTGAACTCGTCAAAAATGTATGTGTAATTCACTACGGAGTTGAATTCTAAAGCTGAGTGGCTCAAACCTTACTAGGAACCACCTGAGGATCTTGTTAAATAAAGATGGTCATTCAAAAGCCTGGAATGGAGCCCAAGAGTCGGCATTTTGAACAGGTTCCCAGGAGATACATATGCTACTGGCCCACAAACTATACTTTGAGTAATAAAGTTACAGGGCACATGGAAGAGTGATTGCCCGTGAAGACATAAATAAAACATTCAAATGGACATTGTTTATAGCCCCCAAAAGTCCTACAATTAAAAACATGGGAGTTCAAAGTCATCATGAATGGGATATTATTATAAATACAACCTCATTTTATGCTTATAGGCTGGTTAAACCTATATCAACAGGTTTTATATAGAAAAGGAAAAAAAGATTTGGAAGTTATCAAGTAGCGTCAGACCTGTGTTCCTGTTCCAGATATGTCTATATTTCTCTAAGGATGCATCACGAATAATCCTGTTCCAATATATGTAATACACTTTATATTAATTCAAAGAGGTTGGAAATTCTCTAAGAATTTGGGTCAACAGACATTTCGGAATTAAGCCAAAGAGATTTTAATGAACTATTTTCAAATGAAGAAAAAGCTTGAAGGAATATATACACTTCTACCAAAACAAAACAAAAACAAAACAAAAAACAAACAAACAAAAACCTTAACCTATTTATAACCTTGACATTTTTTTTTTTTTTTTCTGAGACAGAAAACAAGATCTTCAATTTGAAAATCTTTCCTGTACCCTAGGCAGGTGTTTTGTTTGTTTATTCAAGTCATCTCTATCTCATTATCATTATAGCCTTCTCCTTTGTTTTTTTCAAGCATATATTCAGCACTTTGCCAAATCACATTATCTTTAAAACAGGAAGTACTTAGATTTTTCCCTTTGATCCTGAAAAGAAAAATTAAATTCCTTTTTGAGTTGTGCTCTTATCCTTCCTACTAATTTTGAATCATTTACATTAGATGCCACCAATTGTGTAGCATAAGCCTAAACAAACATATTATATAATTTCCTTTACTGGTAATTACAGAGGATAGTTTCCCTCTGGTTTTGAGAAAGTTCCCTTAAAAATAATATATAAGGAATTAAATTGCATACGTCTTGGGTGCAGTTTAACTGGGTACTGCTTTTGCAGTCTATAGCAGTGACGCCAGGAATTTTTTTTTTTTAACATTTCAAATTTTATTTAACTAAACTCGAAAAGGTAAAGCACCTAAAAAATTAAGATCACTGATTAATATCAAATCAGTTCAAATGCAAGCAAGGAGCTTAATATAGCAAAAATGAAGTGATGTTATTTATGTCTAAATTTTCAGTTAATTTATGTTCTTTGAACTGCTGATTGCCTTAAGAGAAGCAGAAATAAAAAATGTCTTCAATAAATCGCTTCATTTCTCAAACAACCTGGTGTGTTTGAGTTTTGTGGCCAGCAGCCTAATGAGAATGAATGGTTTACAATCTTCTAGGACTGACCCACTTAGTCATTCACACCATCCATTGAATGGGAGACTGCTTCAGAAGTACAAGGTCACACCCTTGCCACAATTATTCTGTCTAATGAGGTATCATAAGATGTCTGCTGTTCAAAGGTGTGTGGTAAGGGCAACTGAAGATAAAATATACGGTATCCTTGCACTGAAGCATGGATATATACTCCTGAGTCCATCTTTGTCACAGTAGAAATTAAATAAAAAAAAATGCCTCTTTAAGGAATCATTTGCACTTTAAAGAAGTAAAAGTAAAATGGATTTTACTTTCATGTTAAGGAGTTGGGGGGGAACAATACTCAGGAGAGTTTTGTTGGGTTTTTTCCCCCCAAAAAGCTCAATGACAGGTTGACTTAATTATTCAAATAATAACTTTCTACAGTAGATAATTAAGCCATATGTTAACCTCAGAATTTAAAATAACCAATTTACTTATATTGTGTGGTTCTCCTCTAAATCCATACAGATACCATTTTCAGGAGAAAAAAAAAATGAGGCTTAGGTCAAATCAAAGCATCCATTAACATTGTATTGTCTCTATAGAAATCCATAGACTATATTAATTATCTAGGCAGCTGATCTAAAGAAGTTTTTTTTTTAATGTTAATTGCTCATTAAAGAAAATTAATGGTGAAAAATAAAAATAAAAACAGAGATGAACTATAAAAGATAATTAGGCAATTTGCAACTAATTGAATAGCTTTACATGAATTTTCCCCCAAATAACCAATAATTACTTCCAAATAAGTTAGAAAAATCAGTGATAATTCAGTAAACTATCCTGGCTTTACGTTTCTACAAAGTAAAGCAAATGTAACTAGGACTTTTCAGAAAGCCATGTTTCCTTTGCAGTTGGCTCATCAGATAAACTTTGTCCACAGGCAATTTGGTTTTGTTTTTTGGCTTATTCTGCTGTGTATTATCTGAGTCATATCTATGCCTTAATTAAAAATTTCTCACATTATTTAATGCTTCTAAAACTTTTTAAATTGACTCAAAGATATTATTATATATTTCTATAATAAATTGAAATTAGAATTGGGCATGGGTGAATGATCTCCTTTAGCTGTTTTCCAAAGCCCACCTTAAAGTGCATTTTAAAATACTTTTTTTCTTTTTTTCATAATGAACAAAATGGCTATTTTTATTCAACATAATGTTTCATGGTTTTGTCAAGATGAACACACACATCATTAATTGTTCAGCAACACCCTTTACTGTATGCACATAAATATAAAATTGAAGTCGGTTTACCTTGTTGATTACTGTTTCCAAGTTGTGCATTCAACATTTCCATAACACTTTACAATCCTCCATCTTTATTTTACACTTTAAATAATAAGTCATTAACCAAAGTCCAAATTATTTGCTCAGTTGTGTGCTAAAAGATTATTTTTAGAGTGACTTCTAACTCTACGTTTTCTGAAGTGAAGTCCAGCTGATGGCTTTGTCACGCTGACTTAACTATTGGTATCTCCACAGTGTGTGATCACTAACATTGACTTAAGAATGAGTGATCACTGAAGACTTTCTTCCATTTATGACATTGAGAATGTTTTAGGCAGTATGAACCCTCACATATCCTACAAGTGTCACTGTATGAATAACAGAGTTCTGAATTGAATAAATTGCTTCTGCATTATGAATTATTTGGTGTAACATAAAAGTTTCCTCCACCAAATAAAGACTGTTTTCTCTTCTTTCCTGTTTTAGGGATAATTCCTATTTATAGTTTTCTTTCACACATCAGGGCTGGAGCCTAGATGAAGGCTCATCCAGAGCAATTATAGACCTGTCTTTGCTTGACAATGAGAATGCTGAAGAGATGAATTATCAATGACAAAGCCTTTTCATGTTGTTTACAAACAGTTTCTCTTCTCTTTGGTATGAATAAAGTTCTTTGATATGAATAAAGTTTAGTTCTACAGTTTTTCCTACATTTGTTAATTTGTTTAAAAAATGTTTACTGAAGTATAGTTGACAACATTACGTTAATTTCAGGTATAGAACATAGTGATTTCATAACTCTATACCTTATGCTTTATTCACCACAGGAGTAGCTACCATCTGTCACCATACAATGCTATTTCAATATCATTGATTATATTCCCTATGCTGTACCTTTCATCCCTGTGACTTATTCATTACATAACTCTGACTACATAACTCCACTTTAAAATACTTTTTTCTGGGGATGCCTGGGTGGCTCAGTCAGTTAAGTGTCTGCCTTTGGTTCAGGTCATGATCCTGTGATCATGTCTTGCAGCTGGCTCCTTGCTCAGCAGGGTGCCTACTTCTCCCTCTACCTGCCTCTCTCCCTGCTTATGCTCTCTGTCTAGCAAATAAATAAATAAAATACTTAAAAAATTTTAAAAAATTAATTTTTTTTCTACAAGCTACAGCTACTTTATTGGAGGAAAAAAATGCTAATATACAAGAGCACTTTTGTCATAATAAATTTAAAACTTTAAAAATTAAGAACATAATATGATGATGTCATGTAATAAACAGAAAAGTACATATACATTGGTTTAGCATATCATAATTAAGGACTACACAATCTAAAAGAAAAAGGACTACATATTATCATTACTTCCACCCTTCTAGGCAAGTGATTTATAGTATAGTTTTCAGAAATAATTTAAGCTACTTTCCTTTCAAGTAATTTTCTTGTAAGCTTCCATAATCACAGTCACATGCATACAAATATACACGTTTACATGTTTGTTTTCGGACTTAACCTTACACAAACTCGTTAAAGTACATAACAGGATATTTGCTTTACAATAAGAAAAGAGAAGTTTGCTGATATTAGTAACTGGACAATGATCAAGAATCTAGTAATCAGTACAGCCTCAATATGATCTAAATTTGACTATTTCTAAAGCCTAGTTTCCTTATTGAAATGACTATTATACAGCATATTTAAAAATAGTGAACTACTTATTTTGTAATCAAATTTATTATTTACAGAACATACACTGAACACAGAATGAAGAGAAAGTTGTTAAAATTTCCAAAAAGCACTTAATTTTATTTATATGCAACATGTAACATATATGTGATATATGTGTGTGTGTGTGTATGTTAATTTACTCACATTTACTGTGTGTCTGTCAAACACATGCACTAGATTTGGCCCTTATAGTCTGGCAATTATTAAGATGATTTTTTTTTTCTAAAATGTGTGTGTGTGTGTGTGTGTGTGGTTATAAACAATGATAAATTTTTAAAGGCAATATAAAGTAAAAGGGAAAAAAATAAACATATATATGGAATATTTCCTATAGGTTTGCACAATATAATATGTACATTAGTTATTTTTATTAGGCAGAGCCATAATTAAATTTATCTATGACTCCAAATTGGTGTAATGATATACACCTTGAGGAGCTGGCAGATTATAATAAATGAAAAGCTGGTAGTCAAGAATGAAAGTTAAAGAAAAGATACTCATATATATGAGAATTGGCTGAACTCTGTAATTGTTCAGAGTATTTTCATTTAATATTAAAAAAAACCATTCAGCTACATTGCAATGAACATGAGTATAACATCAACAAATGATGGGATATTTGACTGGTAATAAAGACCAAGTCTTAGGTAGTATTTGTAACTTTTGCCAACTAAATCAAATCAAATATGAAAAAACTTACAGGTGTTTTTAAGAGGGCTGCTCCATAAAAAGCTAAAAATATTATGTAACTATCTTTGTATGTTGGTTATTAAGATGCTTTCTGAAGGACACATAATAATCTTTGATTTTTTTGTTAATATACATATCAAATGAGGTACCAAGGATTGCTCAAAGAAAACCATACTTTGTTATCAATAGCACAGATAGTAATAAGGACATAAAGGGGCTCCCCAAAAATTTCTCCCCAAAATATGTTATTATTTGTTACCAAGACTGCCATTTAAATGTTTAACATGTGCACATGTTAAATAGTTTACTTATAGAATATAATTTTTTATTTGATTTTGTCTATCCAAAGCAAATTTATAATAATCTATACTTTGTATAAATACACTATCGGGATTTTAGTCTTCAAATGAATTTATTAAACTAATGCAATGATCTACCATTTTACCCATGAATAAAAACTGTCATTTTGTTAAAACTGAAATAGCAAATCCACAGAAATTGAGAAATGCAGTTGTATACATGTAAAATCCTTTTTAAAATAATGCATGACTTGAAACTTTTTTAAGGAGTTAAAACCACTCATTTTAGATTAGAAAATATTTTTAATTAAAGCACCCTGCACTTCAACAGCAAGTTCCATAATGTAACTTCAGTGGTAAGCAAAGATTTCATTAACTTCCACCAGAAGTCTCAGATTTATGAATATCGACTGTAATTAGAAAAATTAAAGCTACACTTCAGAATTAATTGAAATTATTAAAGTGTTTACTCTTGCATTATTTACGGCTAGAATGTCAGCAAAAAGCACTCTATACTTTCTCATAAGTAATTCTACAGTGCACATTAAGAACATAACATAACTTCCATTGAATATTGGGTCTTTCCAGGTGGGCCTGCTATAAGCTTTCAATTTATTCTGATTCTCTGGACAACTTCAAAATAATTCTTCTCTGGGAGTACATGAAAGCTAATGCATTCCTGATGGATGGATGTGATGCAAGATATAGGCATTTGCTGTCATCAGATCTACCAGAAGGATTCACCAGAAACCTAGATACTCTTATCAGACAACTGAACCGATGGTAGAGTGATCAGCAAGACACAGATTGAGGTTCAGTTTTCTAAGAAAATTTTACAAAACCTGAAGAGACATAGATTATAACTATCAAGTATCAATTCTATGTTTTTATTAAGTCATTCTTCTAATTCATCTTAAACATTCTATTCAGTTGTACCAGAAATATTTTGTGTTTTGAATTTCCTAGCACAGAGTAGATGTGTCTTCAAAAAAATTTAACTTACTGTTCTAATTTAAAGTGAATAAGACTCCACCCAGGATTTCTGCTTGGCATTCATTCACCCAGCAAGGAAATATTCATAAGCATGAAAAGAAAATGAAAGTGAAGAAAGAACAATCTAACAACTGTCTTCCAAATGTTACTTTTTAAGTGATTCTCCACAGAAAATAAACCAAAAGTATACAAAAATCCACTCACACTCTTTATTGTAAAGCAGTTGGGACTGTTGAGTTACCTGGGTTCTGATTTTCACCTTTAATTCAAAAAAAAAAAAAAAAACAATTATAAGAATCTGTCATGGGACATCACAGCGCCTCTTCTTCCTTATTAGTAAAATCAAATGCTCCGCAACTAGATTTTTTTTTTCTAGCTAATCCAAACTATGATATAGATGGCAAAACATCTAATCTACCTGTTCTAGATTCAAGAGGAAAGGAGAACAGTGCAGGATATAAAGAGAAAAAAGGAAGATAATGTAAGCTAGCACCAATTTTTGATAAGATGAGGAGTGACTGGCAGAAACTATTAATTCCTTCAACATCTATTTTCCTCTTTCTCCTTTCAATGAGAGCAACTCCTAAATTTTAGCTAGGTGCATGACTACTCAGTTATGTCCTACATTCTCCAGCTTCTCATGATACCAGATAAGACCATGCAACTAAATTCAATGGTATTAGAATGAAAATTCCCTCAAAGCAAATCTATTTCCCTTAACTTCCTATCTATATATGATATAGATATGACATGCAGATGAAGGCAATTCTCTAGTTCATAGCTGAGCAACAAAATGGAAGAAGCCCATTTACATGAAAGCCCTTATGAAAACAGTGTTATCTCACTAGGCTGGCCCATTCACCTTAGGATATTAAGTGGGAAAAATAATTCTATTTCATTTCAGATACTTTGTTTTGGGATCTTATGGTTACAGTAGCTTAGCCTGTAATCTAATTTATATAATGGTAAATGTTGTCTTTTAAAATCATAATTATTTGCTTTGCTACCAATTTAATTTTTGCAGTGTAGCATGTGGGTTAACAAGGACTTTAATTTTATTTGATTTTATATCAATTAGGAATCCTGATATATGATGCAAAATATAGGGGAAGGAAGGGTCTTAGAATTTTTAGACTGGTTATCTCACAGAAAAAGACAAACAACTGATTACCAGGACAAATATTCCAAATTTTTTCTAAAGATTGCTTATGAACATTTTATAATTTTCCAAACTATCCCACTGTCATGTGGCTGTTCAGTTACTTAATTAGAGAACTCAGTTCTAAGATCTTACACAGATTGAAATAATTCAAGATTCTGTACTTCAATAAAAAGCCCTTTTCCCTTCAGTTCTGTGGTGTTTTTACCTATAACAGAACACCTTGATTCTTTCCTCTTCTACTCACAAGCTTTTACCCTCTGAGTCCTCTCAGTCTTCTGACAAATTCCAGTTAATAATAATCATTTTTAGTCACCAATACAAAGAAGCAGATTTCTCAGTATTATGAGTTCTTCAGATCACAGAAATATTTCAATATGGATAAAAATAAACATTTTCACAGTTAATCACATTATTTTTGAATTGTGGTCTAAAGGTGTTCGTGCAATATTTTCAAAGTAAAAATTAAAAATACTGAGATGGACACTGTGACTACATTACTTGCTTTATCTGATGATCTGATGATCTATCACTTTAAAATCTGGGCTACTCTCCTAAGGATATCAAAATTTACTAACTTAAAATCAGTGATTTTTCAAACCATTATGTAAATTAATTTCATTTAGAAATAGTATCTATTTGGTAAATCTATAGAAAATTGCTCAGATATTATCAATATATCCCACAAAGGTTTTTTGGCTTCTTTCATAATAAGTATCAAGGCTATATTAAAAAAAAAATACATACTATTTCCCTTTTTGAACTGCAACATTCTCTTTAAGACAGATTTCATGTTACGTACAACGCATGCCGCAAACCTAGAAAGTATACCCAAATTCTTAAGGTTGATGAGAGTAACTATATACATGCCTTACTTAACAGATGTTACAGTAGCATCTCCAGCAACAAAGAGCTGGCACTCAGCCAAGCTATGAGCAGCAAAGCCTGTGCCTATGGGGGCTGGGCTATAGTAAGAAACCCACATAGTTCCAGGATGGTAAGCCAAGAAAGGCTGACCACTTTTGAGCTGGCAGAGGAAACACAACATAAAATTTTGTTAGAGATCATTACTGTGTATGGCAGATACTGGCTGCTGCTGGGAAGAAAACACACACACACACACACACACACACACACACACAAAACCTGATCAATTTGTTGTTCAGAAGTAATAAAATAGGTGGTTCATCTTTGAGCAAAGCTGCAAAGCGATAGAAGTCCCTCAAAAGTTGGCATTCTATTGTATATGTCATTGGCTGTAAAGGATACTCAAGATACTCTGAAACAATATTCAAAATTAATGTCTGAAGGACACATGCATATAACATTACAAAATTTGAGACAGGTAAATGCAGTTACAAATCTCCATCATCATTCTTTTCATCATAAGCCACTTAAATTACTCAATTTTTAACTTTAAGGTATTTCTACATTTATTATAGAATACGTGAGCTGGTGGAAAGAAGGCAAGAATAAAAGATAAAAAGATTGTTTGCAATAGAAATTATAAAGGTCCCTTTAAGTCTCATCGAAATTTCTTTTGAACATTATACTTCTTTCAGTAAGGAATCTTTTAAATGTTTTAAGCATAATCGGATTTGCATTTAAAAAAAAAGCAAAACAAAACAAAATCTTTTGGTGGCAGGGAAAAAAATAGAAATGAGGCAAAGGTAGGTAAACAGGAAATAGTCACATAGGTAAGATTTGTTCTATGGACTGAATGCCTGTGTCCTCCCAAACTTTGTATATTGTAAACCTATTGAATGGTAAGTGGAGGGAGGAATTTTAGGATGTGATTAAATCATGGAGGTAGAACACTCATGAATGAAATTTGTGCTCTTATAAGGAATTGGCAGAGGGCTCCCTTGCTTCTTCTGCCATGCGATAACACAGCAACAAGAAGACTGTATATCAGTCAGGAAACGGACTCTCACTAGATACAAAATCTGCCAGTACCTTGATCTCACACTTTCCAGGCTCCGGAACAGTGAGAAATAAAGTTCTGTTTTTATAAGCTGCTCAGTCTATGGTGTTTTCCTTATAGCAGTCCAAATGGATTGCAACAATTTGGTAAGACACTGATGCAAAGTTACAGCCAGGGGAAAGATTTGATTAAAAAAATAAAATAAATAAAAGGTGGACTTTACAGAGCTTAGTGACTGAGAGGTATCATTTTACAATAGGACTCCCACAGAACTAAGTGTGGACACTGTCATAAATTTGATGAGACAATCTAGACTTCTAAAATCTTTACTCACTTCAGTTTGCAAATTTTGCTTATTTTAGCTAACTACCAGTACTTATTACATTTGTTTGCCTTTGGAGACCCAATCTGGGATATGTTGCTCTACTCACATCATTAATCCAAATTAAAGTGTGTATAATGAGTATATTATATTTCAAGAATAATTGGGACCACCTGTTTAAAAACACTGAACCTTAAGATTATGTCTTCCTTCTTTGTAAATTGCAAGAAATAAAATGATATTGTTGCCAATGTATGAAACATTTTCAAACTTCTTTGTTTCTCATTCTTGACCATTATTCCACTTACAAGTATTTCAATGACAAGAGGCCAAAACCTAGCTTGTAACACACATTTTAACAGTTTAGCAGTTCTGTGAAGGTCTCCAGTGGACAAGTTTGTATCATCAAACTGCCCAGGCTGTCATCTTTTCCACTCCTCAATTCTCATTTACACCTGAAAATGCACTGAATTTTCTTGGTAAGTAATCAGAACACATGAAGGAAGAAAGACCTTAGGAAGACCCCTGGGTAGGGAGGGCCGCGGAGGGTTAAAAGATAATCTAATTACCCTTCACTAAGTGCTTCTGTATCTTTCACACCTGCAAGGAAGAGGTTTGACCCTCTTGAAATAAGAGTCATAAAACAACTTTAACTTTCTATTTTTAGTATTATGTATTTCTCCAGTATAGCAAAAGAAAAAAAGAGCAATTTTTGTATGTGTTTTGCCATCTTGTGGTATTAAATAAAATTATAATTTGACAAACATATACCTAAGACATAAGAAGTGTGGATTCCATAAGCTAAGAAAGAGCAAAGCTAATGTTTTATTTTGTCTGATTTTTAAAACGTCACACAGCATTTCTGATACTTTCACAGAACATCAAAGAAATGTCTCATGTCCTTTCAAAATTAGGGCACCAGATTTCCATCAATATGCATTGAGCATTTGTCATATATTAGAAACCCAATAATTGTTTACTGAGGATCACTTTATTCAAGCTTTCTTTGGTTAATATAGAGGTAATGGTTTAACTTTCGCATTCTTATAATCTGAAGGCTAAATTATGATTTACATTGTTAACTCATATTCCTTCCTTTTTTTTTTCAGTTTCAAGTAAGCTGCCATACTAAAATTTGAGAAATTTGATTGATACACCAGGAAAAAAAATAAGCAAATAAAAGTAGTTTACTATCACAATCAAATTAAATTTACAATAAATTTAACCCAATATGATGCAATTTAGTAAATAATACTCACACCACATGGCAAGGAAGAATAAGTAGTAAGAGCTCATACAAATAATTGTAATTAAGGTGACTCTTACAGGATCAATTTTTGGCTTTCCTCTTCTCACTTATTTCTTTAGTGCTTATGATTAGTATCCCTCACCTTATACTTTGCATGAGTTAATTATGCCACTCTCATTTCAGTATTATGGCAAATGTGTATCAAAATGCTCTGAATAATATCCACTGACCGATAAGCCCCTCTTGACCCTGAATTTAATTCCACAGTGCACCCAAAGCTCATCTTCCCTGCCTTTGCGTTTCTATTCTGCTATGCCTTTTACACAGCGCAAAGATACTCAAGCATCTTAGCTGATTCTCAAAAAGTATGGCTCTTGGTCACCAGTCACCAAATGCAGCAAGGTGTGTAAAACAGCTGACACAGCATAAAATCTTGGCCAAGAAGCTACAAAGGCCTGAGTAGTGGGAACCACTTGGATCAATTTATTCCTGGGAAAGGCCCTGAGGTTGGAGAGGTACACCAGGGAAAAGCAAAGAGTACATCAGGTTCTCTGTCTACAGATCAAATATTTCCAAGGAAGAAAAGGAATACACTCAAAAGCATTTGTGTCATGCTTACCCACTAACCCTGGAAACAGCTATGTGAAGATAGATTGCCTCGATGTGTCTTGTCCCTGCTTCTTTCCCCTCAACAACACTTTCACAGTGTTCTATTCCTGTGTATTATTTACTGATGATAACTTGTGTTTGTTTCATTTGAAAAGAATTGTATTAGGGATGCCTGGGTGGCTCAGTGGGTTAAGCCTTTGCCTTCAGCTCAGGTCATGATCTCAGGGTCCAGGGATCCAGCCCCTGCACAGGCTCTCTGCTCAGTGGGGAGCCTGCTTTCCCTTCTCTCTGCCTGCCTCTCTGCCTGCTTGTGATCTCTCTATCTTTAATAAATAAATAAAATCTTTAAAAAAAAAAAAAAAGAAAATAATTTTGTTATAAAAGCGCAACTGGGATCCCTCTTTTTCCACATTTGATATACAGAATCTATGGAATTCCTTTTGCATACTAATGTACATCTAGGAAAACATATAAGCCAGTGTGCCAAAATATCAGTATGGCAAAGCGGTTTAAAATGTGGCATCTACAGTCAGAGGGCACAGGTGCTGTGCTTGATATGCTACCTTGGGCAAGTTTACTTATCTTCTATGTACTTTAGTTTCCTCATCTGTAAATTAAAGATAATAACTATACCAACTTCACAGGGCTAATGTGGGAATAAATGAGTTAATGCATGTAAAGCATTTAAAATAATGACTGGCATAATAGAAAAATAAAATAATGACTGGCATATAATAAAACCAATAAATGTAACCTAGTATAATTACCTCTATCTGAAGATATTTTCAGAGTTCATGAGAAGATACTATGGGGAAAAAAAAAAAAAAAAAGGCAAAAAAACCCAAAAGAAAAATAAGATGCTGAGGCCATCTCTGATGAGGAAAAAATTTGTTTCCTTCTTTGAGTGCCATCTTAAGAAGTGATAGACTATTCATGTAACGCAGATTGTTTTATCAATGAGAGGATCGAACTGTAAAGGAAAGGTACACTACAAACAATGGCAATATCTATTCAAAAATCTTAATAGTATATACTTTCATACACTCGTGTGCCCAATAGAGTTATTCCTGTGTAATTACAACACCGGGTTCCCATTTAGAATAAAGGAAATGGGTGGATAAGGGAAACTTCGCAGTAGAAACAGAAATGAGACGAGATATGCCAGTCAAATAAGAGACAAAAGAAGCCTGCCCTTAGGGTGAACCATATGATCTCTTCTGACCTAGCCTCCTAAAGGGATTGATCTCCAAGTTCACACTACATAAGATTTCACACCCAGTTATTCTAGGATATTACCTGAAATTCCTTTCTCTAAAAAAAGTGTGCATATGTGTGTGTACCTGTGTGTGTACACTGTATATAACATACATACTGTTATATATATTACAATTAGAATAACTCTTATGATGCACTCCTTCCAAAAGCCAGTAATTACCAATGTGTTTTAGCCAATGTGTAATTTATGTTATTAAGTTCCCACAATGTAAAGGGCATATCGGAAGGTAGGAAGGTTTCAAGCCCCTAAAAGACAACAGGAAGTCATGCCTTCCTGAGAGGCAGGGAAATGGGACACTGAAGTGCTGAATTCAGTCCTTGAGAGCACACAGTTCTACCGCAAGAAAGCCCTATTGTCTTTAACCATACAGGTATAAATGATGAGGATAAGCCATGTCTTACAGAGCTAACCACAGATGTATCCTAGGAGGAAACAAATGGATAGCACATATGACACAAAATGAACACATCCATTCACAGGAGAGGCCACCGGACATCCTTACACACTAAAATGCAAACAATGATCCATTGAAGTAAATACCGTGGATACATATTAATTAAGAACTAATTGAGTATATTATATAATATAATGGGAAATAACAAATGGTAGGGAAAGTTTCCTCTTTTTGATGTACACAGCACAGCATTAAAGTGTAGAAATACAAAAGAGCCTTTGAGAGTGAAAAAATATATTATATTGGCACTCTTCTTCAAACGTTCCTGTTAAGTTGTATAAACAATGAAACTTTGATAAGGTTTTTAGAGGTAATACAAAGGGAAACTCTTTAAAATTAAGTCAGAAATATTTCCTTTACTTATTCTAGAGAAATCAAGAGGTAAATTTGGTTAATTTTTTTTAACTCAAAATATACATAAATTCCAACTAATTTCTAAAAATTTAAATCACACTTTTGACTTCTTGTTTGGTTACATGATCCAATTTACGTATTATAAGGCCTTTTATGAAAATAACACACAAATCAAAATGTATAGGCAGAATTTCCTCTCTTTTCTCTGTTCTCTTTCCTTAGGAAACGAATACACTTCTATGATGCTTTGGTTATAGTTAGAATAACATGAGCCTTGCCTTCAACTTGTGTTATAGCTTATGAATTTGGAAATATAAGAGATTGATAATTAGTTTGTGAACTGCTACAGTGGTCTGGAGATTCAATGGGGCTTCTGGTATCTTGTAGGTATGAGGATGGTATAGTGATATACTTGTCATGCCTTACTGCTTCTCTAGAACTTTGGAGAGTGAGGCACCTGAAGAATTAGCATTGCAGTTATACAGCTTTGAAGATTATGAAGGGTGTCAATTAATTCCAGTGGAATACAGCGTAGCCTACAGCAGCTAAATAAGCAACAAGGATTCCACTTGGCTTACATAAAAGATGGCTTTGACTCAGGATGACAGTGAATGAGAGGAGAAAAATGGCAAAAGAAGGCTTGTACCTGGAAATTTTTCTGTGAATTAGGAAGATTCTTTGGGGGAAATTCTATTTTCTCCATGGAATTAAAAAAAAAATCTTAATAATGGGGAAACGTTTCATAATAATATAGGATGGTCACAAGTTAGGCAGCTTTATATTGCTAGCTTAAGAGTGTTTTACTCAGCACTGCTTGGTACATGAAAGACAGAATAAATATTTGGGGACCAAATAATATGTTGTATACCCCTGCATATAAGTTATGAAACAGAAGAGAATGTAACTTCCAGGAGTAGAAATACGGCTACGATACCTGAATTACTGTCCTGTCCTTAATTTCTGTAACAAAATCCAATGAAGACATAATGCAGATTATGAACTGATAAACTGACCTTCTCGATGGCTTCAGATGAGATAAGGTAACAATCGCATACACTGAAAGTATGACACAGCTTAGTAAGAGCCAGATTCCTTGTTAATTTGATAGCCAATTACCCCAAAGTGAAAAGTTGTATCTCTGGTTTTGAAACCATTTGTGGGTGGGGGGAAGGTGGAATACCACATCTAGGGCAAGATTAACACGTCTGTCATTCTCCATCCTCTCCGCTCTTCATCCTTTATCCTACTATAGGTCACTACATCCTTTATTCTACTGTAGGTCACTATACTGGGATAGCATTTCAGGAATAGAAACTTGTATTTTTCCGCCTTGGACAAGTGACCTAGACCACTTCATTTAAAAAGAGGAAGCATTCAGGCACCTGGGTGGCTCAGTTGGTTGAGCAACTGCCTTCAGCTCAGGTCATGATCCCGGACGTCCAGGATCGAGTCCTGCATAGGGCTCCCAGCTCCTTGGGGAGTCTGCTTCTCCCTCTGACTTTCTCTTTCATGCTCTCTCTCACTCATTCTCTCGCAAATAAATAAATAAAATCTTAAAAAAAAAAAGAAAAAAAAAAGAGGAAGCATTCTATTGCTTTTGCTTATTTTTTTCTGCTCCTGTTTTCTAAATTGACCTTTCTTGGAATTGGAAGGAAGCTATGTTCTAGACCTTTGTCCTAAGCAACCAGGTCCATCTAACCAAAGGAGTAGGGGTATATCCTGCAATACAAATCCCACAGTGTATGTAATAAGCAGGTAAGTAGTAAAAAGGAGCATGTGCACTCAGACTTGCCTGACTTTGTTTTCTCATGTAGCTGTTGATGGGGCCCCCTTTTTAATACAAACTCCACTTGAGAAACATAACTTTGGATTTTTTAGGAAAGGATAATTCACAAGAGTCGCAATAGAATAAATACATTAATAGCCTTGCATAGCAGATTTGTTAAATAATTACATGCTTAAAAGGAATTTTATAAAATTCACTAATTCTCTGATTAAGTGTAACAGTTTTATTGTTCCCTTACAAAGTAAATCAAATATGCAATGAATTATAACAAGGTATTCAAGTTAAAATAGTACATTTAATTTAATATGAGGTTAATAATGGCAGCTTTTAAGTTACTAACCATGTCATAATCAAATCAATTTTTTTTCCTTTTCTTTTTTAGCACCTAATGTAAGTACATATACCAAACCAGGTAAATAAGGTCTGTAATAATAAATGTGAAAGAACAGAAATTATGTTCCCTTTAATTCTATAATCTCAACCTTGAGAATATTTTATTATAATGTGGTATTTACAAAATATGTGGGCTTATTAAACTAGGCAAGATCTTGGTAATATGGTATACTGTTGAACTTACATTTAAGAATCAGAGAGCAATTTGATATTTTACACTCTAAAATATGTTATCTGTCTTTGATTATTCAATTATTATACATATACTTCTAAAATTTTAAGTACACCATTTTCACTAAGTTCCATCTTGAACACTTGTGCTTAAACACACATGTGCACAGGCACACAACCAAACACACAAAACAGAAAGCAAATATGCTCTCTAATTAATCAGCTGTATCTTGCATTCAGAAGTAAATAAATTTTAAATACAGCTTGATTTCCGATTCTCCAATGATTTAAAATATAAAACATTTTACAGGGTTAGAGGTCCACGTGCTCCTAGCCAAATATTTATATCAGAAAGAGGAAAGATTAGACACACTGATTTTCTTAGAGGAGAAAAACTTTCAAATTTCATCAATTAAAAATGTGAATTCTATGTAAGAATACAATCTTGGTTTTCTATAAGAAAAGCAAGTACCCAAAATTAACATTGCATATATTATTTCTGTGTCCATTTTCCATGACTAGAAGCTTTGTCATTATAAAATCTTTTTAGATAAATGTATTATACATCACCAATTGGAATGATTGTATTGATAATTTACTAACAGGTATAAATTATTGTCTATGTATTTACTTGTCAATGTGTCATCTTAGATACTACTGCTTTGTGAGGTAAAACCTCTCTGTGAACTTGGGAAGTATATGTCACATTTATAGTTTTTAACCTCTGAAGTCTTCAGTTTCCGCTCTAAAATACAGGGGCTGAAATGAATTTTTATGCGGTTACTTCTAGCAGTGACAGTCTATAACATGTATCTCAGGGAAATAAAAATAGTATATTTAAATTGTGCATATTTATCTAAACATGATATTGTAAAATAGAATATATAATAAACTAAGAGGAGAAAAAAAGGAAGTCAAAGGACACTTAGCAACTTCTTTTATTTTTATCTTCTCATACCCTTTTGGTATTAAATACAGTAATAAGTCCAAACATACTTGCTTATATAATATTTTTTCAGTAGAGAGTGCAACGGGTGGTTTAGAAGAATTTTAGTCCACTCCCTTCCTTCCATACTGTCCATCCTCCTCTTCCACATAAACATTTAATCCACATAGCAACAGGGTCCAGTCACCTCCAATATGACTTGGGGACAATTTCATTAATCCTTCCCCAAACAAGATGGCTGCCACAACGCCTCTTTGGGTTCTAAAGGTGCCAGAGTAGTCTAACAATTTGCTAAATGCTACTATTAATTATATTACTAGTTATATTATCTTGTTCCATGAGATTTTGGAATTAAAACTGCCTCAGATTGTAGGTGAATTTCTCTACTGGACAGAGGAGAAAACCCCGGAGAAAACCCATAGAGTCCAAGTTACCTCCCTGGAGTCACACTGACAATTATAAAGATGAGAGAAAAACTCAAAACCTTTGATTCTACAATCATATAAGTGTTCACCTAACGGACAATATTCATTTTTTATTCTTCATTTTCTTTCATTCAACACATTTTTAAGGAGTTTGAAAAAAACATAACTATTATTGCGAGTACAGTTAACTTCCACATTGATTCTACCAGTAGAAATTCATTTATTCTTTATGGATGCCAAATTGCTTTTGAACAGCCTGATTAAAACCCAGTGAACTGACAGTAGTCATAAAAATTTTGCACTTAAATATATAGGGAGATAAATTCAAATGGTACTCAATTTACAAAATCCTACTCATCCAGTTTTCAATATAACTCTTAAATTAGTATTATTAAATATATACTATTATATAATTTCCATTGTTAAAGTTTATTAAATTCAGTATAAGTGTAAGTTCAAAATAATATTACAGAAATTATTTCTCCAAACAACAGAGGAATCTTGAAATAAAGTTATTTGTTTTATTAAATGTGAGAGATGCGTATTGATATATTCAATTAGACAATTTTGAAAATCACATTTTTTTAGAAATTTCTAAAAACAGAAGACATTTGGTAAGTAAGTTTAAAATGTATAGTATTTATGTTAGGTTACCTGTTCTCAAATCACTACATAAAATCCATCCATTTCCCACCTTCACCTATAATCCAGTCTCAGAAATGCAAAGATATTGGAAAGTTAATCAGTGATACACCTCTAACTGCAAAACAATTTACCCACTGGTAACCACAATTGTCATGTGCACTATTAGCCATTCCCAAAATTTTAACAGAGTATCTACCTAATTATTTCATACAACCAACAATATTTAAACTGTTTTTACACTTATTTATACTAAAAAGAAACGTCCTTTGCACTTGCAGTTTGCATCCGCACCCAAGTAACACACAGGAGAGAGAGAATGCCATTCCATTGAGGGAAAAACAAAAATTTTAATACTTCAGTCTTTTAGTATTACATTTAATTAACAATATTTTACTTTCTTAATCATTTTAAGTAAATAGCAATCATATGTATCCAAAGGGCTCTATAAAATATAAGGTCATGTGTTCCATGAAATCATCTTTAAGTTACTACAGTTACAGGACTAGACCTGTAAAATCTATGTTATTATTAAAGGAAAAGAAAAGTATATTTGCCTTCACCAACTGCAACTGTAAGCAAATGCAGGTATACAGCACTTTATTAGTAAGAACTCCTTTAGTAAGCACACGTTAGAGGAATTAATCATTCATTCCCTGCAGACTGCTTATGTATTTCATAGGGCCATTATCTGATCTGAATAACAAGAACAATTGCATAATAAAACACATTACTGCTGACACTAGCAACTTTCTTTTTTCAACTTTAAAGTTGCAACCATCTCTGTATCGCATAGAAAACTGGTGGCAAAAAAAAAAAAAAGAAAAAAAGAGAGAGAGAGAGAGAGAGAAAGAAAATAACAAAACAAACCCTGACAATCTAATCACCCCATCCAGTTTTGACTTTTTTGAAAGTGATCAAATATGATATATGCAAGCTTGACTAGAAATGGTTTTAATTCAGGCTATCTTCCTTAGCACTATAACATAATTAGAACACAGGCAGAATGTGTGTCACATTAATTTTCATGTTAATTGTAAATCTTTGCTTTCAGCAATTTGAATTGGATCAACAATTCTGCCATGTCTTTTCTACTGTGGAAAATGTGTCCTATAATAATATATGTAATAACATGTTTGAACCACTTTTAAAATTGGGTACTTCAATACACTCTTACCTTTTATTTTTCAATAACTTCTTTTAAAACATCAGATATCCTTTTAGATATTTGAGGTCACAAGTAAGTAGAGGTCATATGCTTTACAAATCTGACCAAGCATGGTTTAATTTTAAATTATTTAAATTCATTTTAAACCAATAGCAGAGATGGCAGCTGAGAATAGCAATACCTCTCAGAGAACCCATTTGGATAGAAAATAAAGTAATATACAAGAAACAATGACATATCTTTCCCAAATGATTTCCATATATTGTAACTTTATATCAACAAATTCATCAACTGTTCTACTGTTATTTCATTACCCTAAAAACTTATGTCTCAAGATACTCAGAGCTTTTGACATTGAAGAACCATAGCAACTCTAAAAGAGCTCTCCTTTTTTAAAACCATTGTACATTAGTTTATTCTTAAAATTTTAAAAAATCAATGCCAAATGAATATTGCCACTTTTATATACACATTTGAGTAAATATAAAGGTAGCATTTTTTTTCTACTTTATTATTATCATCACTTAAATATAAGAGAGCCCTTACGTATTATTTGATGGTAAGGTATTCTGTTGAAAAAAATATATCTGCAAGATAAGTGGCTTTAATTTTCAATCTGGTTCATAACTCTTAAAGACATTTGCTTGTAAGTGTGCTTTACACTGAGACAGAAAATAGAAAGTTAAAGATAAAACGAACTTTTTAAATTACTATTCCACACTAGTCAGCATGAATGCTATTATGTCAGAGAACTTTGGCTTTGTTAAAAATCAGCTCTGTTGTATCTAAATTGAAATTCCTACTGTATCTACTGTATATGTAACAATGCAAGAAGAATTAGATTCCGAGTCCATTTGGCAGTAATAAAGAAAAAAAAATGCTGAAATGTTATTGATTCTTTCTTGTGCAAAACAAACTGACTCAACTATATTTTTACTGACCTAACGCAAAGGTTTTCTTGAGATATTACAAAATGCTGGCAAATGTTAGACTATCATTTATTCTTTTTAAATATATCATTAACCCCTTCACAGAAAAGGGAAGAGTGTCCTACTTGTTTTTACAGAAATGCTGCAGCTACTGACATGGTGATGTTAGCCCCAAGAGGAATACTGCCTGCAAAAGTTTTTGATGCAGAGATATTCAGCCCTAGGAGACACCTTAAGCCTGTCACTGGCTGCTGAGCCCCTGTCACAGTTCATAACCTGCTGTGTCAAAGTCACAGCCTCAGCTCCTACCCTCTCCAAAGCATTTTTCACATTCCCTCTCCAAATCAATTTCATCAAAATTTTCCAAACTAGCCCAGTTCCACGATTTTCTTCCACATCTCATCTACCCACAAGTATTAGAAACCTCAACAGGATTTTCTCCCGGTCTTTCAAACCATCTTTATTAACTTTCCCTTGACCCAATTTTCTGGCAAGCTGTCTTCAGAACTAAAGATAAAGCAAGCAACCAAGTGAAGGCAGGGAAGGAAGGGAGTTGGTGTGGATTAAGGTTGAGGTGGAAGGTAGGAGGTTAGAATTCTCAAGCTTTTTCTAGGTAATCATCCTTAAATCTTAGAACCAACCAACGTTTCACAAGCCAGGCTCCCAACATCTCTTGAACAATAAACGTTTAAAAATCAGATCCCCAGTAAGGTTCCTCCCACTTTAGTCTTCTCAATGCCCTTAAAAGAAAAAAAAAAAAAAAAAAAGCTTAGCAAACCACTTCTCAATTAAGAACACTTAAGTTATATAAGTCAACTTCGTCCCCGGTAAAACGAACTGTGTCCATAACATCTGAAGGGAGAGCATCCAGCATATGCCTCACTTTAGAGAAAAGAAATACAAAAGCACAGTTTACTTACTAAAGCAGCCGCTCCAGTCCTCCTTGGAAACCCTGAGGAGTCTTCTCTTTTCTCTCCTCCCAGTCAAATAAAGAATTGTCTTTCCATTCCACACAGGCCCAGAATGAACTGCAAGGAAGGACAGCACATGCACAGCAGCCCGTCGGGCTTTGGCTTGGGTAGGGTGCTTCGAGTGCTGCTTGTTTCAAAAGTGGGACCTTCTTTTCCGGAGGGAGGGGGCAACGACCGAAGAAAACAAGGGCGCTCCGACAGCTTGCTTGGGTCGTGCAAATTATTCTGAAGGCAAAGTACCTGCGCTCTGCCCGCCGAGGCTGCCTGTCAGCGGCGCGCGAGGGGAGGAGGCGGAGGAGGAGGAGCAGCGGGAGGGCTCGGGCTGGGAGGGGACCGCCGGGTGGGGGGAGGCCGCTGGGCGGCCGGCCGAGCTGCCGCGGAGACCGCGAGGAGGCGAGCGGCTGTCAGGGCGAGGCGCTGCCCCACGCGCTCTGGCCGCCGGGTGCGGGTGCGGGTGCGGGTGCGGGTGCGGATGCGAGCGCGGGCGCGGCGGGGCGGGGAGCGGAGGCGCCGAGCATCTCCCGGCCGCTCCCGCACTCGCTCTGTGGCTCGCGCTCCCTCTTCCTCCCGCTCGCACACACAGGCACACACCCCACGTCTCCAGGAGCAGCCGCTCGGCCGCACGCACTCACCTGCATTTCCTTAACGAGCCACTTGATGGCTGCCAGCGGCGCAGGCCCGGCTCTGACGGGCGGGAGCCGGGGCGGGGAGGACGTGGCGCGGGATGTTCCGAGCGCTCGCCCGGGTGGCGGCGGCGGCGGCGGAGGCTGCCGTGCGGGCGAGCGAGCCGGGGCGGGAGGAGGGGGCGCTGGGAGGCGACCCCGAGCTGCCCGGGCGCGGCCGAGCTGACCCCGCGACCCAGAGGCCGTGGCATGCCCCCGGGGCTCCGGGATAAAGCTGTCCGCGCGGGGAGAGGAGGCTATTCCCGACCACTAAAGCCACAGAGGACTTGTCCAGGTGTAGATCCGGGTTGCGCTTCTTCAGGTGTTTGCGTGCTTTGGGTTATTTCGGTGTGTTTGTTTGTTTGGTTAGTTGCTTTTTCGGAGGGAAGCTGGAGGCAAGCGTTAGGGGTGGCGGGGTTAAAAATGCAGGGGCGGGGGGGAGGGCAGAGTTTTAGTTCGCAATACATTCGTTGCTTGTGAAGAGTCCACTTTGGTGAGGACTAGGAGAGAGGAGCAGAGGCTGCGTAGTGCAGAGTGCCCTGCATCCTGGATCCTGGATGTAGTTTTCAGGTGGGGTGCTCGGTAGCGTAGCTGGGCATGAGGTCCAGGTAGGGCTCTGTCAAGGCGGTAGTTGAGAAGGGGAAAACCTGTGAAAGAGTTGCTAGAAACTAGCCTCGCTTCTGAGGCGAGGACATGGACTGCATGGGGATGGGGTGGGGGGAGGTATTTATCTACTACCTGTTTAGGGGAATGACCAATGCCTCTGAGGTGATGTATCACAGACTGTAAACAAGGAAAGAGCAACTTAAATCCCCTGAGCAAAGCTAGAAAAGAGGATTGGAGCCTAGGGAAGAGCAGGGTGGAAGAAATGTAACAGAAAGCTTCTATCATTTTACCGTCATTTGTGTCTGATCAAAGGATATAGCTGTGGCAACCTCTGTTGCTAAAGAAAGAGCAATGTCACCACGGTGGTGCTAAAAAAAACAAAACAAACAAACAAAACGCCAAAATAATTATTCTGCTTGTAATAATGCAACAGAAACCCCCCCAGGTACCCTCTGGTCAAAGGTGCCCTAAGCACTGTGGAAGAAAATGAAAAGCATTGAGCCATCTACTTTCCTTATATGTCCATGATCTAATAGCAGAAATGTCACTTTCTCCCAAAGAGAAATAAAGCTTAATCAATACGTGTGACATTTTCCCTAGGGTCCTTTCACCTCTTTTCTTTTCATGCCTGCTTCATTGCCTGCCATGTCCTTTTGCTCTTCGGGAGTGACCCTTCTTCTGAACCCATCTCCTGCAAGGCTGCCTGCTCCACCCACCTAAACCCACTGAGCTCACCCATCCAGGAAGGTTCACAGTAACTATCACTTAAAGCTGTTCTTGGAAATGATAGGATACAAACCAGAAAGATTTCTTCGTGTGTGCAAGTGTGTGTGCCTGTGCATGTCTATAATTATGCAAAGCACCTGCCCCCTTATGGTGTCTTCTGTGCAAGATGATGACTAACTCATTCTCTCTCTTAGCCTCCCCTCTCCCTCCTTCCCTCCCTCCCTCCCCTTCTGCACAAATACACACCACTCCCTCCTGTCTCAGTTCCTTCCTGTCAGTGTTCAATAATGGTTTTACATGAACTTTCTGTTTGAAAGCCTCTGACTACCAAGAGCGAGTTGGAGCAGGTTTGTAGGAGGGATGCCAGAACTCAGCGCTGCTGCTATGTTTCCTGTCATCACTCACTCATTGCATACACTACTGTACTTAATGCCAAGTGGCACCAGAAATGATTTCCTCTTTTGCTATTCGTAATAATATATTTACCCTCCCCCGGAAACACATATAATTAATAATAAAAGAAATAATGCATCTTGATACCATGGGAAGAGCAGATGGATGCTGATGTGGTGGTGTTAGTCACCTTTTCTGTTGTTGTTGCTGCAAAGACAATGTGACCACTTCTCCCTTTCTGCTGCTCTTGGTGGGTTAAGCAAAGCATTTGGCCCTTTTACTGTGTTCTCTTTTCCATCTTTCCCTTGACAATAGTTTGTGTATTTTAAATAAAGTTTTCATTCTGCCAACCCGCAGGAAGCTTTTAACAAGATGCAGCTGAGCATGTCGATATCTTCTATCTTTTTACTGCTATATGTGGGTGTTCAGCAACTTGAAACTCATCTCAACTTCAGCTCAAAGCTGGCATCTCACAGAGACAGTGCTCCCTGGGGCTGATTTACTCTTGCTTCTATACAAGTATACTTTGGTGCCCTCTAGAAGAACACAAGGAAGAGTAAGGGTTATATTCAACCCCCTTCCTCCTGCATCACTCTGTATTCAATGACACCACAAGTGTTAATTGTGAGTAGCTTTTTATAGAAATTTTATTGGTGATTCTTTAGAGTTGGACTAACTTATCTTTCCTGGGGATAACCACACTAAGCTGCAACAGTTAACTTTTTTTTTGTTTTCATTATTTAACTACGTATCTACCTCCTGTAATATTATGTTTTACTTTTCCTTCTTAAATGAAAAGACAGCTTTAAATGCCACCTTTATCACAGTATATTTATTTTTAAAAGGCAGCATTACTTGTTTTAATTGATCATTGTAAATGAGCCATGTGTTTAAAACAACCATAAAAAAAAAACAAAACATGATGAATGTGAAATAGAAATTAAAAAGGGAAAGTGGGATAGGGCAAGGAAGCATGGTCCTGAATGTCAGCCATCTCAGATTCGTCCCTTTGAGGTTCCCTTTATTTTACCACCTCACTGCATTTACTAAAACCTTAGTTAACCTTGTCATATTTAAGCTTCGAATTGATTTTAACAATCTGTATAATTTAATTTTTTTTTTTTTTTTTTTTTTTTTTGCTTTTGAGGGAATCAAGTACTTTCTGTCTTGTCCCAGTTGTTGAATTAGGCTTAACAGGGTATCAGTAGCAACTCCACAGCAATAACTCCCTATTCTAATATGCCCTTTAAACATATTAACAGCATCGTGGGAAAACGTCCTAATTATACAGTACTCCATAATGTGGTTTGAAAAGAAGGAAGAAAAAAATAGAAAACATGGTAATAAGGGAGCTAGGAGAAGTAAGTAACCTGTTACAAGTGAGACAATGATTAAAAGAGGTATCCCATGACCACCAGGCTGGTGAGTTTGATTTGTCAGTAGTAATCTCTCTCACTTTGCCACCTGTGAGGGGTTTTTTGTTTTGTTTTCTTCATTTCTCAGCAAAAATGGTGTGCACTTAATTTTTTTTTCTTTTCTCCATCTTTTCCTCTAAAGTTATGATGATTGGCAGAAAATGCAAGTAGAAACAATTTCATATTGATATTAGAGTGAGAAATCATGCACATAATGAGTCCAACTGCTCATACTTATTTCATATGAAACAAGGAAAATCCTTGGCTCTTCAGCTTTTATTTTGGTCAATAAAGGCAGAGGTCTAATTGACTTAATGAGTCTAATTTATGTAATTTTTTATAAATGCTTTGCTACCAGGAAAGCTGCTTAGGAACCTTACAATATAATGAAAAATATGACCTGATTATACCCAGTTTAGGGAGTCTTAATGAGTGGAGCTATATTTTGATAATTCTGGATTCAAGGTTTCAGGGTTATTCCACTGAAATCACCATATGATTAATGCTAACTTACACAAATCTCAATGCTTTGGAAATATGGATTTTGATATGATATTATTTTTTTAATTTTTTTTTAATTTATTGTACTAATCATTTTCTATTCCTAACCCCTCCTCACACCCCAAATCCATCATTTGTCCTTTTTTGTGCTCCAGGAGGTAGCCTCTAGGAATTGCATCCACTGGGTTTTGTCCTTTGCCTTCTGTTGGAGTATAGTCAAAGAGAGGCAGAGGGCAGTAGGAGAGAGAATTCTTGCCCCAGTTGCTCTGTAACTTAGCACTGAGGTATTTTCTGGGAGTGCCTGCATTGCTTCAGGAATACACCCTTCCATAGTTCCAGCTCCTGTTTACTGCATCTTATCTCTTGCCCCTTCAGCTTTCTACTGTGGCTATAGGATAGATGCTCTAAAATATCTCTTCTCACTTCCCTTAACCCAGTCACTCCTCCAAAAGTATCCCTTATCTAAGTTCTCTCTAAAATCATTCCTGTTTGTGCCTTCTGTTTCTGCCAGGTATTATGATTGATACATTCTTGTTATTTAAAGTATTAAAAGAGAACAGGAAATATTTTATTCAGTTGTTTCAAAGCTTAACATACTCTTTGGTGTGTATGGAAGTGCCAAAACCTTACCATTTGTTAAACTGAAAATAACTTTAACACACTGTAAGAAGGTATTTGATGGTGTAGCTGATCTATATGGCTATATAATAATAGTGTATTAATATTTTCTACACAGATGTCATTTCTCTATGTACTGAATGAGCCCAATTCATCAAACTGGTAAAACCATCTCATTTTTTTCTTAAACCTATATTCCAATATTCTGTAGTGTCTGATTGCAAAAAATAATAAGTAATAATAATATTAATAATGTTTTGAAGTCCAGTGTTTATTATTCCTATAAAGCACATCATAGTTTGTAAGGTATTATAATTTTCATACACTTTTTAAAAGATATTTATTTATTTATTTACTTACTTATTTCTCAGAGAAAGAAAGAAAGCACAAGCATGGGGAACAGCACCAGAGGAAGAAGCAGGCTCCCTGCTGACAAGGAGCCCGATCTTGGACTTCATCCCAAGACTCTGGGATCATGACCTGAGCCAAAGACAGGTGTTTAATGGCTGAGCCACCCAGTTATCCCAATTTTCATCTATTTTTACAAACTAAATGAGTAAGGAAGGCTGCATGGATCAATTCTTCCATTTATTAAAAGAAAAAGCCAATAATGATGATGTAAAATGTAAAAAAGTGATCTAAGTTATCAGCAAAACCCCAAAATAACTATCCCATGAATATACTTTGGAAAGAGAACAGGTGAACATGAATATAAAGAATAAAACCCACCAAGTTCTTCTAAGCCAGCATTTAAAAGATATATATCATATAAATGAACAAATATCAGAACATGTTCTTTAATCAAAGTAAAGTATAATTTGAGAGAATATGTAATTTGTCCTACGAATTTTGGGTCTATTTTTGACCTAAAAAATAATAAAAATGTATCTAATGTAGGATTTTGCCTACACATCTCTACATAATTAAGTCATTGTAAAATTTGCTTCTCCTGAATCCTGAGTAACTTTTTATTTTCTTCTATAAACTGGATGCTAGAGTGGTCACAACCATACTTGTACACATGCATGCACATGCATATGTATGTACTATTTTCTAGGTTTTTAAAGTGCATTAACAATATATTCTGTGTAAATATTAGATTGAAGAAACCTAAGGTACCAAAAACAGGTTGGTTAGCTGACCCAGGGCCACAAAGCAGTGAAATATTGGAGCTGAGACTTGTACCCAGGCAATCTGCCTCCTGAGTTGCTATGTCCAACCAGTATTCTATGTCATAAGAAACTTTTTTCCAACCTCAATGTACCTTTCTTTCTCAGGCTAAAGGCCTTCTGAGACAATTAGCTAAAATTAAGAAATTTCTATTCAGTGAATGGAAAATATAGGTTGGGGATGGTACAAAAAGAATATTGTCCTATCTTCTTTGAGAACTAATTTTCAATTTTTAAAGTGAGTTTTTAAACTTTAAGTTTCTATTTGAATGACTTACATATTATTTATTTTCATATAAAAATCATTTTATGTGCCTTACATATCTAATGGTACCATAGAATAATTGTATTATAAAAATAAAATTCATGATTTTTTTCTAGATGCGTTATGTACAAGTTATTCTATTATCACAGTTGGCCATATTTGCTACTTTTCCTTTTTGTACATTTGTTTTTATCTATTCATGATTATTTATTTCCCACCCTTACCTACAATCAGGAGGACAAAAGTAATATATAGCCAAGGAAGGTAATTCTATATATCACCTCTCTCTTATAATAAGGGGTCAACTCTGTGGAACCTTTTTAAGATTTCCCCCTGTTTTAGTGAAGGACAATACATTTTCCAGGTACTTATTCTGACCTTTTGCTCATGTGTAATGATATTGTGGCAAGAAAAAATTATAGTAGCATTTATTTTTATCACAGATTTTATGTATATTTTCAACATTTAAAATTATAAATTTTTAAAATAGAAGCAAAAGGAAGAAATGTGACAACTATATCATATGGAACTCTGCTTTCCAGCATTCTGTATCTTATGGCTGATAAACAAATGAGAAAGTTATCTCCTTTTTATGGAAGAATATCTAAAGTACATCAAAACAGGTCCATATAGGTTTTAGAATTAATTTTTCCCTGTAATTATCAAGATGAATTGGCCCAGAACTTTACCTTCTTCTCCATTTTACTCTCCTAAACCCAGTACATGTGAAATGTTCATTTTTATATAAATAATGAGTGATAGAAGTCCTGTTAATTTTAGGGAACTTTACTTCTCATCATAATTTAAAGAATAATTTTAGTGTAAAAGCATTTATCTATACTCATATGTGTGTATGTGTATATTACTTGTATTTAGTTTTTTGTTATTTAAAATTCAAAGTGTGTGTTTGATTTCATATGCCCTCATGTCATTACACTTTATGAAAAAAAAGTATTTTCACATTAAATTTTTAAGCAAAATTTAAATGACTCATTGAACAATTACTGCTATATTCAAAAGGGAAAAGAATCAGACTTTTTCAGGAAGTCTTCTAGAAAGGGTGATAAAATGATGTACCTAGTGAGGAGTCACCTTTTCAAGTTTGCTTCACTATTCCTACTATTAATCAGAATTCTCATCAGTTTCATCTGATCTATAAACACATGAACATAATAGAGATCTAGATCATGAATATGAATGTGATGGGGAAAGGATTTATTAAAGCTAACATGCTTCCCACTAAAATCTCTTTGTGCCACCAGGCCTCTCTCAGACACACATACACACAGGCCCAGGTGCACCCCCACTCAGAGTACAAGAGGTAATGTTTCCTTTGCTCAATTTCTGTTTTCATCCTGCCCTCCAAGGCTCTTGCTGCCCTGGTTCTCAGACTCATGTTATGCAGAAACTGGAGAAATGGAAGAAATCTGGAGATAAAAAGACTCAGACCAGGGATTTGGGGAAACATTGAGTGGAAAGATAAGATTTAAGTCAGTTATAAAATAAGAATCTATCAAGCAATTACAAACTGTGGAAAAGTTGGAAAGAAGAGAAAAACACCACATTCTGTGTAAGTGTCACTGAGGGATATGAATCAGGAACTCTGAATAATACTTTTGAAGGGTTAGTTTTAAAGACTGGATTGCATTTTTATTATTTTTATAGACATTTAATTTCTTTGGGCATTTTAAGCTCTTATGCCACAACATAAGAAGACTAGAATTTTTGTGCTTTAACACACATATATACACACATACAGATAAATGAGTCTTCACCCAAATATAGGTTACATAGTCTATAAATTGATTTTAAAATCTTCAGTTATTTTTAAAAGGTACCAGCATGACTTTAATATGGATAGGATAAATGTATTTTTCTATATTAAGTGTGTTGTTTTTCTAAATGTTTCTTGACAAAGATGCATTAATTAGTTTTAATTAAATATTATTCAAGTCTTTAGTGACCACTGTAATACATGTTCTCAAAGACAATGTTTATACATTATGAATATTAATAAAATATTACCTAGTAAATAATAAAATGTTTGCTTTAACATTGATTTCTTTGGCAAAAACATCTATAAATACTTTTCTCACCTTGATTCTTAAACAGAAATGTAAAAATTGTTATTGAAAGCCACATTATTGGGGCACCTGGGTGGCTCAGTTGGTTGAAGTTGCTGCCTTCGGCTCAGGTCATGATCCCAGGGTCCTGGGATCGAATCCCACATTGGGCTCCCAGCTCACTGGAGAGCCTACTTCTCCCTCTCCCTCTGCTTACTGCTTTGTCTCCTTGTGCTCTCTCTGTATCTCTCTGTCAAATAAATAAATAAAATCTTTAAAAAAAAAGAAAGCCACATTATTTTTCAAGTATTAAATCAATGCTTCTGACATAATTTTATTTCCAAAGTCTCTCACCTGAATCTCTACTTAATAAGTCCTATGTAAGCCCAAGATACACAAAGATCTAAGGCATACTTATCCAGACAAAAGAGGTATCAGCCACATTCTCTGTAGATTTTTTATCCTGGAGTTCCAGGATAAAATTGTGCCTATAATAGGTGGCAGCTAGATAGAACCCAAAGCAAAATAGGCCCACCATATAGTTTGTTTGAACACAACCTACATGTCCTCTGGCCATAGTGGAAAGGAAGGTACTAAATTTTAATGGATTTAGCCAAACACATATTTTGAGAACCTAATTAATGCAAAGTAAATAGTGTACATGTGTGTCTGGGGATGGCTAACTGATTAATACCTATAAACTAACTTATACTTCTGAAGTCTGGGGGCATATGATTAAGTTAAAAAAAAAAAAGGTTTAACATGAAAAATTTAATCAAGTTTGCATGTTGCAACCAACATTGTAATGCAGAATATTCAAAGAAATCTACATTCCAGTAAGATGTCTAACACCTCAGCTTGCCAAAACTCCGAACTAAAATTATTGATGCAATATTTGATTAAGGAAAAACCTTCAAAACCTCTGAAAACTTCATAAGATTGCTCTCAATGACCAAACATTAAAAGAAATTCATAGGTTCTGAACTGTGTTGATGGAATTACAAAGAAGATGATTTTAACTAATTAGCTAATTTCAACATTGATCCTTCAAAGTATAGCATAGTGCCAAAGAAAATAAGCAGGGAATATTCTGGAAGAAACTGCCAAAATCCTCAGATTTCTGTGGGTAGGGATGAGCTCTCAGGCAATATAGGAAATGGAAAATGGCCTGCTACTATGGAGAAGCAGCACCGCTAGATGTTAAGACAGGGAGCTGGGTTCCTCCTGTTTGCAGTAGGTGGCAGTAATGGGTAATGTGTAGTAAAAGCAAAGAAAATTTGTGGGCTCAAACATGAAAGTGCTCTTTTAAAGATGAGTGTGAGTAAGATTTTGCAAGATAATGAGAGAAATGCAGAAAAGGTTATTGCTTGAAACAATTTTTTTTAAATAAACAGAAAATAGAAACAAATTTTAGGAATGCCTGCAAAATGCTATGTAAAATTAAGAAGATATGATACTTTGGAAACCACAATAAAAACAGAAAAGTGAAAGCAAGTAATAAACTACAGTATAAAATTAAAAATTTAGCTTTTTGATGAGGATAGAGACACAGAGAAATAGGTAAAGATAATTTCAAAAAGCTACCCAAAACAATGGTAAAAAGCTACCCAAAAGGTCAGTAACAATATCCAAACAAGAAAGCAAAATGCAGCAGAAACAGCAGAATTCATACTGTGGAAAATTGCTCTTGAATACTCAGGTTTCTATTTAGTGGCATGTTTTTCTCAGAAGAATTAAAGACAAACATGTTTCCTTTATAATGTTAATTAAAATGAGAGAGCTAGAAGTTTGTGTTTGCCCTTACACATATACATATGTAGATACTACATATATATCCTATAGCACTGGGTATGTGTATCCTTCTATTCTAATATTGTATTTACATGTGCAAACAAAATGCAATATGCGCTGTAATACCTAGAACTCCTTTAGAATTTTTATGTCTGTATTTTCTAAAATTAAATTATTTTCATTATAAGAAATGTGTTTGAAATATATATAATTCTAAAATTTCTTTGAAATATATTCTGAAAGTAGGCAAGTGCTTTTTCTTTTGTAAATGTCCCCATGGCCTCCTAGAATCGATACAGAATTTACAAAAGAAACTAAATCAAAGTAATTACTATCTGCAAATTTTTGCAGTACTCTAACTGGAATTTTATAATACCTTTCGCATTTTTCATCATACCTTATTTCCTGCTGTATATATTAAATAGGAAAGGATGGTAAAACCAATGTTTCACCTTGTTTGAAAAGATTTGCAAATTAAATTTTGATGTAAGTCTTTGCATATATTCTAAATATCTCCAGATCTTTCTGCTGTAATTAAATTTATAAAGATTCACTTTGCACATTATGTCTCTCTTGACAAAAATTGTTTCCACTTGTAAATGGAACAAAATGATAACTGAATAGTGCCAGAAATAAAATAGTTCAAGAAAGTTCAAGTATGTGGTCTTTGAAAGTTTTGCACAGACATACTGTTTTTCTCAGTTAAGTGATTCAGAATTGTGCTCCAGAAATAACCTTAAAAAAATTAAAAGGTACCTTTATATCAAGTTGAGTGGACCACTGAAATGAAACTGAAAAGATTTTTAAGTAAAAAAGAAATAGCTTATATTGTGAATGCATAAGTGGTTGACCATCTTAAAGTATATTTGTTTTTGTTTTAACATTTTAATATTTAGTACTCTTAAATCTCATATGGAAGTACATATCTGTACCCTTTTGATTTTGCATTATGGACATTTCATTATGAAAAACCATGGTATAATTATATGATTCACTCTATACTTCCTCAATGAAAATCCACGATTTTTAAGCACAAGATGAGAATCATACAACCCGTAGCAAAACACTGAACGCATAAGGGTTAAATTATTTCCTTATATCAACTTGTTGATATTTTTTTCAAATTTAATTCTGATGAACTATAATCAGTAACATTCAAAATACAAAAATAGGTTTCATTCAGACATTCCCTAAACAAAACCAGGGTAAATGAAAATAACAAATTGGATTTATTTCAATTTTTAGTTTTCTAAGTCATTATAAGATAGTTTGAATCAGTGTTCTAAACATGCAATAGTTAATTTGAAAATCATAATATTTTGAAACACAGAGCAAGAGGGACAAGAGGAGAGAGGCCCGGTTCTACTTGTAGTTAGTCTTTATAACACTATTTTATACCATTTTTTACTTAAATGGAAATCTTATAAGGAGAGGTAATGCTGCAATAATGTTTGTGGGTTGTTTATTCCTCTTTTGGACTTTCAGTGGACTTTTTAAGCCCTTTTTCTGAGATGATGATTCTTCATGGTAGAGCATTCCCTAGATAAGGAGCTGACTTTTCCTATTACAAGTACCAAATCAGAAGTGGTTTTAGTGGCTTGAACATTTCCAAGAGTAACAAGAGAAAAACCACCGATGTGTATTTTCATACAGATCACGGAAGAGTCATCAGACTCAAGTGGCTTGCAGTCATCATCAACCTCAGCTCTCTGAAAATACAGTTTCACAAATTTTGCTTATTAATAAGGCTTTCTGTCTTTCTGCCTGATCTTACTTCCCCACATCATGTTATTTACATATAAGGAGCAAACACTAAAAAGTTAAAATACTGAAGCAAGTATTTTAAGACTGAATAAAGTCAACAAGTCTTATCATCTGGCAAGCCTGAGTTTTCTCTCCACATTCTGACATGAGTCAGCAGAAGATTAGAGAGAGAGTAAGATTCACTTTTCTGGAGAGAATGAATAGCAACTTTAGTAAGAGAGAATGACTTTCCTTGAAAACAGCTATGGAAGACAATGCAGGTGAGAACTCTGTGTATGTATTCAAGAGTCAAAATGCCTAGATTCAAATCCCTTTTTTCTAGTGTCTCTCTTAGTAAACACTTTGGTTTATCTGAGCAATATATTCTCTTCATTTCCTTTTATATAAACTTTCCTTCTCTGTAAAATGAAGATAATAATAAATTTCCTTTAGCCTCCTTCTCTCTAAAATGTTAATAATCATAGTATCTCCCTCACAGAACTTTTGTGAGAAATAAGGATGAATTACACTGCTTGGTTTCCCTTGCTAGACATTTTATCCTTTATTGCTTCTCTTGTTTAAGTTTTCAAAGTAGTTAAATTTGCGGGTGCCTGCCAAAACCACACTCCTGCTTTGACATTTCTCCTTACCAAAAGCTCCCACTAATGGGGCTCTATATTCATGACCTTCTGGGTGACCATAGCTGATTATACCAGGAGGGAATGCTGATCCACAGGAAAACAGAACATCCTCTGATTTCCTACATTCTATCTTCCAAGGATTTCAATAAGGAAATTTAGAAAACTCAGTCTAAAGGGGATGTATTGGGGAATTCTGAAGTCGTGCATGTTTGAGCAGACACACCTATTCGGCTGTGAATTAACAGAAGGAATTAGCTACAGAGGGGAAGAGGAAAAGAGAGGATAGGAGATTGGGAGAGAAAGGAGGCTATGGAGTCATTAAGAGCTATGTCAGCTTTTAAATTTCCTTCTCTACCTCCAATTAATAAAACCCTAAGGACTGGCTAAAATTTTGTCTTCTCTACTTTAATTCAAATAAAGGTATACTCACCCTAATAAACTTGAAATGTGATGAGTAATTTCTGTTTCTTCCCACTAAATGATCCCTGCCTCAGACAGATGTTTTTATACTGCAAAGCTGTAAGTATAAAGTTCTGTTAAAAAACAAACAAACAAACAAACAACAACAACAAACCAGAAACGGATTAAGTAATAAATGCAAACAAACTGTGGGGGAGGGGAGGAGAGAGTTGATCCCAGGCAATGCCAAGCATCTCTGTGCTGAAACTAAACTTAGAAGAATTAATTTCTCTCATATCAGCAATAGATATTTGGATAGAAGCCCATCAAGAAGAGCCACTCTGAAACAAAAAGGGATACAATTTTGCAAAGACGGATAGAAGTGTTTACAAAGGTCCACTCAAGAGAAGTAATCTACAAGGGTATGTTTCAGGAGAAGTTGACAAGATGATATCAGTTTACTCAGAGATTTGGGGAAAAAAAGTCTAGGTAGGAGAAATAATGATGATGATAATAGCTGAATATTAGTGATAAAAAGTAACATTATAGGGAGGCTGCAAAATGTAATCTAAAGAGCTCTGAGGCTTAGTTTTGATAGATTTGCAGTAGAATCCCAATTCTGCCTTAGACAAAGACTTCCTCCTTTACACTCAACCTTATTCTAAAACTGGAAAAGCAAGGCTTGTCATTCAAGGTTGTAATGATGATTAAGAATAAAGACACTTCTCCATGAAGGCATACAAATGGCTATCAGACACATGAAAAAATGTTCATCATCACTAGCCATCAGGGAGATTCAAATTAAAACCACATTGAGATACTACCTTACACCACTTAGAATGGCCAAAATTAGCAAGACAGGAAACAACATGTGTTGGAGGGAATGTGGAGAAAGGGGAACCCTCTTACACTATTGGTGGGAATGCAAGTTGGTGCAGCCACTTTGGAGAACAGTGTGGAGATTCCTCAAGAAATTAAAAATAGAGCTTCCCTATGACCCTGCAATTGCACTACGGGTATTTACCCTAAAGATACAGATGTAGTGAAAAGAAGGGCCATCTGTACCCTAATGTTTATAGCAGCAATGGCCATGGTCGTCAAACTGTGGAAAGAACCAAGACACCCTTCAACAGATGAATGGATAAGGAAGATGTGGTCCATATACACTATGGAGTATTATGCCTCCATCAGAGAGGATGAATACCCAACTTTTGTAGCAACATGGATGGGACTGGAAGAGATTATGCTGAGTGAAATAAGTCAAGCAGAGAGAGTCAATTATCATATGGTTTCACTTATTTGTGGAGCATAACAAATAGCATGGAGGACAAAGGGAGTTAGAGAGGAGAAGGGAGTTGAGGACAATTGGAAGGGGAGGTGAACCATGAGAAACTATGGACTCTGAAAAACAATCTGAGGGTTTTTAAGGGGCGGGGGGTGGGAGGTTGGGGGAACCAGATGGTGGGCATTGGAGAGGGCACGGATTACATGGAGCACTGGGTGTGGTGCAAAAACAATGAATACTGTTATGCTGAAAATAAAAAATTATTAAAAAAAAAGAATAAAAACACTGTCAGTGGTGCCTGGATGGTTCATCTGACTCTTACTTTTGGCTCAGATCCATGTTCCACAGGGAGTCTACTGGATATTCTCTCCCTCTCCCTCTGCCACCCCTCCTCCCCCCACCCAACTTGCTGTCTCTCTCTCTCTCTCAAAATTAATAAATCTCTAGAAAAAAAAATGAGGACATTGTCATCAAATAGACCTATGTTGTTATGCTGATTCATAACAAAGGCTCAAAAAGTGGGGTTTTGGTGGTTTTTGTTTGTTTGTTTTTGCTTCTTTTACTGGTTTTTATTATTGCTTCCCAATCACAAGAGTTATCAATGGAAGGAGTAATGGAAATCTAGCTTGCAAAAACTTTAAAGCTTTAAAAACAAGAAGATTTTACCCTCATCATTTATTTGAATTCATTATTAAATTGTTTACAGTTTAACCACATATCAACTTGCTATTGTTAATAGCACGTGAGATATTGAGGAATAGCAGACCTTGGTAATAGTTACTTGTTTATGTTTTGTAAAGACATATCTCTCTACCCTCCATGTCACTTAAAGCATAGCACCTATCTTTGTCCAAGTGTCTGAAAAATTGTCGTGTCCTCTCTTCAGTTTGTTACAAGGGATTCTTAGGTTTACAATTTAAAAAAATCTTAAATTCTTAATGAATTCATAAGAAATTTTACAACTTTTATAGGGTCAACAAAGATGATTATCTTGGGCAAGTCACTTACTCTTCCTGAACATCAGTTTCCTCATCTATAGGGTAGGGTTAATTAACAGGTAACTCTTAACATGTCACCAGCTTGTTGTAAGGACAAATACCAGTCTCACTGGCAAAATCTTGAAAAACATATATAAACTATATGACTTCCATCATGACAGCAAACAAATACAGCTCAAAATGGTAATTTTTTTTTTTAAGTCTGTATAATTAAGCCCATTACATATGATTTCTCTAAATTTAGCCTTCTTTATTCACTATAAGACCCATAGCCTATAAGAAACAGGGGAGTAGAACATCATCATCTGCATTAAGGAAAGTTAAACCACAAATGAAAGCTTAATTATTGATGTGAGGTTATCAAATTACCCTTTCAGTAATTCATGATCAGCCAATTTGCTTTTGGAATCCTTCCTTCTTTGAGAATAAGATACTTTAATTCCCTTCGCACTGACAAAATATGTTGTAGTATATACTTCTAATTGTCTCTTCAATATCCATTCTCATTGTCTTTCTTATTAACTTCAGTTTGTGGGGCTGGGCTAATGTACTCAGATAAAATTGACCATCTTTATTTATTTTTTAAAAGATTTTATTTGTTTATTTGACACACAGAGAGAGATACAGAGAGAGAGGGAATACAAGCAAGGGTGGTGGGAGTGGGAAAAACAGGCTTCCCACTGAGCTGGGAGCCCAGTGCTGGGCTCAGTCCCAGGACTCTGGGATCATGACCTGAGCTGGGGCAGAAGCTTAATGACTGAGCCACCTAGGAGCCCCAAACTGATCATTTTTATAACATTCTTTCAGCCAGGGAAGGCCATGGCAAACAATTTTGTCCCAACTGGACGCGATCATTACATGGTGGGGCTTTGTTCAAATACTTGTGGAAAGAACATTGGTGAAGAACGAATGAATATTTGTGTCACCCCAAAATTCATGTGTTTAAATCTAATCGCAGTGTGATGGTATTTGAAGATAGAGCCTTCCGGAGGTAATTAGGTCATTAGGTCATGTAGGTAGAACCCTCATGAATTGAATGAATGTGCTCTTTTAAGAAGAAGTCAGAGAGATAGCTTACCTTTTTTTTTTTTTTTTTTTTTTTTTGTCATGTCAGAATATAACAAGAAGTTGGCAAGCCACAATCTGGAGGAGGGCTCTTATCAGACCCTGACTATACTGATCCCCTGCTCTTGGGCTAGAAGCCTAGCCTGAGTACTGTAGTACTGTGAGAAATCAACTTCTGTTGTTTATGAGCCACCCAGTGTAAGGTAATCTGTTATAGCAGACCAAACTGACAAAAATGCTCGAAATACATCACCATGCTCTTTGACCTTTTCAGCTTCTACCTTCTTCTTACTGGGAACCCAGATGTGATGCCTATGGCATTGAAAGCCAAGATACGAATTACAGAGAAAAAGGAAAAAAAATGAGATCAAGGTGCCTGCTGTTATCACTGAGACATTTGCCACACCAGACCCCTAAACTTCTTGTTTCTTTTTTTTTTTTAAAGATTTTATGTATTTATTTGACAGACAGAGATCACAAGTAGGCAGAGAGACAGGCAGAGAGAGAGGAAGGGAAGCAGGCTCCCCGCTGAGCAGAGAGCCCTATGTGGGGCTCGATCCCAGAACCCTGGGATCATGACCTGAGCCAAAGGCAGAGGCTTTAACCCACTGAGCCACCCAGGTGCCCCTAAACTTCTTGTTTCATGTAAAACTAAGTCTTCATCAATTTAGGGTACTGTGGATAGGCTACAGCCAAAAGTGTACAGCACTAATACTGGAGTCATCTTCAATATTTTAATACCAAGACATAGGTGCATTATCATGAAGTATATCTTTATAATATAAATATGAGAAAGATTAAAAAAAACTATAAAATATTTTAAGATACATGAAATTCAAGATGTTATTTTGAGCCTATATCAAATGTAAAAATGGGCAAGAGGGATGAGAAAACCAAGCACAAAAGTGTGAGTAACTGAATATAGTTCACTCCATTTCAGTTTCAGTAATTCTTTTAATTCTCCCCCATAGAAAATAGCAATAGAAGCAAAAAGATTTTCTATTGTTGAAGTAATATGCACAATTTATTACTTATGTAAATACACAAACACACACATACACATACGCATGTGCATACATACATTTATAAATGTATGAACTGTGTTAAAATTTAAGGAAGAAAACAGAGAAATAAAGAAATAGGCACGAGATTTTGAGAAAAAGGAACTATCTCAGTTACCAGTTTGATTCCACAAATGTTGTGCTTGCTCATTAACTTTGGTTACTTGCTAAATTTATGTCAGAACAGGTCCATCAATCTATGCTAAAAGACTAATAGGAAAATAAAAGTACTACAAAAATATTACTTTTGGAGGAAGATTAACTGATGTGTGTTCTTTCTAAAAAAACATGGAAGCGATTACTATTTAGTCCTGCTAAATTATATTCCTTGAATCATCGCTTGATAATATTTTGAAGCTGAAAAGGAATTTTAAAAGTATGTTTTTCAATTAATTTTTTTCCATTGTGAGAAAACGGAGTCTTAGAGCAATGATATAATTATCCAATGATGTTCACTCAAGTCAAATATTAAAAAAGGAAGTTGAATTTGGGGTTAATATTCCCCATTGTTAATAGGACTTGAATTGCCTTTTCCAACTTAAATTGATGAGCGCTGAGTACTGTATGGAATTATTGAGTCACTGTATTATGCACCTGAAACTAATATAATGCTGTGTTAACTATGCTGGAATTAAATGGACAAAAAATGTGTAGAAACAAAAAAATAGTTGTAACTATGAAAATTTGTACACAAAAATTTAAATTCTGCATTATGGTATAGAGGTTTAATATAGAAACCTAAGAAAATAAGACATGTAGGCACATAGGAAGACTTCAGAATTCCTCATTCACCTAGGTGTAGAAAGAGGCAAATTATCTTGAATTGCCTTATAATTAATAAATCATTTCTTCTGTTTCCTCTCCCATGCTGTTAAAATAGAAATACGCATTAATGAGTTTTTGTGGTGTATTAAAATGATTATTTTAATATTATATGTATGTCTGTCAAATTATGATGAAAGAGTTATTTTACCATCACTCTTACCTTGGCATGTCTTGAATCCTTGAGATTAGTGAAATTTATGAAGTTTTTAAGTTCTTACTGATAAGAATCTTTCTTTGCCTTTTCTAGGATTTCTTGGGACACTGCAACTTCTTAACAGTTTCTTTTCAGTAACACATTCAAAACTAAAGAGAATTGAAAACTACAGACAGTTTGCTTAGCAAAACCAAAACCAAAACAAAACAAAACAAAACAAAACCAACTAAAAAACCCCACCACAACAGCAATCCAAAAAAAAAAAAAAAAAACACACACTCATGATGGCTTCTTACGGGAATAGCATGCAAAACATCATCAACTTGCCTAAACATTATTTTTCTTCTTGATTGTACATTAGCCAAAAAAGCAAGTAACCATACAGTTCTCAATCTATTTTCTGAGAGAATAAGAGTTGTGTTATTCTCCCTTACCCTACTGTTCATGCTAACTCTTTATCTACTGAGAGACTGTAATTTCTAATATAAAAACATAGCTAAGTGGGGTGCCTGGGTGGCTCGGTGGGTTAAGCCTCTGCCTTGGGCTCAGGTCATGATCTCAGGGTCCTGGGATCCAGCCCTGCATCGGGCTCTCTGCTCAGCAGTGAGCCTGCTTCCTCCTCCCTCTGCCTGCCTCTCTGCCTACTTGTGATCTCTCTCTCTCTCTGTCAAATAAATAAATAAAATCTTAAAAAAAAAAACCATAGCTAAGGATACATGCAGTAGATGGCTAGAAAAGAAATAATCAGTTCAAAGTAAGCATCATGGTGAAGGGTAAATAGGAACAGTACATGATTGGAGAGAGGTTAGGAGACATGAAGAACATTGGTTCTTCCTATGCTGGACAAACATGCTATCTAGCAGAGACAAAATAAACTAGACAATCAGAGTCATCACTCTCTGAGAGTGGTTCATATCCTGGGTATGAGAGTGGTTCGTTTCCTGGGTTCCATGATGAGTTTAAAGGATTGTGAAGAATGCCTTGAAATTAAATGTAAGTTTGTGGATTTGCACTTATCTGTGTAACACAGGACTATGACTGAAAGGAAGAGAAATACAACTCAAAATTGCTTATGAAAGGGGTAGATGTATTGACTCTTTAACAAAGCACATGAAAGGACATAGGAGAAATTGCCATTGAAACAATTAGACCAGGAACTTGGATGTCATTAAAGTATCTGTCCCTGTTACTCCCATTCTCAGCCCACTCCCAGCCTTTTTCTTTTCATATTGATTTCATTATATCCCACATAAACCAGGGCAAGTTGTGAAACATTCAGACATGGCCAGATTCAGGATCCATTCACACATTAAAAGCCTAAGGACTAGCTAAGAGATTCCTCCACAATTTCCAATTACAAAATGTTGGCAGAGTACTCTTGTTGGTAAAGTTTGGGTAAAAAAATGATCCATCTTTCACTTGCTCTATCCAAATAAATCAATTTTTATTGTCTCAGTTCAAATCATAAACACAGCCAATTGATCATGGTGGTAGGATCTATAATTGGCTTAGTTAATTAGGAGCAAATGACTTGAAGAACTATTTTCCATGATAAAGGAGGGGCTATGTGGATTCTACAGTAATCTTTTAAAATGTTTTAATTGGTCAGTCAGGCACAAGCAGACACACACACTAACATATAACTAAAGATGATAAAGTTATTGCTAAAATTTTTGGTTATAGTATTTGTGTTCATCTTTTTAACCTTCAGCCACATCATTAACTCCTTACTGAACGAAAAGGAATTTTCCCTTCTCACAGTGACCTATAGATACAGAATTTCTAAAACTTTTAAACCTTGGAGAGAGAAAATACAAATCAGAACAAAATACACATATTTCCTTCTAAAAGATGAATGAATATTCTGTAAGTGATATTTGGGATCCATTTAACATATTTTTAATTGAAATTTTTAGTTTTAGAACACATTTTTTAAAAGATTTTATTTATTTATTTGACAGATATTGATCACAAGTAGGCAGAGAAGCAGGCAGAGAGAGAGAAGAAAACAGGCTCCCTGCTGAGCAGAGGGCCTGATGCGGGGCTCCATCCCAGGGACTGCGATCATGACTTGAGCCGAAGGCAGAGGCTTTAACCCACTGAGCCAACCAGGCGCCCCAAGAACATATTTTTTTATTTGGCTTTTCCTTAACTGCATACTTTTAAAATATCATGTGGTATTTTATTATTTGGAATATTACTAATTTTACTCTTTTTTTTGTCATTTCATAAATAAGAAACAATTTGTGTTCTTTATTAACTACAAACTGGGGAATGTCTGTATGGCTCAGTCAGTTAAACATCTGCCTTAGGCTCAGGTCATGATCCTAAAGTCCTAGGATAGAGTCCCACATCAGGCTCCTTGCTTAGCCTCTGTTTGCTGCTCCCCCAGCTTGTGCTCCCTCTCTCTCAAATAAATAAATAAATAAATAAATAAATAACTTTTTAAAAAATTCAAGGTGAATACAGAAGTTTATTTACTAAATAGTGAAAGTCCCTACCTTTAGCCTCTTCTCATCTCCAGGAGTGGGTCACCGTTAATAGTTTGTAGGCTATCTGTTCAGACATTTTTCTGCATACATGCATATACATTCATACTCATTTTAAGTCTTATTTTTACTAAAATACTATATTAATATTTTTCTGCCACTTGCTTTTTTCAGTCAATAAAAGTCAAGAATTCCTCTATCTCAGTAATGTATGGTTATTTATCTAATTATTATAACTGTATAATATTCCACAATGTCAATGGATGCTATCAAATATTGAGTACATACTATATGCTGGTTCATACTCTGAACCCTTTAAATCTCATATCGAAATCTTCACAAACCAAAATAATCTGTGAATTGGAAATTATAGCTCTATTGTTGCTGAGAAACTGAGACAAAGAAAGTAAAAATTACCCAATTAACTTAACCATTCTTTTAGTGGTGGACCTTTAGAATACCTCAAATATTTTCATTGGTGTAAATAACCTTGCACTGGAAAACTGAAGTGGAATTGTTCAGTAAAATAAATCGCACATTTAAGTTTTAGAATTATGGCCCAGTTGTCCTTCAAAGTTGCTTACTGCCATATATAATAATGACAAATTTAAATATTTTAAGTTTTTTTCCAATCTGTTGGGTAAAAATTTGTATTTAACTGTCACTTGACTTTATCTTTCTTAGAAGAAAAAAAGTTAAGTGTATCTTCACAGACTTGATGATATAAGTATATTATTTACATATAGGTCCGTTCACATCACAGCCATTTCTACTGAGTTACTTTATTGGGTTACTTTATTCCTTTTTTTTTTTTTTTAAGATTTTTATTTTATTTATTTGTCAGAGAGAGATCACAAGTAGGCAGAGAGGCAGGCAGAGAGAGAGAGGGGAAGCAGGCTCCCTGCTGAGTAGAGAGCACAATGTGGGGCTTGAACCCATGACCCTAGGATCATGACCTGAGCTGAACATAGAGGCTTAACCCACTGAGCCACCCAAGCGCCCCAAGGGTTACTATATTCTTAACAGTTTATTTTTGTTTGTTTTTTTCCCTGTCTTTCTGGATGGAGATACTGGTATGCTACTCAGCTCTCCCTCTGTGGAGAGCAGTATTGATTCATGGTCCTCAGTGCTGCCCCTCTGGATCAGCTGCCAGGTTCACTAACCTAAGACCCCTCCCAACTGACATAGAGCTGCTTCCAGCTGATGACAGCAGGGTGGGCATGAGGCAGGCACATTGCCATGAGAATAGGTGGTGTTCTGCGTGAGACTTTGGCTTGAGGACTTCCTATCAGAACAGCAGAAAGTATCTTGTAGCTATGAAACTTGGGAGTTCAAGACTCTTCCTACCCAAATGTCTTTCTTAGCTCTCTCCACAGTGTCTTCTGATTCCAGATCTGAAGACCCCACCCCAAATTCTGACTTGGGGTTTTCTTCTAGATGGATCTGGATTAATACACTCTTCAGCTCTGTTTATGAGAATCTTTTACGATACAGAGGCTTTGTAGTTGCTTTGTCTTTTTGCTTTTGGTTTTTAATAAATTTATATATATTACTGTTGTTTCTAAGTTTCTTTCATTTCTTAGAAAGATTTTCAACCTCTATATTAGAAAAACAGAATTTCTTTACGTTTCCTTCCAGTACTTCTATGCTTTTAAAATTTTTTTTAGTCTAATTCAACTGAAAATTTTTAATGGTGTGAGGTAAAGATATAATATTAGTTTCCAGAAATATTGTTAGTTGTCACAATAATATTTGTGGAATAATCTCTCTGTTTCCTGTCACCTTTAATCAGAAAATTTCCACAGAAATATATATCCATTTCTTGATGTTTTGATAGGTTCCACTTAACTATTTATAAATATTTGCTGTAGCTTTGAAGTAGTTTGGTTATCTGGTTTAACATATTTTCTTCATTTTCAAATAGTTGTCTGTTTTTTGGTCTGTTTTTTATTTTTGTATATTTATTTTACCAGCTGAACATGAAAATTATTTGGAGATATTATTAAAATCAAAAAGACTATGTCAATTAATTGATGTACAGAAAATATGTATTTGAAATACTAGGTCTTCTTATTAAGGGACATAATTGGCCTCCCAATTATTCCAGTATTCTTTGTGCCCTTCTGTGAAGTTTTGTGGTTTTTGGCATACAGCTTTTGTTGATTTCTTATTAAATTTATTCCCAGGTATTTTGTACACTTTGCTGTACTGCTTACCTTACTTTTATTTATTTTTTTATTTTTGGTTACAAACTGTTAAACTATAATATATTTTATATATCTTAGTGATGCTAGCTCATAAGGAGAAAAAACAAACAGCATTATATTCAAAGGGGTATAAGCTATAAATAAACTCCTCAAATACAGACAAATATATTTGCTGGACATGATATTTTCTATTCAAAAGCAGAAATAACATTATTTTTCAAAAATATGAAAAAAACAAAATTAACTGAAATTATTATTATTTTATTTTTAAAGGGCAGGGAGAGGCAACCCACCATAGAGCTGGAGCTTACAACCCTGAGATCATGGACCTGAACCAAAATCAGAGGGGGAGATGAATGATGAGAGACTATGGACTCTGAAAAAATAATCTGAGGGTTATGAAGGGGCAGGGCTGGGAGGTTGGGGGAGCCTGGTGGTGGGTACTATGGAGGGCACGTATTGCATGGAGCACTGGGTGTGGTGCATAAACAATGAATTCTGTTACACTGAAAAGAAATTAAATAAATTAAAAAAAAGAGAGACCAATGCTTAGCCAACTGAGCCACCCAGATGACCCTAACTAGAATTATTTTAAATTAACTCTGGCTGCTTGACTACTTGGATTTCTTTTCTAATCTTGTTTATATTTTTAGCTATCCAAATATATAGTTCCTATATATTTGCCTTTCTTTTTGGTTATCTTTAAAAAAGTAAAAATTTTTATTTTCAGGGATTAAGACTAATTTTATATTCTTTTGTATTTTACCTTGATCCATCATTTAATTAACTTCTTTCTAAAAGGTAGAAACAGCACTTTTGTGTGCTGTTGAAGATGGGATGACTATAAGCAAGCAAGAGCAAGATAAAATGCAAAATTTACATCTTCCTATCAGCTCTTACATAAGGTATCTTTGACAGAACCCTAGGTTATATTCAAGCAACTGAATATATTGTGAAACATTTTAAGGCACCTTTCCAAATTCTAGCCCTAATGCACTGCTTCTTTTATTATCAGGTGAAATATATCCATAACATGTTGATCACTTAAATTTTGGGCTTTGAAACTCAGACCTGTGAAACATCATATCTCTGACACAATAACTGTCTAATCTTGTTTATATTTTTAGCTATCCAAATATATAGTTCCTATTTATTATTTAATAAAGGCACTTATTTATTTTTGTTTACAGAAACAAATCAAAGCAATAATTTACTTGATTACTCGTAAGTTGGAAATATTTGTTGTGAATGGTTAACAAAGCTGAAGAAGATTTTCATTTTACATTTAAATCTTCATTTTGTGCATTTTGCAAATAAATTTTGTGAAATAAGGCAGAATAGCTAGTGAGCACCTTATCTTAAACATTTTGTTTATCAGAAAGGTATGCAATATAAGAATACTGAAATAAATGATTCAGGTGTATCCATAAAGAACAAAATCTAATATTTGTCGAGTACTTCACAATCTGCAAACATGTATAAGAGGAACTTCACATTCGACAGCTTACCAGCTGGGTCTGCTTCTGCAGAAGTCACTTGCAGCTCAGTGGCAGTGAACCAGTCACTAAATTTCTATTACATGAACAGTGAGTCCTTGTGTTTCTCTCGCAGGGTTTTGTGAAGATTAAATAACAGCGTGCAAATGAACATTCTTTTTATAAAACACTATGCAAATGTCAATGATGATCATTCTACAAAAAGTCATAATTCAAGCACTTTATTTTTAAATAATTTGAACACTAAGCAAAAGCCACTGAAACAGCTGTGTTTGTTTCTCAGCTGTCACAACCCCACATTTATAAAATTAGATAAAATCAGAGACCTGTGGTTTACCACTGTTAGGTAGCTGTATCAGGTAGGAAAAAAACAAATTGTTCAGGAAGTATTTGGTCTGTCCCTGTCTCTATTCAAATAGTTCTTGGGTAATGGTGCATTTTATAGTAACAGACAAATGTATGCGTTAACCAGGTTCTGAAACTAGTTTCTTAGTTTGACTTTTCTTTCATTTACCCGATTCCATTTTTGTTTTGATTTCCTGTTCCCCTGTCCATGGTTGTAGGACTGAATTTATTCCTTTCAAACCTCTTCCTCTTGGGATGAAAGAAAATAAGGCAATTAAAAATTTAGATTTCTATATACTCATCAAATTTCATCTCCTTTTACATTTCTTCTTGAACACTGTACTTCAGCAATACTTACCTTCTTATACAATTCCTCTGGAATATCAAGCACACAATCATCTCTGAAATTTTGTGCATCCTATATATGTATGGATGCTTATCCTTAGATATCTACTTGTCTGTTTCACTGTCTTCAGGTTTTTGTACAAGCATACCTATAGCCGTGAGGTCCACACTATTTGCAACCCCAACTTGTGGCAGATCTCTTTCCTTTGCTTTATTGTTAATTGTTTCATTACTACCTACATATATTTTTACTTATTTGTTTGTTGTCTTTTCTCCTTTAGAACAATAACTCTAAGAGGACTTTTTCTTTTCTTTTCTTTTCTTTTTTTTTTTTTTTTCCTTTGCCTATTTCCTGGTCTGCTTGGCACACAATATGTATTCAGCAAATATTAATTGAAAATTTCATACCATCCCAAAAAGGACCTTTCTTTCTTTAATTTTTTTAAAATTCTAATTCCAGTATTGTTAACATAAAGTGTTATATTAGTTTTAGGTGTACAATATACTAATTCAACAGTTCTATACTTTACTCTGTGTTCATCACATAAGTGTACTCTTCAGTGTACTTTTTTTTAATTATGTTCAGGTAGCCACTGTAGAGTACATCATTAGTGTTTGATGTTAATGTTCAAAGATTCATTAGCAACGTATAACACCCCGTGCACATCACAACATGTGCCTTCCTTAGTGTACTCTTTAATCCCTATCACTTACTTCATCCATTTCCCCTCCTATGTCCCTCCAGTAAACATCAGTTTATTTTCTAAGTTTGGTCTATTTCTTGGTCTGTCCCTCTCTTATTTTTACCCTTTGTTTGTTTGTTTTGTTTCCTAAATTCCACATATCAATGAAATCCAATGGTATTTGTCTTTCTCTGACTGACTTATTTCACTTTGCATTAACATCTCGAACTCCAACCATGTTGTTGCAAGTGGGAAGATTTCATTATTTTTTATGTTCAAGAATAATTTTTTTTATCCCATTCCATTATACACACACACACACAAATATATATATATGCTACATCTTTATCCACTCATCAACTGATGGACACTTGGGTTGTTTCCATAATTTAGCTATTGTAAATAATGTTACAGTAAACATAGGGTGCATGTATCCCTTTGAATTAGCATTTTTGCATTTTTTGGGTAAACATCCAGCAGAGCAATTCCTGGATCAAAGGGTAGTTACATATTTATCTTTTTGAGCAAATTCCATACTGTTTCCCCAGTGTCCAAACCAGTTTTCATTCTCACCAATAGCACATGAGGGTTTTTGGACCACATCTTTACCAACACTTGTGTTTTTTATTTTAGCCATTTGCACAGGTATGAAGTAATATCTCATTATAATTTTGATTTGCATTTCTCTGATGATGAGTGATGTTGAACTTTCTTTCATGTGACTGCTGGCCATCTAGATATCTTCTTTGGAGAAATGTTTATTCATGTCTTCTGCCCATTTTTTGTTTTTTGGGTGTTGAGTTTTATAAGTTCTTTACATATTTTGAATATTAACCTTTTATTATATATGCCATTTGTAAATATCTTCTCTCATTCAGTAGCTTGCCTATTAGTTTTGTTGATTCCTTTGCTTTGTGGAAGCTTTTTATTTTGATGTAGTCTCAGTAGTTTATTTTTGCTTTTAATTTCCTTGCCTCAGGAGACATATCTAGAAAAATGTTGCTATAGCTGATGTCAGAGAAATGTTGTCTTCAAGGATTTTTGTGGTTTTGGGTCTCACATTTAGATGCTTAATCCATTTAGGGTTCATGTTTGTGTGGCATAAGAAAATGGTCCAGTTTCATTCTTTTACCCATAGCTGTCCAGTTTTCCCAGAACCATTTGTTGAACAGACTATCTTTTTCTCATTGTATATTTTTTCCTCTGTCAAAAACTAATTGACCATATAACTGTATTTATTTATCAGTTTTGGATTCTGTCCCCTTCATCTATGCCTATTTTGTGTCAGTATCATACTGTTTTAATTACTACAGCTTTGTAATATAACTTGAAGCAAAGAACTTTCTTTGAATGTTTAATACATTGCTGTAACAAATCAAGACATCACTCCAGGGAGCATCTTAAGTGTCCATTGATAGATGAATGGATAAAGAAGATGTGTTACACACACACACACACACACACACACACACACACACACAGGAATACTAGTCAGAAAAACAAAACAATGAGATCTTGCCATTTGTGGCAACATGGATAGACCTAGAGGGTGTGAGGCAGAGTGACATAAGTCAGACAGAAGAAAACAAATATCTGATTTTACTTGTATGTGAATACAATATGATTTCACTTATATGTGAAATGTAAGTGATACCACATGATTCCATATACCATATGATTTCATTTATATATGAAATCTTAAAAACTAAACAAATAGGCAAACAAAAACAGAATAGACTTATAAATGCAGAGAACAAACTGATGGTTGTTCAGGGAGAGGGAGATTGGCAAAATGAATGGAAAGCACTGGGAGGTACAGTCTTCTAGTCATGGAATGAGCAAGTCATGGGAATGAAAGGTACGGTGTGTGTGTGTGTGTATAAAAAAATCAATAGTATTGTAATAGCAATGTATGGTGACAAATGGTAGCCACACTTCAGTAAGCACAGCATCAAGTATAAATATAAATATGCTGAATCACTATAGCTACACCTGAAACTAATGTGACATTGTGTGTCAACTGTACTTCAATTAAAAAATCAATAAAATAAATGATTAAAAAATAAAATAAAGTTATGGCTCAGCTGGTGAAGGAAAAAAAAAAGGAAGAAGAAGAAGAAGATCATTCCAGGAGAGACTGCGGTATTTTGAAGAAAACAAATATTGAACAAGTTTAGGTTATAGTCTGAGACTTGCATCACTACTTAGCCGCAAGTCAGTTGGAAGGTGGCCAAAATGTCCATAAAAATAAGTTAGTAAAGGCCTTGACTGTGAATATTTTGCTAGTAGTAATGATACTGAGAAAAAAGTACAGATTACATGGGACAAGAGAAACAAGGGGTACGTTAGTGAGTCAGAAAAATACAAGGCTCTGTCCTTAGTCCCTAAATTACATATTACATGGGTTCTCTGGTAGGAAAGAAAAGATAGTGATGTAAAAAGCTTGTACATCTATTATAGTTTACTTTCTATATGGTTATAAAATACAGTTCTCATTCCTGAGGGTATAATAAATGACTCTCAACAAATTCTATCAGTATCTTCATATCCAAGCCACCTTAAACATGAGACATTGAGATTATCTGAAATAAAATGAACCTCTGACTGTTAAGAGTCAAGGTCCTACTGCCAAATGTTCACTTTCAGATAGGATGCCATATTGTAAGAATTCAGTCTCTGTGAGTTCAAGTACCCCCTGCAATACAATAACTTCTCTCTCTGTCAACACTATTACCTGTAACATTATTTGGTTGCAAACAACCAGTTTTCCATTTGTTCTAAGTGCAGAGGACAGTTGTGTCAATGGCCCACAGAGGGAGTTCTTGAAGCTACCTTACTTACAAAGAAAGTAAATATGCTAATTCTTCTGCCCACATTTCCCTCCACAGACTGAACTTTGGAACCAGGATTCAAGGGACTCTGTGGGGAATATTTATGCTGTTTTGAAGAGACAGAAGCTTGGCTTAACCATTGAACATAAATATGCCATAGACAAGAGAGTTGAGTGACAGCTATTTTGTTGTTGCTTCTTGGATAGTGCTTTTAGTTCACATAAGTTGAGTAGCTGCAAACTGGGGTCCTTGTTTCAATTTGTTCTAAAGTAGCTCAACATAGTTTTCTCTAGTGATGTCTTTACTTTTATCTCTTGCTAGAGTTAGTATTAAAAAATAAAATTACATCAAGGTATCAGACAGATGGATTCTATCTATGTTGGGCTGATTTTGCTTCTTCTTTTGTATTTGTCATGCTGAATTGTGCAGGTACCCACCTAATCTAATAGACGACAACAAACAACATTTTTGTAGATCTTTATAATTTGCAAAGTAGCATTTTATAAGCTTTCTTATACCTAACCTTTGCAAAGACTTTTGAGGTAGGTACTTGTCTCATTTTGCAGATGATGAAAATCAGAGGTTAAGTAATTTGCCCAAATTATGTATTGGGCATATTGTAAACAGCAAAGAATATTTAAACGTATATTTTATGACTCAACATTAATGGTATCACATTAAAGAGATGACTTTCTGATCCATTAAATGTCTGTATAACAGAAGAAAAAGTATATTTGCAGTGCATTTGTGTTGCATTCACTGCTTCTCCATTTTAGAGTAACAGATTTCTAACTAAACAAGGATAACTCTTGGTGGTGTGCATATGAAACTCAATTTCGTAGACAATTACTAACAGGGAAAAAGGATCTTTTGTTTATGATAATACCATCTGTATTTACCCTATCAATACAGTCATCAAATACCAATAAGTATTTACTGAAGAAGAGAAAGGAAGCATCAGTTTGCTAATAAAAAAAGAAAAAAATAAACAACTATTTTCACCAAAGATGGGTGCAAATAAGTCTAACTTTGGACACATGGAGTACAAATTTTTAACCTAACACAGAATCTTGGAACTGGCTTTCTTTTCTTTAAAAGAACTAGTGTTGTGGGGTGCCTGGGTGACTCAGTGGGTTAAGGTCTCTGCCTTTGGCTATGGTCATGATCTCAGGGTCCTGGGATCGAGTCCCGTGTCGGGCTTTCTGCTCAGTAGAGACCCCGCTTCCCCCTCTCTCTGCCTGCCTCTCTGCCTACTTGTAATCTCTCTGTCAAATAAATAAATAAATAAAATCTTTAAAAAAAAAAAAAAAAGAACCAGTGTTGTAAATATTTTAAAGTAGCATTCATTTTCCAAGTTATTGACTCTTGTATCAGTCCAACTAACCCAGACATCTAAAATTTCCTCTGAGACATTTTTGTTTGTTTGTTTTGTTTTAGAATTTAGTAAAGTAAATCTTTCAACTTCACTAACCTAAAGCAAAACCACCAGGAAGAAAATCTATATGAATAAAAATTTTGGAAACAGGTTAGACTTTAAAAAATGCTTTGAACAAGAAGCATTTTCAAACAAATTCTTTACCAATGTTATTTCCAAATCTGAAATTTGCTCTTTGTTTATAGCTTTAGATTTATGAGTTAAAATATTTAAGGTTTTGAGCCATAATCCAAATTTTAAAAAGGGTTACATTAATTACTATCTAATGCAATTCATCCATTTATCTGCAATGTTGGTTACCTTTCAATATGTCACTCAATTTAAATAGAATCTTTTTATTTTTTCACTATTTTTCCTAATGACTAGTTTCTCGGCAATGTAGTGCTTCCAATTTTTCAAAACTTCCATCTTAATATACTATTAATGTCAAATGAATGCAGAACAGAAATTGTTATAGTAATAGCCTTTAAAACTACATGAAGAAAAATATGTTTTGTGTGAATAAACTTTAAAAATTATTTTTATCCATGAAATCTGTAGGAATACCAGGTACCTATTTTGACAAATATAAGTTTGATTCACACTTAACTCCTCCACTCTGGTTTAAATGTCACTTTTAACTTGTTCAACATTGCTCAACAAACATGAATAAAACATTTTATATTATATAATAATCAAATGCCTGTTTTTTCAGGTAACCTTAAACGTTCTCTTAAACTTTTCACATGACCAGTATCAATTCAGAATCGATATCAACACTGTAAATGGTTACTTTGTCTATTCTCATTAATAGGTTTTTATCACCTATAATGACATGTCAGTAGCTACTTTAAAATACATCAAATTTTTATTAAATACATATAAAAACAGACAAAAGAAGAGCTATAATAATAATAATAATAGCACTGTTTTAACTTTGACAGTGATTCAATATCCATTATATCTTTTGACCTTCCCTATAATCTGGAATTAAAGAAGGAGAGGTTATTATCCCTCTTTTATGGAGAAGGAAACCAGGACTCATAAAGTTTAAGTGACACTTTCAAGGTCACATTGCTAATATGTGGAAGAGCAGTCATGGAGGTCAGTGCTAGAATCAGAATTCTAAGGTCAGTGTTTTTTCTATTCTAAAAAATAGCAACACTGCTTTAATACAACTTTGAACTTTAATAAAGAACAAATATTTTATTTTTGCTATATATAAGGAGAAAAATGCAGCTTTTTCACTGGAGCTGTGAAATAAAATTAATTTCCTTTGTGGATTTTGATGGTGATTATAGTGTATATTTTATTTATTAGGTTAAAAAAATAAATTTAGGTGCTAAAAGTCCTGAAAATAAATACCAAATAATATTTAAAGGGAATATAAAAGAAGTCATGACGTTCTGGCATTTTTTTTTTTCTGTTTTTGAACTAAATTTTAAAAGGTGAAAATTATCCAGATGGTTTTGGGGCATTAAAAGTGCCTTGAAATAATGTCTATTTTAAATCCTTATAGACTTAGATTTTTATGGTATACTCCATTATTAAGGGAGGTAACACATATACAAGACTCAATATATTTATTCTTAAACCAATAAACACTGATTATTTCCTAGACTAATATAATTTTTGAAATTTATTCTTTACATGGTGTATAAAACTCAAATGTTCAACAATTTTTGGTACTTGGCTTCAACACCAGCTATCTGAACTGAATAGTCATTTGCTCTGAAAACCATTTCCACAAACTTCTGAAGAGGGTTGCTGTAATTTTAGTAAAACACTCATTGCCATCACCAGGCTAGCATGTATCTTCTTCCTTAGAATCTAGTAAAAAGTATTAAACCAAAAGTCCAATATCAAAATGTACTATTTATCCATAAGGTTTTAGTTAACCTGCAATAAAATAGGGGAAAGCCATACATTTGTGCCAAATTTAAATCATTTTAATTATTGAAATAAAAGTTTTCAGCAAAAGCCACTAACTCAATTTAGAAAAGTATATTAGTTATATTTTGCTATAAATCAAAAGGTAATTACTATTATCTAGAACAATTTCTGAGGGTCTAAAATCCATGTGTGGCCCACCTGAGTGGTTTGGGCTAAAAGTCTCTCATGTAGTTTCATCACAGCTGAGGTGGCATTATCTGATGGCTTGACTGGGGCTGGAGGAGCTGCTTCCAAGATGGCTCACCGATGTGCCTGGGGAAAAAAAAAAAAAAAAGTTTTCTGTTTAAGGTATTGATTTATTTCTGAGACTGACAATTTAAATATTTAGACTAACCTAGATTGCTGGAGAGCCTTAAGAACACTTCATTCATTTATATGTTTCTCTTCTGCAATCTAAAAATATGAAATAATCTATATACTATAATTTACATTTTAAGTAGTGTTTTAAAAAATACCCTATTAGTATTTAATGTGTTAAATGATTATACCTTTATAGCAGGAGAAATGTATAAGGTACTAAAATTTCAATTATTTAAATTAATACAGATCATATATTCTCATCAATTGGAATGTTGGCATATGACCTTCTTTTATATTAATCTTCTTTACTATAATGGATGACTTTGACCTTTCAGGCTATGAAGGAGGGGCTCCCTACTGCTACATTATGGAGAGCCATCTTACATTTTTGAAAATGTTCCTTCTGATTCATTCAAATTAAGGTCATTTTGAGAACAAAATACCTCCTACTAGAGGTATTCATTTATGGAGCTCCAGTATGCTGGAGATTATAATCAGGTTGTAGCAAAGAATCTTCCAGATTTTGAAAACATTAGAGTTCTGATAGAAAAAAAAAAAAAAAAAAAAACCAAAAAAACAAAAAACAAAAACACCCAGATAAAAGAGGGATAGGAAGGCTTCCATCTTGGACAAGACAGTAAATAATAACTTTAAATAGTATTAAGTATTTGGAATCTGCATTTTCTTACACATTAGAAAATATATGCTCAGAATAAGATAATTTATAAGCAATATTAGAGTTGTACTTACTCCAAAGAAAAAACAAATCCATTTCTTCACTTGAATAAACTATAGTTACCATGTATGAGCACTTACTATAAGGACACACAATACACCAGAGAAGTAGTTGTTAATATCTTTACCTTCATTTCGTTCACAAGAAAACTAAATCTCAGGGACATCTGGGTGGCTCAGTCCATTAGGCATCTGCCTTCAGCTCAGGTCATGATCCCCATGTCCTAGGATCAAGTCCCACATCGTCTCCTTTCTCAGTGGGGAGACTGCTTCTCCCTCCACCTGACACTCCCCACTGTATGTGCTCTCTTGCTTTCTCTCTCTTTATCAAATAAATAAATAAAACCTTTTTAAAAAGAAAAGAAGAGAAAAGAAGACAAGAGAAAAGAAAAGAAAAAAAGCTAAAGCTCAGCAGGACCACCAAATTTGCCCAAGTAAAACCTGGTCTTAGGCTTCACAGTAAGGGTGTTTAATTGCAATGTAAATGTTCTTACTACTGTTTTTTTAAAAATAGTATTCTAACACTGCCCATTTATCAATATCTAAATAGAACTATAGTCTGCATATTCATTTTTACTCATATATGCAAAAACTATGTTGAATATATTTGATCTAATTTGATACTGTTTGTTCTTCTTTTGATTATTATTACAGAAAATGTATATATAACAAAGTGTGCAGTTGCCTTTTTTCTACAATACTGTACTTTATAAACATATTATAGATAATTATGACTGGTGAAATGTTATTTAAAATAGTTAAAGGTGACAAATGATTCAGACCCTTGTCCAAAAATTGGTGTGGAGTAATATAGGAAAGATCCAGTGACATCATGAAGTAAGTTAGGATAGTGACATATGGACTGGGACAAAGCCAGATAACCACCACACACTCCAATATGATTGATTGAAGGTGACAGTCATTACATAGCTGGGTGATTGAAGAGGGGAAGAGACAACAGCTACTGGGGATTGAACCAATTCCATTTCAACCAGTTCCCTCTTTCAAAAACTTAGAGTAGTGAGAATCTGACAGACATTGATCTCTATATAGTTGTACTTAAGTACACACACACAATGTATAAGGATAAACATATATTCAAATGTTGAAAGGAAAGGTATTGAAATAAGCAATCATTAAAACACTGTGAGTCCTCTGGCTAATTACTCTCCTTGGTGAACATTCAGATACATTTCACTATGCAATTAAAATTAACAACAAAAATTTCTCCAGACTGTGTAGTATTGGAAAGAACATGGGATGTAGTAATAGTAAAGCTGGTTGACTGCTTGGCATGAGCGCACATTGATTCTTCTGTAAAACCAAAAGGATCACATCAAATATACTATATCATGTAACTACAAAATGGGATCCAATTAGACCAACTGAATCTAGATCCAGCTGTTAATCAATTTTACCTTGGAAGCAATTTCAGATTCCTTGCTTCTAAAATGGAAATAATTGTTGTTCATCTTCCACAGGGCAGGTATAAGTTTAAACGAGACAATATGTTATACACTGAACACATGACTGGCCTATAGTAAGTATTCAGTAAACATCAACAAATGTTATTATAATTTTGTGATTACCATTCTAAAGAACCAAGACAAATAAACAAACAAAAACAAACCCCAAAACCATAATTATCCTTAGGTATATTTGGAAAATTTTAACCAAGGAGAAAAAATATGAAAAGAAGGTTAACACCTTATTTTTGACCAGTATTGTCATTTATACTAAGGTCATTAGTATTTACACACTGCCTAGAACATGTGTCGAAATCTAAATCATATTAATAGATATATGCATATTTAATTAATAAATAGATATGTATTAATATTGCTGAGCCTTTATAAGAGCTATTAAACAATGCAGCTAATTTTCAAGAATAATCAGTCAAGGGGCACCTGGGTGGCTCACTCAGTTAAGTGTCTGCCTTCAGCTCAGGTCATCATCTGAGGGTCCTGGAATTGAGCCCTGCGTTGGGCTCCCTGCTCAGGGGGAGCCTGCTTCTCCTTTTCCTGCTCTCCCTGCTTATGCTCTCTTCCTCTCTCTCACTTTCTGTGAAATAAATAAATAAATAAAATCTTAAAAAAAGAATAATCAGTCAAAAAACATCAAGGGCTTTCATAAAAAGAGTTTAGTTCATTTGTTTGCAAAAAAAAAAAAAAGAAAAGAAAAGATGAAATGTATCTCCTTCAAAAATTCAGATATAGTTCCAAAGAGCATCTAAATATGGAGAAGCTTATCTTACCTGAACTTTCGAACCTGTTGAAAAATTCCTCCTGAGAATCTTTGTTTCTCTATTTCTCAATCTTTGAAATATTGGTACTTGGCGGTCCTCGTTTTCTTTCCTTTTATTTCATCAAGGATTGCGTACTTCATTTTTCTCTTATACGAACTTCAAATATATCTGCTATTTATTCTTCAATAGCATGGCTCATCTGCTTAACTATAGTGACAGTAAGCCTGCAGAATTACTGAAGATATATGCCCTATTTCAAAACAAAATGAGCTCTTCACCCATAAGCCCCTGATTATATCTCTCCTGATTTTTAAAAAAAAAATTTGCTCTTATCCACTTTAATGAAGTACATTTGCCCTTGGAATACCTTTTTACCTTTTTTCATTACCTTTACTACATATGAAATACGGTAGTTGGAATCTAAATTGACTAAGGAAACTTAAAATACAGCAGGTGGAAAAATAATTATGTTATTAAATCACCTTATCAATTTGTTTCATAAAAGTTCTGTCCCTTCAACTTTCCTTAAACAGAGGTTGGTGGAAGGAATTAATAGCCTTCTAAACATATGCTAAAACCTTGCTTACTGTATATTTGAATCAAATGGAAAAGTTTCTAAATGAAGGGACTGATTCTGCTGTCTGCCTGAATGGGCAGGTGGACCCTTCTCTCCCATGTTTATAGATCTGCCTGCTCAATAGAAAATGCCTATCTTCTCTGATTGAAAAAAAATAAAATACAAGACAGAAAACATCATTTATACCAGTAGATGAGACCAATTCAATTAGTCCTATTCTGTTATAAAATAGCTTAATAAATTGAGGAGTCTCTACCTGTGTTTCTAACATTGTGCTCACACATTTTCAATAAGAGAACTAAGCTAGAAAATGACACAATCTGTGTGATCTTAAATAAGTTATTTAACTTTTTTGGAAGTTGTTATCTTCAGTACTGTATGGGTTTCTCTTTGTCCCCAAATTGAGATTATAAAATAACAGCCTGGGTATATTCATTATAAGTGAAGTAAGTATGGTTGAGTTAAATTTTTCATCTTTGAATAAACAGCATAAAATTCACTAGCTAAAATGTATTAAGATGCTTTAATAATAAGCATCCCACTCATTTAGCTGTTAGCTCTGTTACTAAAATACTCTCCCTATAGCTGTAGGGATTTTTTAAAAAGATTTATTTATTTATTTTATTTGAGAGAGATAGTGAGAGGGGCAGAAGGAGAGGGAGAGAATCTCAAGCAAACTCCATACTGAGCAGAGCTTGATCTCTCAATCACAATACCTGAGCGGAATACCTGAGCGGAAACCAAGAGTCGCACACCCAACCGGCTGATAAACAGAGGTATCCCTCTTTAGCTGCATTGTTAAATATTTGGTAGATCCCTCTGAAATTAAGATCCACTTCACAATGCCTGCCACTGTTTAAAGCTTCGAAATACACAGCATTGTGCTAATTGCTACAGGTAAGTTAATACTAAAGAAGGAAACTCCTTGTAAAAGGGTGACTATGTAATTTATCATCCAAGTCTGTATATTTCTAATAACAAAAAGAGCATTATTAATAATCACACTAGGAAAACAAGCTTCATCTGAGATTATCCTGGGCAAACCAGGCACAAGTTCACCTGTATATATGTTGTAAATATTTGTATGAACAAGGAATAAAAGATGTCTGGACATGTAGGAAGACATGAATACCCATTGTTAGGTGGAATTAAAGACAGTGGTGGAAAGAAAATCATAAGCTTATCATTGGTTACAATAAAATAAATTCACTTATTTTCAAATTTGAAGTAACTTAAAATTTTTTTAAAAAGTAGTGATTTTAAAATGTTTCCCAACAATCTTAAGATGTAAATAGTAAATGTTTCACTTCTCAATGAGAACATTGAAGTGAAAATGTTGAAATAAACATTGCCCAAAGACACACAGTAAGTAAGATACAAAGCTAGAACTAAATTATGTGCACCACACTGTCTTCTGATTATATTTCCTAAGGAAAGATTTCTTGGTTGAGCATCATGGGAATTCATGCTCCTCCATTATAGTTCAGGCTCTCTTGACAATTTCAATTATCAGAATCATGCCCCTAAGGAATTCATAAATTAAGTAAGAAGAGCATTCTACACATCCATTACTAGAACAATCCTTTCTGGCATCAGTCTCACAAATATTGTGCAACTGCTTTTCCCATTTGGAAAAGAACAATATCTAGTATGTGAAAATGATAAATATTTTACCAGGTTGGAGTCCATGGTTTCCACTGAAGCTGATAGAAATATGATATTAACATATATTTAAGTGGACATCCAATGAGAAAAATGTATGTGAACTACCAATTATTCTTAAACTATGATTGATATCATCTTTGTGATCAAGAGATGGTTTGTGACCATGTAAAAATGGTAGTATATTGTATGATAAATGGTGAATCAGAGTGAGTTTTCTCTCTTCCTTATTGTATGTTTGGGTAATACATACAAATTTAGAAGAAAATTTAAAAGTAGCAATTATTGCAATATCTTATGATATAGATATTTAATAAATTGGTCAATCTAATATCAGATCATTAATCATGTTTGACCATGTTGAGCAACAGAAGCGCAGCCCAGTCACTCATAGTTATTAGGTTTCATCTGTCATTTAAAATATCACTATTGTTGGGATGACTGCGTGGCTCAGTCAGTTGAGCATCTAACACTTGATTTCTGCTCAGATCATTATCTCAGGATCCTAAGATCAAGGCAGGGTTCCTACTCTACACTCAGCAGGGAGTCTGCTTGAGATTCTCTCTCTCTTTCTCCCATTGCCTGCTCCCCCTGCTCCCACTCTCTTCCTTTCTCTCTAAAATAAGTAAATAAATCTTAAAAAAATATTTTAAAAATACACTATTGTTTTTGAAGTTGTTTCCAAAATAATTTCTAGAAATACCATGTATTGGCCAAGTTCAATGTGTCACATGTTCTAAATATGGAGAAATATGTTTACTGGGTAGGTATGTAAAATAATAAACTAGAAAAACAATACTAGCAACCATTTGTTCATTTAGCCCATTATCAAATATTTGTCTAGTTCCTATTATATTCTAGGCATTTTATTAAGCACTAGGATACAGTAGGAAATAAAGCAAGTGGTTTTTTTTTTTTTCTTTATATGGCTTAAACTTTCTTGAGAAGTTAAATATTTAATAATTAACATGTTTTATGAAAAAAAAGTATGGGGAGTAAAGGGATATGTAACCTTTTACCACGTACCAAAGTTATGAGTTGTGACTGAGTGTGAGAGGTCAGGGAAAGTGTTTTAAGATTTCAGAAGTTCCTGGAAATTAACCAATCAGCATTAAGAGTCTGCTTGGCAAACAAAAAAGTAAAAAGTGAAAAAGCTATGCAAATATCCTGAGATAAAAACTGGCCTTTAAGAGAAACTGAATTAATGTCAATGTGGGTGGCACTATTTTGTTTCCAAAAATTTCCATATTGCAGATCTTCAGGTGACAACAGTCTGATTAAAGGGTATCCTGCAGCCAGGATGCTTCCTGATACTTCATTAACACAAGAAGCACATTGCTTTTAACCATACTGTGTATTTAGAGAATCACTGGGGTAAAATTCCTCCAAGTCAGCCTTTTTTGCTGAATTAGTAGAGAAAATAAGAAGAGAGTGGTGAGCAGTTTGTGAACAAAATTTTAAGAGCTCACGACTTAATGTAGCATTTTTTGGAGGGTAAAGAGTAAGGTATTGAATCACTCTTTTAACTCTAATTTTTTTCTGCATTGTTACACATGAGTGTATGGTTTTAGGAATTAGCTATTCCAGAAAAGTATCTCTTATTTTACCAAGAATACAAGTATACAATTAGGATGCTATAAACAGGAGAAAAAACATGGGTTACAAAGAGGCACATGATGTCTGGATATCTCCCTATTAGTGATTGCATTACTGGGAGGGTCACGATCTTATCCTTCCATTGTAAATTATACTTTTATTCTAATATCAAGCAAAGAATTTAAACTTTGAAACTATGGAATCAGGAGAATATACATTTTGCCCAACGATTAATCCAAAATTAAAGAAAATATGTTTCCTCAGACTAAAACTACTCATAAGGCTCCAAGCAGGGCTTACAAAAATAAAGATATACTTTTGTCCATATTAATGAGACTCCAGGCCATCATATATTAAAAAAAGAAAAAAGAAAAAAAATCTTGAAAAAGAAATAGGAAAAGAGAAAAGACACAATGGGACAGAAAGTATTTTAACAGCCAAATTCTCATCAGATTTAATTGACCCCAGAAGAAAGTAAAGTAGTATCTTATTAATTTTTATGAAAAATAACTTATCAATGTAAAATTGCATAACATCTAAGATGTCATTTAAGAGTGAGGGCAAAATAAATTTTATCATCCATATGTTTCTATGATAGAAAAACTTATGTATACAATTCATTAGAAATGTTACTGAAACTACAACAGAAAACACATTAGAACAGAAAACACAAAACTAAGTTATAGTTCGGACTTTTGTAAGAATGAGAGGAAGCTATCTTTCCACTGAAAGTCAAAGGGAAAAAGTGACCCTTTGAACCTGAGACAGAGTGACTCCGCAGAGAGGGCCACCTGACCAGCACTGTTACTTTTGGTGGAGGGACTAAACTGGTCCTTGGCATCTCTGCAGAGAGGGAACTAGAAAACAAATACTGTGACCTTAATTTCCTTACTCCAAGATGGAGGACATAAGAACTCACTGAGGGAGTCCACATAGTTCAACAACAAGGGACAAAGAAGGGATGAAAATGGTAGAGAGTGAGTGATTCAGGGATGCCAAACAAAAATAACACATATCTTAATAGTATAGCCTTGCTTTTGATATGCAGTTCTAATATTTATGTGTCCAATAACATCTATTACTCAAGGTCTTTGTGAATATGCATTCACACATACTGTTCCATCTATCAAAAGGTAAAAACAAACAAACAAACAAACGAAAAACCCATCTAAATAGTTGGAGAACTCAAAGAGAAAATGGAAAAAAAAAACCTCAAAAAACAAACAACAACAACAACAACAACAACAAAACAAAACAAAACCAAGGAAATGCAAGTGCATATAAAACAACTTTCAACTTCTCCCACTGAGATATATTTGTGAATAAAATGTTAAAAATTAAGTGGACATGTATCTTAGAAAATTCGAACACATGTGAAATAATTGTCAAATTCATTATAAGCAAATTATACTAAGTAACAATTAGATACTATTTTTCTTTCAAAGAATTAAACTGTTAGATGCTTAAACTGAATGCTGCTCAGTTTGCAGTATTAGTAGCCATATTACACACGTCTCTTAAGTATACATGAGATAGAAATAACATGGAAATCTACATAGACAGCCACACAAAATCAGTAACTCTTCAAGGAAACTAAAGGAATCTCTAAAGAACGTTCACTTATATATAAACATTCACTGTTTTTTGTACTGTTCGTAAGGTGACAAGAGTAGAAGACAAATACCATATGATTTTACTCATATGCAGAATTTAAGAAACAAAACAGATGAACATAGGGGAAAGAAATAAAAAAGATAGGGAAGCACATTGTAGGAGACTCTTAAAAATGGAGAACAACTGAGGGTTGATGGAGGGAGGTGGGTTGAGGATGAGCTAACTGGGTGATGAGCACTGGATGTTACATGTAAGTGATGAGTCACTAAACTCTATACCTGAAACCAATTTCACCATATATGTTAACAACTAGAATTCAAATTAAAAAATTGAAATTTAAAAAATGAACAATAGTAAATTATGAAACCTTCCCAATAAAGGAATATGTTTGTTAACAAAAATTATTAAATGAAATGTAAAAATTCATATGTAAAGTATAAAGACCAAAATTAAAAAGTAACCATTATGCAGAGAAGAGAGGAAACATAGCAGAGGGTTATAGTGGTTGAAGTAATCAGATAAGAGAAAACCAGTCAAATCTGTCCAGTCGGAAGGTCCACCTAGATGTCTGGACTAAAGTCTTTGAAAATACACATAAACACACATATATAATTAAAACTTACATATGTAAATGTACAGTATAGAAAATCCCCAGCAGTGCAAAAAAAAATGAGCTTGCTCATTTATAGTCACACCTTGGATGTGTGTGTACCTATGTTCATAAGTATATGTGCAACTTTGTGTTCTTCTATGTTAAGGAGTTTATATTACCTATATGACACCTATATGGTGTCAATTTTTCTTATATCATTCAGAAAGTGCTTGGGATTTTGTTTGCATTTCTTTCTTTAATGATCAAACTAAACTTCATGAACAGAGAAACATACATTTTCCCCTGTAATATGGAAAAAAAAATAGCTTTCTCTCCTGTGTTCAATCTCCTTTTAAAAATCTATTACAAGCCAAAATACCATTAGGTAACAGTTCCATTGTTTCAAACATCTGATTCTTGTGGTGGACATGGTATAATGATGACTAGGAAATCATCCATCTTCTTCTTGACAGGTGACCTACTTTAGAATCAGAAAGGCCATCATCCAAGAGACCCATGTTTGCTACTTTAATTGTGACTTAAAACTTACCTGGATGGTTTGTAGGACAGGGCTATTTTGTTTTCCTTTTCTAATTATATTCACATACACGGAGATATATTATTATTTTTGTTAAGAGGAGATGGAGAGGAGAAGTGAGTTGGGGGAAATTGGAGGGAGAGACAAACCATGAGAAACTGTGGACTCTGAGAAACAAACACGGTTTTGGAGGAGAGGGAGTTAGGGGTTGGGTGAGCCTGGTGATGGGTATTAAGGAGAGCATGGAGCACTGGGTGAGATGCATAAACAATGAATTTTGGAACACTGAAAAAATTAAATTAAATTAAAAAATAACCAATTTGGTGAGTATAATAAGCAGATAGTAAATTCAATGAATTTATCAGCATATATTATTTTCTGTAATTTTATTTTTATTTAGAGGCTATCAGTGTTATATTTTTGTTTGTTTGTTTGTTTAAAGTTCACATGTGCAAAACACTAGAAAGGAGAGATATATTTTAAAAATACCTAGTAACTTGTTAAAATCTTCAACTGCTTTATTTTCTATTTGTTATCCACAGTTTCTAAAAATTTTCATCAATCTGTTTCATGATAAATGATTAGTCAGCAAACCATTCTCTTTTGAGGTCTATATTTACATTAATTTCCACAAAACAAAAGTAATTCTGCATCAGAAGGGTCCTTGGTGTTCTGTTATTGATGTCTTAACTCTAACATAAAGGTAGCAATTAGCATCACGCTATAAATAGGAAAATATAGGGGATAACATTAGCTCATCTTGTGTTTTTAATATTACCTTCAGGGTAAAGTATGACATAACCTAATTACAGTGGTGGAGATTTCACTGTAGGGGAAATTGTTATTTCATTTGACAATCAAGTAATTAGCTTCTCTACTGGATGGTTTATTGTATGTCTAATTAAACTATCCACTGGAATAAGAGTTTACTTAAAAATTAGTGAAGACACTGCTGTTATATCATTAAAGAAGACAACACAATACAATGCAAATTCATATTATGTGATTTTTATCAACTAAACATGTTTACATTTCCTTCTCTAGGAAAAGTTGCAGCACGTTCACATGGGATTTCTTTTTTTTTTCCCCCACGTGGCATTTCAAGGAAGAGCCTAAATCATCCCAAGAACTACATGTGTTTTACGTTACTGAGTATGAAGAAAAAAATAGTTTTTTTAACCTTTGTGTTTTAAACATGAAGATAAATTTATAATATTTGTCAAAATGCTAAATTTATTAATACTAAAGAGTTCCTTGTCAGTGACTACTTAATAACAAAATCCCATATTCTTTTTTTTATATTCTTTTAACTAATAAAATTCAGTGAACAAATTAATATATTAATATAAGGCAAATGATTTAGTAATTCTGATTTATAGGTTTGGGGGTTAAAACTCCAATTCTTCAGAATGCCAAGAATGATTTTGCAACTAGCAATTATAGCAAACACCTGAACATCTTATAATTTATTGTGTCATGAACTGTGGAACCAATGACCATGATTCTTGGTATGGAGCTCTCATATATCTAGAATGAAAGATAGACAACAAACCAAGTATTACAGTTCATTGCATGACTTTCATAAGTAAAAGTTACACAAAGGAGGGGTGTGCAATGGAGGGTGAGCAATAGGGATGTGATATGGTTTTGGTGGTGTCAGGAAGGACCTTCTCTCTTGTAGGGCTTTGTAATCTGAGAACTAAAGAATGAGAATAAGTTAGGAAATGTGGGAGGAAGGGAGCATCCCTGCAGAAAGAACAGCAGGTGCTGAGGTCTAAAGGGTGGAGACACCCTGGGACACATGAACTGAAAAGAAAAAAAAAAATAGTTTGACTTAGTAGATGGTGAGAATCATTCTAACCATTCTACCACTTACTATCATGTGACCCTGAGCTAGTCACTGAAGCTTTCTGAGTGAAATTTTCTTTTTGAGAAACTTGAGAGTTGCCCTAGAATTTGTTATTAAATGTCTCCTTAAGTTGAACCCACTTAAATTACTCTTTATGTAAGTTAAAAAAAAAAAAAAGGTAAAATGTCAACAAATTAATATGGCTTAACGTGATATAATTTTAAAAGAGATACTACCAATTTTATAGTCATGAAAAGGTATTGAATTTCTGTAACTGAACCAGATCAGCAACAGTTAAAAAGTGTTTAAAACATGAATTCTCTATCGAATAGAGTGGTTTTAAAATCACATTTTTAAGCACTGCATTGTAAAACAAACGTTGCCCCTCAGAGTCACTTGTCTGACGATGTCTGTATTTAAAGCTGTGGGTAACTGACTACTGCTGTTTTTAGGACTGCTTTGGCTGTCTAAATCAAGTCAAGACAAATTATACCTGGGCTATGTTGGCAATAGTTGGAGCACTTTAGTGAACCATCCTTTTGATAGTTAGATTATACTTGTCTTGCTACCTTCAGTGTAAATGTAATTTGAGAGGCTTGTTGCTTGTTTCGGGTAAGTGTTGTGACTTGAAGATGAAAATATGTCACACTGGCTTGTTGGCTCTATTTGGGAAAGACATAGAACTGTCAGAAGCAAGAAGGAAGAAAATGTTTCATCATCTACATTAAACGCTAAGGACATACAATATCTGCTGTGTAAACAAAGTTGAAGCACTGTTTGATCACAAAGTTCTTGCAACTCCAAAATAGGAGATTCTCTGGGTCCCATTTTTTCATAGCTATTGAAGATTATTGTTTTAGAGAAAAAAAAAAGCCCCCAGAAAAAATGACTTATCACTTTCAAGATATATCAGGAAAAATGGCAAAACAAAAATCTCATTTGGCAAATAAATGATGGGCAATATTCACTATGGGAATATTGAAACTTTATCCTCTGAAAATACATGTCACTTGAAATAATGTACTTATATTTTTGGAAGAGTATGGCTCTGCACCCTGAAAATAGGAAAGATGTAACAGTAATACAACAGACAGAAATCACATCCAAAGATCTGTTATTAGGCCTCAGGATATATGTACACCAATTAAGTTGTGACACTGGTAAAAGAAAGTTTTATTTCACTTTCAGTTCCATAGCCATTTAAACTATGGGTTTAGAGAATATACATTTTATATTCCTTGCAAAATATTATTAAGTTTATTGTATATATATTATTATACCTCAAGATATAAATAAATTATGTGTGCCAACTATGAGACAGATATTTTCATTTCTTCACTTAATATTTAAAAACAATAGCAAATACCATCACTGGTGTCAGTATTCAGATAGACATAAAGTATGATATTTATCATAAATTAACAAGATGAGGTTAGAATGTACTGCAGGCTAAAATCTGGAAGGATTATTATTTTGGGGGTGATTTCTTGTTCTTGATATTGCTTTTCCCCTCGCCAATTTTTCCCATTTCATTTCTATCTCTATTTCAGATTTTGGTACTGGTTTTTGTGCCAGACATAGTGTTTGTCAATGATGTGAATTTTCATTTCCTTCTGAGCCTTCATGAGTATTTTAGTGAGAAGTTGGGGGAGGTTGTATTGACAGATATATGCAAATGCAAATTTTAACCAGATTTCAAATAAAATCTTTAAGTTATATTTAGATATAAAAATTCTGTGACTCTAAGAATGGATGACTTAAAGATAAAAGGAATAGAATAAGTCATAGGCAAGAGGCGAAAATGATGTCACATTTACAGACAGAAAGTTTGTAAGTTTAATGTATTAGGAAAGATTTATAGAATAATATAAAGAGAAGGGAGAAAAGAAATGACCTACCATGACGTAGAGAAGGAAGGAAGAAATGAATTCATGACAGTGCATTAATTTTCTTTGTAAAATGTTTCAGATTACATATGCTTACACGGCTCTAGGACAGACTGACCAGGAAGAATATATTTGAAGTATGTCATATTTGTTCATTTTGTGATTTTCTCTAAAAGTGCTCTTTGGACCAGGAAGTGGAGTGTACAACTGATAGATGAGGTTGATTCCTGACTGAATACCGGATGATGTTTCAATAAAACAACCGGATGGCAGTTTCAGTAAAACACTTGGACACAATAGAATTTTAATAAAAGGAAATCACTAAAATGATTAAAAAAGTAAAATAAGCTTGAAATGGAGTTAAGTGAATCAAGAAAGACTGGGAAGAGTTACAAAGAAAAAGAAGGCTAAAGAGCAGTTTTATTTGTGAATGTACAAGTGTTGTATGGTGCAATGAGATTTTGGTGGGAGTGGGAATGGCACTACACTTGATAAAGAGGCTGTTTGTTGATAAGTCCTTAAGGTGACTCAAGGAGAGCTAAAAATGAATGAAAAAAAAAGGATGATAAGAAACAGATTAATATCTTAGATGGGACTTTGACTTGGATATTAACAATGTTAAGAATAAAAATGACCAGTGTTGCCAAAAAGAGACTCAGGTATTGGGAAGTTGTAAATGGGTCAGAGGGATAAAAAATTGTGATGAAATGATTTGTAAAGGGAGGCAAATTTGAACAGCATGCTTCCCACCATCCTTCCCACTGTACAACAAAGACCTAAAGTTCTGAAACTTTGTTTTATATATCCAAATATTCCCAATACCTACCTCAGGACATGAGTATATCTTCAATGAAATTTAGTTTAACGAATGCACGAAAGCCTTTACAATAGTTGGAATAAATAGTGCATACTATGGGTTATCAGTCAACGAACAATAGGTTTTACATGTGGCCATTAGTACTTTTCAAAAACCAAGTACTTACAAATCTTCATCTCATCACATGTCAGGAATGCATTTCTCCCACCTTTTATAGTTAGACATACTACTATATGATTGCTATTGCCAAAATAATGTGAGAAGTCTTTAGGTGTCAATTTTTTCACTGTCTTTCATTTTTTCCTTCCAGCACAGCTATTATCCAGATCTGAGTAGATGGCAACACCATATACTTGTTTCTCTGACTAAGGACAACATGCAATCAAGCTACTAGTTGCTGTGCAATGATGAAAGCTCTATTGTCATTCCATAAGCTTGTAAGAATGGAGCCCTCAGTCAGCTGACAATAGACAAATAGTGTGAAAGGGAAATACATCTTATTGTTATAAATTACTGACATTCTGGGGTTAAATGTTACTGTTACATAACTTAACCTATCTTAACACACATATTTAAAGGAGTGTCTGCTTAAAAAAGTAGGTATCAAAACCCTCACTGTTATAAATCAGGACGCGGAGATTCAATGAGATTAAGGAATAGAGAAAGAAATTTTGAGGTGCTACCCTATCCTTTGGAGCCTGAAATGTTGGCCACCTTGATGAAACAGCAGTCCCAACATCATTGTGGAATTCAGAAGTATTTATTCCAAGAATTCCTATAATCTAGCTAGAATACATAAAAGTGATTATAGCCTTAGTAGAAGTTCAGTATTACAAATTCTTAGTTGTTTTTTTTTCTACCAGAATGTTTTGAAATTTCTTTTTCTCCTTCCTCTCTTCCTCCTCCTCCCGCTCCTCCTTCTCCACCTTCTCCTCCTCCTTCTTCTTCTTTCTCCTCTTCCTCCTCTCCCTCTTCTCCTTCCTCTTCTCTTTCCTCTCCTCCTCCTCCTCCTCACCTTCCTCCTCCTCCTCTTCCTCCTTCTTCTCCTCTTCCTTCTCCTTCTTCTTCTTCTTCTTTTTCTTTTGATTTGAAATTTCTAAATGATCTTAAAGGACTAAGACCACTATATATGGGCAGTATGTGCAGATCCATTGATAATTAAATACCCAAGATGATTAGAGGAAAACAGAAGGAAATATTCAGAAAACAGAGTGTCTAACATTGGATATCATATTTTAATTGTTTTGTCCAGTGTTTAGAAAAGAAAAAAAAGGTCCATGTCTCATCTATTCATTACATTAAACAAAATAATTGTAACCTTGAAAATAAGATTTTAAAAGTTCTAAAAAAAACTTATGCCTACATTTGATTCATTTCATGTTAAAAATTGAAATTTAAAATATTGAATTAGACTTTTATTTTAGATTTTAGACAGTATATACTCAAAGTAATATATGGCATTTAAATAATCCTTGCTACTCCCTCACAGATGATTTACATGTCAGACAATTTCACATGAATCCTTGTACTTTAAAAATGTAGGTATAGGAGTACAGATGAGATGAATTCACAATGATTAGGATAGAAAGAATAGATATTAAGGATGGATGTTAGACTGGATGTTGAAAACAAGGCTATGAGAACATAAAACACATACTTCATTTTTTTCATAAAGTTATTGTATTCTCTGACAAGCAATTTCAATTAGTGACTATTCAACCAAATCTAAGTCACTCAGATGTTATGGGTTCTTAACTTAAAATTGACACTAGTAATGAGATTTCAATCTCCAAATGATTAATTTGAGGTCATACTTATGCCATACTCCAAGCCAAGGCTCAATAAATAGATGTCGAATAACATGGGAAAATGAAAATAACTTTTATAATTTGGAGAAATTCTCCCTTTTTTCATATCATGCTTCCTAACATTGTAAATTAAATGAATTTTCATTTGAAATGTTGAGAGTACATTAGTTTCAGGTAAAAAGACTGTACCCTTCCTTAATTTTTTTTCTACAACCGTCAGGAACCAATAACTGGAAGGTGCTAGAAACAAAACTCAGCAATTGGAATTTTCTTTGCAAAGTGTCTCCCAACCAAGCCAGGATTCTTTATGCTGGAGGTGATTCTGAATGCTGATACTGATTGCCATCTAAGGGGATCCTTAAGGAGATTTCACAAAGTCTAGCTTCTTTTCATAACACCTCAACATAGTTGTTAGAATTTCTGCTTCACAGTATATGTAGTAAAATTTAATATAAGAAACTATAAGAATATGAGAATAATATAAATATATTTCAATAATATTTTAAACTCTTCTTTTGGTCTAGTGGTCATATAAAAATACTTTTGTACTTTCTTGGCTGGCTTAATGGTACTAAAACACAAGCACAGTTAAATTTTTAAACAATATAAGAGTTCACTATCCATCATACCCAAAGAAACACCATGTAATGGTAAAGAAAAATGTCAACTTAAAAAGGCAGAATGATTTTCATCTTTGTGCATTAAAAAAAACCAGTTTTGGAAAATTAACAAAGTGCCGTGAAGCAAGATAATAGTATATTGATGTTTATTAATGTCCAGAACAGTATTGGAAATAAGGCTGAAAGAAATAAGGATAGAAACATCTAACTGTTGAAAAAAATGCATTGGTGTTCTTTTTTGTTGTTGTTGTTTGTTTTTTAAGCACGTAGATTTTATAATGGCTATCATTTGGCTATGTTTTTAAGAGCACAAAAATTGCTTGTGGTAAAATCAGTTAAAAAAAAAAGCAAGCTTTCTTACAGTTTGCCTATTCTAAAAGCAATTAAATCAAGCATCTCATAATTATGTATCAGATTTTTTTATATTTTTAAATCCATAACATTACCTAGTGTAATGAAACTCAAAATGCTATCAAATAGTGAGGTCTGGTAAAACAACACCACCTTATCTGTTTGACCTACTTTGCTCATTGTTCTCACATCTTTGATATCAGTTAGATTACAAAGATTTTCCCTGTAGAAATTATTGAAGATAAAGTAAACAGAAACTAATAATATTTAAAGTGTGGAAGACAAGAATATATATATCCTGGTTAATAGATATCTGTACCTGCAGGTGAGCTAGGCCTCTTGTTGAATTAGCTCTTTATTCAGTTACATTACATTCCTTCCCTCTATCATTATTATTATTTTCTTTCTAAGGTTTAAAATTCAAGGAGAGAGAGACAGAGAGAGAATACTGTACATTGTATCAGGTCAAATCAGTGTTGCAAGTTAAGGGAAAAGAAAGAAGTTAGGAAGAAACCAGTGGTATAAAATTGTATCCCAGTTACCAACAATACTTTTTTTTTTTTTTCCTTTGGAGCTACATCACTGCAGTGAGCATTGCTGGGGGGAGGAGGGGATAAAGAACATTGACCTAGATGAGATGCTTGATTCTTTTGCCTCATTTATTTATGTACTTGTTAATCATTTAGAAAAACCTAATAATAATTGCTAGTGGTTGTTGAGAACTTACTATGTGCCTAATGCTTTATCTCTAAGTGTTATGATTACTAAGAATGACTGCTACTGTCAGTCCCATTTAAGTGATAAAGAACTGAGGTTTATAGACAGTAAGTTACTTGTCCCTGTTCCTACAATTTGTATGTACTGCAACTAAGGTTTGGGTGCCGGTTTGTCTGATTTTGATTCTGTACTTTTTCTTACTGTGTTGTGCTAGGCAGTAGGGATAAGGAAATTTTGTTCAAATTCTAATGGGAAGGAAAGCACAAAATGTTATTTTTAAAAACTGTGTTGGTATGGAAAAGAAGCAAAGACCTCTTAAATCTGGCGTGTAAATCTTGGAGACACAATATTAGATATGATTCTCATGTTTTACTCAACTTCATCATACTGTGATATGTATTCAAAATTCTAGTTCAACTTCACAGATATATGCATAAGGAGAGCTTCAAATCAATGGATCACTCTATACATGAATCAAAATCTTGCAATCAATCAAAGTAGAAAGAAGTAATCCAGAGTGATGATATCTGGTCATTTTTACCACTATTGAAACATTTATGTCTCAAAAAGAATAACTGGTGGTTATTTCTGAAACTGTACTCACTGATCCAAAAAATGCTTTGTTTCTCCTTTATTCAGTTTTAATCTCTTGTATGTCCTAATACAAGTTTAAATATTCTGATGGAGGTGGCAGTGACCTTGATTCTGAGCAGGTGACTTTATGCTAGTTGCTATAAATCCTGGAATTACAAGGAAGGAGAAATAAGGCAGTATATATGTTTTCTATTCCATGCTTACATTAAAAAGATAGTCCTATTTTATTTTTATATTAGCAGAAGTTGAGGCACAGAGACAAAGTTAATGATATACCTAAGGTCATGTAACTATTAAATGTCTGAAGCTAGGTCTAAGTCCATATATACCAGACCAAAAAGAATAAGCCATTTTTACTACACTGTAGAGCCCCATCAAAGGGAATACATACTCTACCCCTTCAATAAGAGTGAAAAAATAAACAAAAAAGAATAGATAGATAGGGAGGGAAAGAATAAAGAAAGATATGACAGATCACTTTCCTCTTTTGTGGCCCTCTCTGGATCTCTATGTCTGTTTTATGAAATCCAGCATCAGAAGTCATTGTCAGCAGCACAAGATACATTTTAAATAATATTGATTTAAATTAGCTTAAAGAAAGGATTTCACAAAGAACTTGTAAGTGTGACTGCAAAAAAATTTCCCAGTGTAAGAAAGGAATGGGTCTATTTTGAAGATGTTGCTTTTTAAAATAGCCATCTATTCTAAAAAAAAAAAAAAAAAAAAAGCCATCTATTTGCAAAAAAAGTCACAAAAATATGCATTTTTTAAATTTAGTGTTTTTCATTAAAATTTATTGTATCTGTCCATTATTAAGCATGGGTTCTGGGGAAGAAAAAGAATATATTTTTTCTTTTGTTTTAACTTCCTTGACAGTAGACAAGAAATATAATTTCCATTTTGTCCTAATCTCTAGGAATCTTAAAAACTAACTTTTGGGCTTTTGTCTTTTAGTATCTTTGTTTGTGTGTGTTTAAATAGGTATATGTAGTTTTATTCTAATGTACCACAAATGATTTTTAGCACTTAGCTTGGTTCAAGCAAACATCCAAAATGAAGATGTGAGAAATATTTTCATTTTATAACAGATGCTCATTTTTAAAACATTCTTTGTACAAAAGTTGGGTATTCATCCTTTCTGATGGAAGCATAATATTCCATTGTATATATGGACCATATCTTCCTTATCCATTCATCTGTTGAAGGGCATCTTGGCTCTTTTCAGAATTTGGCAACTGTGGCCATTGCTGTTATGAACATTGGGGTACAGATAGCGCTTCTTTTCACTGATCTGTATCTTTGGGGTAAATATCCAGTAGTGCAATTGCAGGGTCATAGAGAAGCTCTATTTTCAATTTCTTAAGGAATCTCCACACTGTTTTCCAAAGTGGCTACACCAACTTGCATTCCCGCCAACAGTATAACAGGGTTTCCCTTTCTCCACATCCCCCCAACACTAGCTGTTCACTGTCTTGTTGATTTTGGCCATTCTAACTGGTGTAAGGTGGATTCTCAATGTGGTTTTAATTTGAATCTCCCTGACAGCTAATGATGATGAACATTTTTTCATGTGTCTGTTAGCCATTTGTATGTCTTCTTTGGAGAAGTGTCTGTTCATGTCTTCTGCCCACTTTTTGATGTGATTATCTGTTTTGTGTGTGTTGAGTTTGAGGAGTTCTTTATAGATCTTGGATATCGGCCCTTTGTCTGCAGTGTCATTTGTAAATATCTTCTTCCATTCTGTGGATTGCCACTTTGTTTTGTTGACTGTTTCCTTTGCTGTGCAGAAGCTTTTGATCTTGTTGAAGTCCCAAAAGTTCATTTTTGCTTTTGTTTCCTTTTCCTTTGGAGACATGTCTTGAAAGAAGTTGTTGTGGCCAGTGTCAAAGAGGTAACTGCCTATGTTCTCCTATAGGACTTTGATAGATTCCTGCCTCATATTGAGGTCTTTTATGCATTTTGAGTTCATCTTTTATATGGTGTAAGAGAATGGTCAAGTTTCATTCTTCTATACATAGCTGCCCAATTTTCCCAGCACCATTTATTTTTTATTTTTTATTTTATTTTATTTTTTTAAAGATTTTATTTATTTATTTGACAGACAGAGATCACAAGTAGGCAGAGAGGCAGGCATAGAGAGAGGAGGAAGCAGTCTCTCTGCCAAGCAGAGGGTCCTATGCGGGGCTCGATTCCAGGACCCTGGGACCATGACCAGAGCCAAAGGCAGAAGCTTTAACCCACTGAGCCACCCAGGCGCCCCCCAGCACCATTTATTGAAGAAACTTTTCCCCCATAGTATATTTTTTCCTGCTTTGTCAAAGATTATTTGAATACAGAGTTGTGGGTCCATATCTGGGCTCTCTGGTCTGTTCCACTGGTCAATGCGTCCGTTTTTGTGTTGGTGCCATGCTGTGTTGGTGATCTCAGCTTTGTAGTAAAACTTGAAATCAGGCAATGCGATGCCCCCAGTTTTGTTTTTCTTTTTCAACATTTCATTAGCAATTCGGGGTTTCTTCTGGTTCCATACTAATTTTAGGATTGTGTGTTCAAGCTCTTTGAAAAATACCAGTGGAGTTTTGATTGTGATGGCACTGAAACTATAGTTTGTTCTAGGCACTACGGACATTTTAACAATGTTTATTTGTGACTGGAAGAGACTATGCTGAGTGAAAAAAATCAAGCAGAGAAAGTCAATTATCATACGGTTTCACTTACTTGAGGAGCATAAGGAATAACATGGAGGATTTTGGGAAATGGGGCGGAAAAGTGAGTTGGGGGAAATTGGATGGGGAAACAAACCATGAGAGACTGTGGACTCTGAGAAATAAATGGAAGGTTTTGGGAGGAGAGAGGTAGGGGGTTGGGTGAGCCTGGTGATGGGTATTAAGGAGGGCACGTATTACATGGAGCACTGGGTGTGGTGCATAAACAATGAATCTTGGAAAACTGAAAAAATAAAATAAAATAAAATTACAAAAAATAAATATTCTTTGTTAATATATTTTACTAAAACACCCTAAGACAGTTCTTTTTTTCAACTCCTGGCAATTGATATGATTAACTCAAGGTTATGTCAATTTCTCTTTATTTTTTCTTCTTTCTCCTTTTAAGAAACTTTCTCCTCGGGGGAGAGAAGATGGCGGGGAAGTAGGAGGAGGCGCCATTTCAACCTGTACCCTAAAGTGAGCTGATTACCTACCAAAGAACTCCGATCACCCATGAAATCAGCTTGAGATCAGAATTATACACATCTGGATCTCTACAGGGGCAGAAGACACCAGTGGGCAGGTAAAGTGGAGTGGGAACATCAGACCAATATCAGAAGATAAACAAAAGGGGGAGGGAGCCACCAGAGGCGACCGATTGGAAAGTAATACCCCAATACGAGGTGCCTGGCATCTGGGGACCAGCATTAACTTGGAGTCTGGTTGAAAGTACTCAAAAAGAGCAAAGGATTGCAGGGGGAAATTGTGGGAATCAGGGCGGTTAGGGACAGGGGCTTAAGCCCCCGGACCCAGGACAGCCTCCCCTGGCACTGAGCCAGAGAGAGTGTGGTGGAGAAACCAGGTCTTGGGCCCTGAGCCACCAGTGCACCTGAGAACACGTGGAGTCCGGCTCCTGTGAGAGGCTGGGAACCTCGCCGGAGGGCAGAATGCTGTGCTGTGCTATCAGAGCCTGGGAGAGGTGCACGCAGGTGCCAGCCCAGTGCTCTCGGACACAGAAAGACCAGGCACTCCCAGCCTGGGCCAGTGGGAAAATCTCAGTGTGCTGTCGCTGCTTGGAACCTCTCTGGCAGTCTGGAGCTGCCCAGACAGCCGCCGCTGCCGTGGTTTGGGGTACAAGCAGGAGATCCTGCATCCCCAGGGACAGTGACTCAGAACCTGCTCTGCCAGCAGCTCTGAAGCACCCACAGGGGACAGACTGAGGCTTCTCTCTGAGAGGGATGTCGGGGTGCAGTTTGCTTTCCTCTAAACCTCCAAAAACCATCAAAAGCTGTCGAGGCAAGAGAAAAAAACAAAAAAAACCCAAAAAACAAATAAAATGAAAAAACAAACATAAAAATTTCCAGAGAACAAAAGCCTGAAATACCGGTTTCCTCAGAGCCCACCCCCTTGAGGGGGACTGGAGGACTTAACTCAGGTAACATCATTGACTGAAAACCCATGAGGCAGGCCCCTCCTCCAGAAAACCAACCAGGAAAGAAAAAAGAAAAAAAAAAAAAAAGACGACAAGAGAACAACCACCACTACTTCATAGGACAACTTTTATTTTTAACTTGTTCCCACTATTCTGGTTCATTTTTTTTTTTAAATATAGATAATTTTTTAACCTGTTTGCCATCACAGTGAGATGTCCAGTACATCAAATTCCATAATAACCTTCTAACCTGAACTTTTTGATACATACACCCGTGTTTTTCTTTTGCTTTTCTATTTTTTAATTTTTTTAAAAATTTTAGTTTAGTTTAGTCTAGTTTATTCTTTTTTTATTTTTATTTTCTAATATTCATATAGAGTTAAACCTCAAGGTAACCACCTTTCCCCAATCAATGCTACCCCTATAGGTAAACCAATTTTTAATCCTCCTTTATCTTAGGAAAGTTGAGTCCTTTAACAAAGATATCAAGATACATTCAGGAAGAATCAAAATAACCTTCCTCACCCACACTGAGAATTTATAACCACTATCCCATCTTTTTCTTCCACCAGTTTTTCTGTGTATTTGTGTTTGTCCTGATAGTATATAAATCTTATATTTGGGGTTCGTTTTGATGAGGTTCTTCCTTTTTTTGCTCTTATAGATATATGTATTTTTTTTTCTCTTGTCATATACTTTTATCAGTCTTTTTGTTTGTCTGTTTTTGTTTGTATACTTCATAAATCTTACCTTGGGGCCCATTTGGGCTGAGCCTTCTCTTTTATCTTCCCTTTTTTCCCTGCCTCTCTCTCTTTTTTTTTCTTTTTCTTTTCTTTTTTCTCTCATTTGGGTGGAGAATCCTGATTGCTGAGAAGCGTTCCAGGGTGCACCTTGACTGCACCATGGTCGATACATCCAGCTACATCCATTCAGTCATCTCTCACCAAAATGACTAGGAGGAGGAATGCCCAACAGAAGAAAAATACAGAAGATGGGCCTTCTGCAACAGAGCTAACAGCTATCAACCAGACAATATGTCAGAAAGGGAATTCAGGCTAACAATTATCCAGGCAATAGCTAAGTTGGAGAAAGCAATGGATGACCAAAAGGAACTGATTAGGGCAGAATTGAAAGCCACCAGGGATGATGTTCAAAATGCTCTCAATGAGTTCCAATCTAATCTAAATTCTCTCAAAGCTAGGGTAACTGAGACAGAAGATAGAATTAGTGATCTGGAGGACAAACAAATTGAGAGAAAGGATCAGGAGGAAGCCTGGAACAAACAGCCTAGAAGCCACGAAAACAGAATCAGGGAAATAAATGATTCCATGAAACGTTCCAGCGTCAGAATTATTGGAATCCCTGAAGGGGAGGAGAAAGAAAGAAGTCTAGAAGATATAGTGGAACAAGTTGTTCATGAAAATTGTCCCAATCTCACGAATGGAACCAGAGTTCATGTACTAGAGGCAGAACGGTCTCCCCCCAAGATTATAAATTCTCAAAAGTCCTTGAGACACCCAATAGCAAGAATGAAGAATTATAATTGTAGGCAGACCGTCTTGAAAGCAGCCAGGACAAGGAAGCTCCTTACATACAGAGGAAAGCCCATCAGAATAACATCAGACCTGTCCACAGAGACCTGGCAAGCCAGAAAGGGCTGGCAAGATATATTCAGGGCACTAAATGAAAAGAACATGCAGCCACAAATACTTTATCCAGCAAGACTAACATTCAAAATGGATGGAGAGATAAAGAGTTTCCAAGACTGGCAAGGCTTAAAAGACTATGCAACCACCAAGCCAACACTGCAGGAAATATTAAGGGAGGTTCTATAAAAGAGAAAAAATCCTAAAAATATCATTGAACAGAAATATAGAGACAATCTACAGAAAGAAAGACCTCAAAGGTAGCATGATGTCAATAAAAACGTATCTATCAATAATCACTCTCAATGTGAATAGCCTAAATGCGCCCATAAAATGACACAAGGTCTCAGATTGGATAAAACAACAGGACCCATCCATATGTTGTCTACAAGAGACCCATTTTGAACCTAAAGATACACCCAGACTGAAAGTGAAGGGATGGAGAAGCATCTTTCTTGCCAATGGGCCTCAAAAGAAGGCTGGTGTAGCGATTGTCATATCAGATAAATTAGATTTTAAACTAAAAACTAGTCAGAGATACAGAAGTATCTGTAATCAGAAATATAGAAGGACACTACATAATTCTTAAAGGGACTATCCACCAAGACGATCTAACAATTGTAAATATCTACTCCCCCAATATGGGAGCAGCCAATTACATAAGAAAACTATGAATCAAGATAAACAGTCATATTGATATGAATACATTAATAGTAGGAGATCTTAACATGCCCCTCTCAGTAATATACAGATCATCAAAGCAGAAAATCAATAAAAAAACAAGAGCATTGAATGACACATTGGACCAGACGGACCTCATAGATATATACAGAACATTCCACCCTAAAAAAACAGAATATTCATTCTTCTCAAGTGCACATGGAACCCTCTCCAGAATAGACCACATACTGGGTCACAGATTAGGACTCAACCAATACCAAAAGACTGAGATTATTCCCTGCATATTCTCAGATCATAATGCTTTGAAACTGGAGCTCAATCACAAGGAAAAGTTCAGAAGGAATTCAAACACCTGGAAGTTAAAGACCACCTTGCTTAAGAATGCTTGGATCAACCAGGAGATCAAAGAAGAACTGAAACAATTCATGGAAACCAAGAAGGATGAAGAACTTCAGTCCAAAACCTATGGATTACAGCAAAGGTGGTCCTAAGGGGGAAATACCTAGCCATCCAAGCCTCCCTCAAAAAAATTGAAAAATCCAGAATACACCAGCTGTCTCTACACCTTAAAGAGCTGGAGAACCAACAACAAATTAAACCAACTCCACACATAAGAAGGGAAATAATCAAGATTAGAGCAGAGATCAATGAGGTAGAAAGCAGAGATACAGTAGAACATATCAATGAAACTAGAAGCTGTTTTTTTTTTTCAAAGAATCAATAAGATCGATAAACTGTTGTCCACTCTAATCGAAAAGAAAAGAGAGAAAGCCCAAATTAATAAAATTATGAATGAAAAGGGAGAAATCACAACTAACACCAAGGAAGTAGAAACAATCATCAGAAGTTATTATCAACAGTTATATGCAAATAAGCTAAGCAACCTAGATGAAATGGATGCATTCCTGGAAAACTATAAACTCCCAAAATTGAACCAGGAAGAAATTGGCAACCTGAATAGACCAATATCTAGTAAAGAGGTTGAAGCAGTGATCAAAAACCTCCCAAAAACAAGAGCCCAGGACCTGATGGATTCCATGGGGAATTCTATCAAACTTTCAAAGAAGAAATAACACCTATTCTCCTGAAGCTGTTTCAAAAAATTGAAGCAGAAGGAAAACTTCCAGACTCTTTTTTGAAGCCAGCATTACCCTGATCCCCAAACCAGGCAAAGACCCTACCAAAAAGGAGAATTTCAGACCAATATCACTGATGAATATGGATGCTAAGATTCTCAACAAGATCCTAGCAAACAGGACCCAACAGTACATTAAAAAGATTATCCACCATGAGAGAAGAACCACATGGTCCTCTCAATTGATGCAGAAAAAGCATTTGACAACATCCAGCACCCGTTCCTGATTAAAGTGCTTCAAAGTATAAGGATAGAGGGAACATTCCTGAACTTCATAAAATCTATCTATGAAAGACCCACAGCAAATATCATCCTCAATGGGAAAAAGCTAGTAGCCTTCCCGTTGAGATCAAGAACACGACAAGGATGCCCACTCTCACCACTCTTGTTCAACATAGTACTAGATGTCCTAGCAACAGCAATCAGACAACAAAGAGAAAGAAAAGGTATCCAAATTGGCAATGAGGAAGTCAAACTCTCTCTCTTCACAGATGACATGATTCTTTATATGGAAAACCCAAAAGACTCCACCCCCAAACTACTAGAACTCATACAGCAATTCAGTAACATGGCAGGATACAAAGTCAATGTAAGGAAATCAGTGCCTTTCTTATACACTAACAATGAAAATACAGAAAGGGAAATTAGAGAAACAATTCCATTTACTATAGCACCAAGAACCATAAGATACCTGGGAATAAACCTAACCAAAGAGGTAAAGGATCTGTACTTGAAGAACTACAGAACACTCATGAAAGATATTGAAGAAGACACAAAAAGATGGAAGACCATTCCATGCTCTTGGATTGGAAGAATAAACATTGTTAAAATGTGTATACTGCCCAGAGCAATCTATACTTTTAATGCCATTCCAATCAAAATTCCACCGGTATTTTTCAAAAAGCTGGAGCAAATAATCCTAAAATTTGTATGGAATCAGAAGAGACCCTGAATCACTAAGGAAATGTTGAAAAACAAAAATAAAATTGGGGGCTTCATGTTACCTGATTTCAAGCTTTACTACAAAGCTGTGATCACCAAGACAGCATGGTACTGGCATATAAACAAACACATAGACCAGTGGAACAGAGTAGAGAGCGAAGATATGGACCCTCAACTCTATGGTCAAATAATCTTCGACAAAACAGGAAAAAATATACAGTGGAAAAAAGACAGTCTCTTCAATAAATGGTGCTGGGAAAACTGGACAGCTATATGTAGAAGAATGAAACTCGACCATTCTCTTACACTGTACACAAAGATAAACTCGAAATGGATAAAAGACCTCAACATGAGACAGGAATCCATCAGAATCCTAGAGGAGAACATAGGCAGTAACCTCTTCGATATCAGCCACAGCAACTTCTTTCAAGATATGTCTCCAAAGGCAAAGGAAACAAAAGCGAAAATGAACTTTTGGGACTTCATCAAGATCAAAAGCTTCTGCACAGCAAAGGAAACAGTCAACAAAACAAAGAAGCAACCCACGGAATGGGAGAAGATATTTGCAAATGACAGTACAGACAAAAGGTTGATATCTAAGATCTATAAAGAACTCCTCAAACTCAACACACACAAAACAGATAATCACATCAAAAAATGGGCAGAAGATATGAACAGACACTTCTCCAATGAAGACATACAAATGGCTATCAGACATGAAAAAATGTTCATCATCACTAGCCATCAGGGAGATTCAAATTAAAACCACATTGAGAATCCACCTTACACCAGTTAGAATGGCCAAAATTAGCAAGACAGGAAACAACATGTGTTGGAGAGGATGTGGAGAAAGGGGAACCCTCTTACACTGTTGGTGGGAGTGCAGGCTGGTGCAGCCACTTTGGAGAACAGTGTGGAGATTCCTCAAGAAATTAAAAACAGAGCTTCCCTATGACCCTGCAATTGCACTACTGGGTATTTACCCCAAAGATACAGATGTAGTGAAAAAAAGGGCCATCTGTACCCCAATGTTTATAGCAGCAATGGCCACGGTCGCCAAACTGTGGAAAGAACCAAGATGCCCTTCAACGGACGAATGGATAAGGAAGATGTGGTCCATATACACTATGGAGTATTATGCCTCCATCAGAAAGGATGAATACCCAACTTTTGTAGCAACATGGATGGGACCGGAAGAAATTATGTTGAGTGAAATAAGTCAAGCAGAGTCAATTATCATATGGTTTCACTTATTTGTGGAGCATAACAAATAACATGGAGGACATGGGGAAATGGAGAGGAGAAGGGAGTTGAGGGAAATTGGAAGGGGACATGAACCATGAGAGACTATGGACTCTGAAAAATAACCTGAGGGTCTTGAAGGGACAGGGCTGGGAAGCTGGGGGAACCAGGTGGTAGGTATTAGGGAGGGCACGTATTACATGGAGCACTGGGTGTGGTGCAAAAACAATGAATACTGTTAAGCTGAAAAGAAAAAAAAAAAGAAACTTTCTCCTCTTTAGAAACTATGTTTATTTTTAATTTTTTTAAAATGGAGATATTTTACAATGTCAGCCTAAGGGATATATTAGCACCGTAACTACTACTGACAATGAACTAAGTTTGCATGCCTTGCTGAGGCGCCATAGTAACAATTAATCTTAAATTGAATGTATATGGTAGTTTCAGTTTAATTCTTAATAGGTTATACTGTACATAATAAAATTGATGAGTAACTTTTAATTAGCTAATGACAGCCTAATCTCAAAGACTATCTAATTTCTCAAAGACATAATAATTCTTAAGAAAAATATACAAAGCTTAGGAGAAATACAGAACAGTATTCTTACTTAGACTATTTAAGCACAGAACACAAGGGCAAATGGAGGGGAGGCTATTGACCTTGGAAGTATTCCTGGATAGTAGTAGTTAAGAACCAAATAAGGGTCTGGCTGCCTGGTCTCAACTCTTGTCTTCTCTATTTTAGCTGTATTGGTCACATAGCAGAACCTGTAACAAATTTTTCAGCTCCATCCACTACGTTACTCAAAAACAGAAGTGAATGAAACGAGAAATAAAAGAGGGAGAACAAATATAAGAATGGTTTACTAATCTAGCCATCACTTAATGTCAAGATGATTCAAACTCATGAGATTATCATTCAAAAGATAAACTTTAATCAGGACCTTTATTTTCAGGTTTGGAGTAGAATTTATCTTCTGGCTCCCATCTCTTAAGGACCAATTTCACCCACTTGATTGTGATTTCTTGGATGCACTTGTGGTGGCCCTGAATATACCTACATCTCATTCTTCCAGGAAGAGGAGAGTGCCAGAGGAGGTAAATGGTTTTCAGAGTATCCATGGGGTAAGACACAATTGGATTACATCTGATGAAGGCTGCTGAAGTCCACACACTGTAGGTTATCAGAATAGTGGCTTAGTCTGCTGCCAAGAGTCAAGATTGCCAGAGATGAGGTTGAGATAATCTCCAGTAGCAACTGAGAAGTGTCTGTCTGACCAGTCCTCTACTGATGCTTTTCCTTAGTATGCAGCTACTAAATATAACACAGTACCTCCATATTTGTAGGATGTCCTCACTTCTTTTCCAGGAGGTGAGGTACACTTTAAATGAGTCATGAAGTTTCATTTAGGGGCATCATCTCCTTTAAGCCAGTTCATCTGTGAAGCAGTCCTAATTTTATTCGTTGACAGAAGGCCACAGATATGACCTTGAAGGAGAATGTCAATGCAATTGAGGTTAATGATATGGGAGTTCTGGCCACGTGTTCATCTGTTTTTCTCATGCTTTCTAGATCTGCTGAGATTAAATCCCATATACCATTTGTATTGTATGATGGGTTACTGCTTTACACTCCCAAATTTATGACTCAGCAGGTCTAATAATACCTAAGTTAGGAAGAGGAAGGGTGGTTACATGGACATCTGGCATCCTGTGGTCAGGATCTTTCCCTACTTGGACATAGTGGAATACTAGATGTTACTTTTTTCAATGAAAATTAACTTGTTGGATATAGAAAGCTTGACTTTGCTCTACAGTCTATGATTCTACACATCATTTTTTTCTTCTGGAGGCTTGCCAGAGATTCAATATAGCATTTTAAATATACCATAGATATCTCTAGCACTATCAGATCTTCTGAGTCACATATTTTGAGTGATAGAGCAGCTTGCACCACAGTCTTGACTTTGCAGAATACTTTCTTGCTGTAAGTCCTGCTAAAAAGTGTTATTTTATGAGTCATTCAATAAATGGATCATAACAGTATTTTAAAGAATGTTATATGCTGCCTCAAAAAATCCAGAGCCTCATCAAGTACTCTAAGTAAGAAATACACTAAATTTGTATTCATCTTAGAAAAAAAAAAATGTTTTGATATGCTCTAGTTGACTTGAACCCCTAAAGTATTCCCTGATATGGAAGGCTCCTACATCTTCAACAGAATTTTTCTTCACTCTCTGACCTCCTGATATATTCCTAGGGCTTATAGAACACTTGGTAGTTTCTAATTATTGTGTTCCATTAGCGTGACACATAATTATAGTAACCCGAAATGATGTTTTGCAGAATAATAGGATCAGTGTTCTTGCAGAACATATCATGAGCATGAGAATTATTTAACATAGCCCTCTGATAACGAGTGAATGCTGTCCCCATTATGTTATTCCTATTATGTGATGGCAAACTAGTTCTGGTCCTCCTTTCTGTTGGAATCAAGAGGAATGTAATTGCCAAATAAATTCATATGTGTTAAGTGCCAGGGGAATGTAGTATCGCATCAGTAAATATAACATATTAAGCATGCGGTTGCACTTGGGGCTATATCATAGGTAAGTGTAAAGCAGTCATTCTATAGCATCTATCAGTTAGGATCAATTAAAAAAAAGATTTTTATTACTTATGTATTTGAGAGAGAGAGCACGAGAAAGTCAGCACAAGAGAGAGGAGGGGCAGAGGGAGAGGCAGGCTCCCCGCTGAGCAGGGAACCCATTATGGGGCTCCAACCTAGGATCCCAGGATCGAGACCTGAGCCAAAGGCAGATACTTATGTCACCCAGGTGCCCGTGGGATCAGTTTTTCTTTTCTTATTGACTTTTTTCTAACAGCTTAGCAGATGAATTACATGGGAATATCATAGGAAACACTACTCCTGTTTTCCTTAAGTATTTGATGGTGATGCTTATCATTGTAATTCCTGCAATGTGGTATGGCTTTTACATATTCTCCAGGATAGAGGGGAGCTTCTAGTTGGTTTTTTGGGGGATTTTTGCTTGTTTTTAATATGGCACTCTTCATGAGTTTGCATGTCATTCTTGTGTAGGGTGTGTGCTAATCTCTGCATCATTCCAATTTTAATATATGTGCTGCAGAAGCAAGTACAGGGTTGTTTGTTTGTTGATTTTTTTTTTTCCCTATCAAAATGGTTCTTACTCCACAGATAGTAGATATATGTGAGGATTCTGTCAGGTGTTGAGTATATCAGTATTCAATTACCCACCTGGGGACCAATGAAATAACTGTGTGTTAGTTGTATGGACATGTTAGATACATTGCATTGTGACACAGTCTTGGGGTAAAACTCTACCTATCATCAGGCATCCAAGGCCTCTACTCATGGTATATCAATTCCGCCATTATCAGTCTCGGTTCAGAATCTTTGTTTATCAATCCTTAATTCCTGTTTCCAACTATACAGTTATACCAGTATTCACCACAAGTCCGTTTTGAAAAAGATGAGGGAAGTATTTACCTAATTTACTTGCAGTAATATGGCTGAGTTCACTCTCAGAGAGACCTGGATTCCCCTTCCAACCAATGGCTTTTTGGTCTGTGAACTAACATAAGTCTGGAATTGTTGTGAGGAAGCACAACTTTCCATTTTGATGGCTAACCCCAGTTATCAGTTCAAAAGCTATCAACTTATCTATTTATTTTTTGTTATATAGGTCAAGAAACACTCTACTCCACTTATCTATCTTTTCTCGAGGACATTATGATCTATTTGCTATCACCATAGATATGCATATCAAGACACCCTGATTTCCATTATAGCCATGTTAGCTATTAGAGTAATTAAATCTATCTTGCCTCTGAACATTAAGTGCTTCCACCTATACTTTTTCATTTCAGAATCTAATTACTCCTCCTTACCCTGGGGAACACATTTTCATGGCATCATCTTCCACTGCCATTCAATCCTACAGAGGACAGGAACCATTAAGTTGGTTTCTCCTTCATGCCCTAGCAATGTTTCCATATTGCATTACCCCAGTGAAAGAAATGGCCTCTTGGAATACTATGGGAAAATAATTTGATGGTACATTCTCAAGTTTATATCACAATCCATCCTAACATCTCTATTTCCTTGAGTATTTCTTTTTACCTTCATATTTTGGCAAGGAAGTACTGACATTCCCACCCCATTTCCTGTAGGCTAAGACTGTGTCCAGGCTTCAAAAAATCACCTCAGCAGATTCTGAGAGATTGTCTCTAATTCATGCATTGACTCTAATTTTAGGAATGAATGGCTTAAATTCAATAAATTTTCCCACATTATTGTGTTTGTTGTGGTGTGCTTCCCAATTCTGTATTCAGGACGGAGGTATGGTTTTCCCTGGCTCTTGCCAAGTGCTGGTCAATGTTTCACAACTGAGTCTGTTTCTGAGTATTGTCTTTGGCCATAGAGAGTTGCCTCAAACAAATTCTTCTCCCACCAGTGGTCAGCATACATCAATGACTCCTCTATGAAGCTATTCAAAGCCCTTTTCCCTTGATACAACTTCAGACAACTTAGGTGGTCCAGAACTCTTTATGGGATTGACTAAAACCCAGCAGTTCAGTTTTTCCCTTTGCCCAATCCTGTTCTCCTCCCCAGCGACCCAAGCGATATTTCCAAGAGTGCTCTTTAGTAAAAGCTTGCATGCGAATCTCCATCTCAGAGTCTATTTCCCAGGGAAGTTTACCCATACCAAACTTAACAATTTACAACTATAATCTGACACTTTTAGGATACACTGCCACAATTATCCCACAGTTTCTATCCTGTATCTGTCAATAGGGTCCTATAATTCCAATTGGTGTTTAAATGACTTTGTCCTGGAGGGAGTACTAGATTTCCTTGCTTTGTAAGGGGACTGGAAATACGTGTTGACCATGTAGCTCATGAAAAGCACAAGTGGCTTTTTGGGAGGCACCTGCCTCTCTGAGGCCTTCACATGTGCTCCATTCTAGAAAAACTGCTCTCTTCTTTCAAGGGGGACAAACTGTTTAAAAATCTCAGTTCTGTCCAAAAAAAGCCTCCATCTCCATTTTCAAAAACTTGCTCTTTTCCAACTACAATCTTAAACTAAATAGATGAGATCTCTCAAGGCAACATATTTGGCTTCCTTTGTATTTCTTTCACATTTAAAATTAAATTTTGGGTCTGATTTTCTGCAAAGTGCCCTGTACCCGTAGATGTAGAGGCTCTGCATAAATGAAGCCATACCGGACCTGTGGCTTTCAGAGTGCCTCAAGTTGGCAATTGACTGCTCTAAGCCTATAATTGTCTCTTTCAAAGATCCCAGTATCATTAACAAAAGCCAGCCCAGTCTGCAGTCCCTATAATTATCATTGTCCCACACCGTATAAGCATACCACCACTGCATATCTTAAGGTCTTATCTTCCACCTGCACCTTATCCCAATTAACCACAAGGGAAAGCCTTAGTAATTGTGATGTCATGCTATGCCAGAGTTAATCATCAGCCCCTGTAACACTAGCAAAGGTATCCCTATTGCAAATAAAACTGGTCAGTAACACAGCTTTAAAAAATTATCCTAAGGGTCCACTTTCTAGGGCCATTGCTGATATCAGCTGTCTTAAATTATTTCTTAGAAACAGAGCCTGAAGCAAAGACTTATGTATTAATGCCTTCTCCAAGAGTATGATTTTTGGGAACAGGGTTGAGAGCAAAGGAGATTGAGACAGGGAAAAATGGAGAGCTGATACAGGGGTGCAATCCCTAACTAACCACTGCGTAGTATTCGGTATGACTGATTGCTTTATTCTCATGGGACTATCTCCCTAGAGGTCTTATTAAGGACTGTTTCTCAGGACAGGGTATACATGGAAAGGAATGGAGAAGAATTTATTCTCTTCTTGCTGTAATCTCCTGTTGGTCAAAGCTTTACCTTCAGTGTTTTATAATATCTTCCAACTTCTAGCTTGCTTTGATGTAGGCACTGGATGCTCCCATGGAGTCTTATGCCTTAACATTAACAGGAAGTCTGGGAAAAGGGCAAAAATTGTACATAGGTTCTATAAGGAGAAGAACAGTAATGTTGTAGCCCTTTGAGTTTGGCCAGAATTCACACAAAGGGGATTTCGATGGCTGTGCCTGAGGCTGCAAAATTACCCAAATGCCCTTGTAATAGGTAAAACAAAGAAGATAGGAAGGGATATTTAAATGTCATCTGATAAGACTACTTACTAACTTTGTGATTTTTTACTTTGTCCCTTTGACTCCATTGTTTCCTCTGTAACATGGAACTGATAATTGCACTGATAATTGCACGATCTTAATTGGCTGCTCTTTGAATTATAAGATATCTTATTTGTAAATATTTTTTACAGTTCTTAGACCATACATTAAGTGTTAACCATTGCTGCCATTTCTGTGTAGGAAAATTCTGGCAACCTAAATGAAAATTTGAACTATCTCTAGTTATTATTTAATTGTTTTGTAAAACGCTGTGCATATAGAGTATCAGAAAAATATTTGCTAGAGGAATTTGGGTTATTTTATGTCATTAAGCAGTGAGGGAAATAGTCATTAAATTCTGGGCCTGAATTGGTTTCTCATTTTTACTTAAAAACAGAGATAATCAGCTTGAAGATAACCAATATAAAGGAAAAGAACATCTTTTCCTTTCTCTTACCATTTCCATAGAAGTAGAAAAACCCAACCATAACTTTTCCTAGATTCAATTTATAGTAAATATAATTGTAGACTAGTATGTCTGGAGACTCTTTCAAGGTTAAGACACCTACTCATATGCACATTGTAGTAGAGATCAGATGGTTTTGCCTTCTTGATATGCAGTATGTATTCCTTCTCCTATCAGAAACTTAATTTACTCTTGAGAAACATCTGTCCCATTACTGGGTTAAGTTATTTAGGAAAGCTAACCTAATTCTTGGATCCAGGGGTGGATGTGATGCTGGTCTGGCCAATCCACATGTTCAATTTCTCATGGTGATTGTCTATCACTTCTCGGCCTCTTGGCTGACCAAGTGTAGTCTCAGTGATTGACTCAGAAAGGATCCCATGACCTGAAGCAGTCCAACGAAGACCATCTCAATATTTGTGGGAGACATGAGTATCAAGATTACTGAGAATGTAAATGTGAGCTTGAAGCTCCTATGCTCATACTTCCTCTATGTTGGGAATATTTGTCTGAATGATGCTAATGAAGTGAATGCAGAATGAAATTATGGCAAAAAGGAAAAAAAAATGAGGGGTTGATTTTTATGACAATGTTTAAAGCCTAGTTCCAAGTACTCCCAAAACTTGCATTATCCTCAGGCCATTCAATTATCACCTCCATTACTATTAATACACTCACACTACTTTGATTTAGTGTTCTGTGATCTATAATAAAATGTATATTGGTTCATTACTTATATATTTTGGTTCATTAGTTGTAACGAATATAACTGTTGTTATAGAGAATATTAACTCAGGAGACATTAGGTGTGGTATATAGGAACTCTCTGCACTATCTCTACAACTTTTCCATATCTAAAGCTACTATAAAATAGAAAGTTTATTTTTAAATGTATCCTGCATAATTCAAATCTGGTTTGTTATGTCATAACTACCCAAAGGTAAGTGGATCCTCTTGCTAATAAATCTGCACTTAAGTCAAGAAGGCAAAGGACACGCTTTTCTGTGATATTCACACTGGGGGAATCTGTGCTCCCTGAACCTATAGATAGAAAAATTTTGAAACACATTCTATATGGTCAGTTTTTGGCAAATAAATTTCAGTGAAGTAGAGATGAAAGAGAAGGAAAAACACGGCATTTCAATCAGTCATTCTGATATAGGGTCTAGTAAACAATGGTTTGCTTTCTACCTTGCTTTTCTAGTCATTTTAATGCCTGCTCTATTTACACTATAGAATACTATAACTAGATGTAGGCTCTTTATTTTCTGTTTTCTCTGTCAATCTTGTATCAATCAGAGTTCTATTTTCAATGTGGCATTTTCTTTTTGTATTGCAAATTTATATACTTTTTCCCTCAGAGCAGTCTCTTCAAACTATTGTATATTTAAGTCACAAAATAATACCTCATTCTTAAATAACAGACAGTAAGCACTGTTTTCAATTGTTGTTAATTCAGTTATGTACTTTCTAGTATGCCATTAGGATATAACCTGAAGGTGTTAAATAACTTCCATTTCAAAACAAAACCAGTGTCATTAAACAGAATACATTTAATTAAAAAATCCTAGCTCCTAATCTTACATCTTGTGTAATATGGCTTTTATTTTAACTTCTTTGATCTCTTTTAAAATACATTTTTAAATAAAATGGATCTGGTTGATTTTATATTGGAGTAAGAAGCGTATCTCAAAAATTTGTGAGACCCTCTCCATGCCTTCAGAGCACCTCCCATGAAACTTTTGTTAACAATAACAATGTGGTTCAGAAGGAATACAAAGAAAAGCGAGGTAATGTTTATAAACTGATATTTAAAATAAAATGTTGAAGTTTATGGATTTAAAACTAGGCATTGCCAGGGGGTTAAGGGGGTAGGAGAAGAGTAAATGAAGCAATATGGGATTGGGAGGGAGATAAACCATAAGTGACTCTTAATCTCACAAAACAAACTGAGGGTTGCTGGGGGGAGGGGGGTTGGGAGGGGGGGTGGGGTTATTATGGACATTGGGGAGGGTATGTGCTATGGTGAGTGCGGTGAAGTGTGTAAACCTGGCGATTCACAGACCTGTACCCCTGGGGAAAAAAATATATTATATGTTTATAAAAAAAATAAATTAAAAAAAAAAAATAAAACTAGGCATTGCCATTAAAGAAAGGACTGCCTTTCCATGCTTCCATTGAAAATATTATTTTCTGTGTTTGAGTGCTTAAATGATAGAGTTTGATGTAGTAGAAATTGTAGGAAAAGAAGTAACAGAAATAAATGAAAATCTCATCACTTCTATTTTCACAAGATTTTAGAAGAAAAAAGTAGAGATATAAGGATTCCTGAGACTCGTGTATATACAACCCTACTAAAATAACTTTCCTACATCCAAGAGGCACAGATGGAAGATATATAAAATTAACTGGGAAAGTGCTTATTAATTACCGGGAAACACATCCAGAGCCAACAACACAAATTTAAATGCAGGAGCCAATTAACTAATGATTAGGATGCTAAAAGGTCTGAAAAGTGCCACACCTTCTGATCTCCCTTAGGTTAAAAGCAGTCACTCCCACCTACTTGTTCTCACAACACATTAACTGCACTTCAACCATACATGTACTTCGTACTTCCACCAGTTACTGCTAGTGGTTCGTCTTCTTTTTCAACGTTCTTATGTTTTATTCATCTTTTTCTAGCCTATTTTTAGGGCAGCACTTTACAAGATGTAGATACTGAATACTGTTTGAGGAACTGAATGGAAACACATAGAGTAAGCAAACCTTTATATGTTAAATTCCTATAAAATGACCACGTTAGCGCTATACTTCCTGTGCAGACAGAAAGAAGCAAAAAGAAAAGAACAAGACATCTACCCAGATAGGAAAAGACAAGAGATAGTTTTTTCATTTCCTGAAGTCTCAGGCTAAGTCGCGTATGTGACATTGGCCTCTTGAGAGAGACACCATTTGGCCAACAGAGGATTCCCGGAATGTCCTAACTCTGTGGGTTTTGGGAGGTGTTTGAAATGAGTGGTAAGCCTGACCTGAAACCTTTACCTTTACAGGAAGGAGATGGCAAACAAACATTTATTGTTAGCCTACAATGTGTCAAGTCTGTGAAGGGTGTGCCACTAACATTCCCCCCACCTCAGGGAGGCATGACAGTCTGTATACCAACTGAAACATCAATATATTTTACCTGAAACATCACTATGTTTTACCAAAATAATCACTCAAGTAGCTATTTATTTCCTTCACAGCAGTGGTTTTGCAACAGTGTTTGATTTGTAACCATGAGCTCTGTAGATTCCAAATATTTTTTCAATAATTTATCCCCTGGTCCATAGCTTATTCCAGTTTTCCCCATGCAGTCTTCAAATTAAGAATCCCTGGTCTCTGTTTCCCTTAAATATGTGTTTTTTGTTGCTTTTTGTTTTGTTTTGTTTTATTTTTTGTTTTTTTCAGGTCTTCCTCTTTTTGACTTCTAATTGATGGTAATTCATTGTGCCTCTGAAAAGGCTTTTTCCACTGCAGAGATTTCTTTACAAACTACACCTCTTCTCAGCATGCTCTCTTTGCCTCCTTGAAAGCCAATTTAACCAAACAGCAATGCTAATTAAAACTCCTGTTTTGCAATAGCACGAGTTATACACATTTTACAAGGTAGCATAGAGAATCAGGTATTGTAATTCCAGGTGTAGGATTTTATTTAATTCTGTTTTGTTCTATGTATTCATTTACTGTACTGCAAACTGGATGGCTCCTGAAGATATAAAGACAGTCACAGGAGAGCTCAAAGCATGATAAGGGAGTCAGATAAGACTGGAGCACCGTGTGGCTTGTGCTGGAGAGGGGCTTCTAACAAATATTTTGGGACATGCAGTGGAATGACTAATACTGTTATGGGGCTACAATGGGTGCTGGGATGTACCACCCAAAACTTTTACATCTGAAGCCTTCATTTCCCCTGCTGTCAGGCTGCTAATAGATCCCTATGAAATCCTTCTTCAGGAATTGATCTCAACTAAAGAGATCCACTTTGGCCAAGGTTATACTTCTTTCCCTTATTCAATACTGTTCTATGATCTCTTTTCCTTTCCTCCTGTAAAGATATCTTTGAATGTTCTTCCTGGCTGTAGATCACCCAGCTGGATAGGTGGAGGGTTCTGTTGCAACTGTATCACTGTTCAACCTGTCTCACCAATTCTTCTTTATTTCTTACATGGATTGTTGCTGAAGGCATCCCCAGTAAGTCTCCTACAAAGAAATCTCAGTCATGGAGTGACAAAGAATCAAACCTACAATAGGGTTAGATCAGGAAAAGTCTGTAAGTCACTTTGAGAACAGTCCAAACAAACAGTAATGACATGACATGACATGACATTGTGTATAACGGGTAGTTAAAGGTTTGCTATAGCAGGAGAAAACATATAGAGTCTGTTTATATGGTTGGATTAAGGCATGGGGGAGTGAGGTAATGTGAGGGGTGGCTAGCATTGAGGTTCAAGGTGCAGGAAGACTCTTACTGTGAAGAGTCACAGAAGCTAGCTAAGGAGTTAGTAGAGGCTTCAAAGCAGAGGAGTGACGTATGCATATCTCTCTATGGAGATAATTGTAATAACTGTGGGGAAAGAATGGAAGGCAGAGACATTTTGTGATGGAGAGTCAGACTGACAGCTTTTAAGGTAGGCCATACTGAAAGAAAAGAAAAAAAAATAACTAGAAGAATGGCAATTATAGTAAGAATGATTTCTAGAAGATTTCTACAGGATTTGATGACTTATTAGGTGAAAGGGCTAAAGAGGATTAATGTCAAAATAATTTTAGAAATTCCAGCTTGTGATACTTGACACAAGGAAGAAGTAAAAGGATTTGGATTATATCCTTACATAATTATTTTCTACCATCTTCAGGACCCAATGCTAAAAATGCGGGAAAACAAAATCCAGGGAATCATAAAAATGAAATAAAATAATTTTATATGAAGGTTTTAGAACAATGCCTGGTACTACATTTAGTAGTTTGATAACTAGGTGGGTCTTCACCCTACAATTTATGGATGGACAGGCACGCTACACTCTTCTAATTGTCCCCTCTCTCTTTGAGAAGTTTGAAAATGTCTTACAAATAAATCTTTGACCTATTTTGTGAGCTAACACCCAAACAAACAAAAATTTCAAAAGCAATTTTACCTTATATTTTATTTTTAAACCATTGTTACCTACACTCTTCTTTCCAGGGGCTTGTGCATACTTGTGAAATCAATAGCAAAAAGCAAGTACTTCAGTAAGCAGAAAGTCAAGGACAGCCTCTAATTCTGCTCTGCAAAGTGTCTAGTGCTCTAGAGGCACTTAAACATAAAATGATGTTTTTACTTTTCCTAAGCCTAAAAATATTTAAAGTTTTTAAGTATCATCATCAAAACTTGGGTTTTCAGTACTTGTATGTTTTTTTAAGTAATAGTAGCCATTTTTCACTGAATGCCCCATATGTGCTAGGCATTAAGTGGAAGATTATTATATTTTTTAGGTGAAAGACTTTATAAACATTGTCTCTAATCTTATTAGTAATCCTAAAGGATTTTTATTCATGTCTTTGATTTCCACCTCAGGCTTTGGGATGTTGAGTAATTGGCTTGAAGTCAACGTAAGATCTCAGCCTGCAGAGTAGGCTTTCACCTGGGGTTCTAAGCCTTTGCAGCTGACTAGCTAAGTCGTTCCCGAAAATTATCCTGTCAATCAAGGTGCAGGACAAATGGGGGTGATGTCTCCAGATTTTGGTTGTTAATTCACTGGACTGCTTTGAGGTTTACACAAGAACAGTGAAAAGTAAGTGAGGGAGGTAGAAGCAGCAGTTTTTAGGTTCATACAAAAGACTTTGCTTATAAGGACCAGAGCATGGTCCGTAATAACTAGTTATATTTCTCTATGCAGACCAAGAAAAGGAGAGGGATGCTGTTAGACTTGAAATCAGTGGGATCTAAAAAGAATAAGGTAGAATAATTCAAGAAAGGAAAATCATTATCCCTTTGTAGATAATTCATTCTATCTCCTGTGTGTGTATGTGTGTGTGTTATAGTCAAAGCATCTGATACTTTTACTTCATTTTATCCCAGATTTTTACTACTTTTTCCTCCCACACCCAGAAGAATGTGCGTTAGATTTAGTATGATTGATTTAAATGTGGCTGCTACTGCTGTACCTGTCATTTAACTGTTAACAAAAGTGCAGTCATACAACATTTCTGCTGGGCCTTTCACCTCTCTTCATATAAGAACTGTCTTTCAAGTGTGACAATGGTGGCCAGTATGAACTAGAAAAGAACTTTGAATGTCAACTTCCTACTCATGGTGGTTATATTGAGCCATACCAATTTTCATAACCTTTCACAGGTATCAGAGTCATTAAAGGTAATCAGGAAACAGCATCATAGCTTTGAGAGATACGATGGAAATCAGAAATATTTACTAAGTGATAATTTTCATTTTATCAATAAAATATTGCTAATTGAATTTTTTTGCCATATAGATAAAAATCAATAGATAGAATAAATTATAATGATATCTATGTATGTGACACCCTTTTGCTACACTTTTATAACAGGAAAATATTTTAAAAGATGAGCAAAAATAAAAATAATCAGCTATAACCCTTCTATTAGACATAATGTAGGGTAGTGATTTTCAGATATATTCTTTAGGACTTAGTTTCCACTAAACCCACATAAATAAAAATAATTTAAAAACTTTAAAAAGAAATCCTAACATAGGGTCCATAAGGAGATATTTATTTTTATCAGGCGCTCTATTTTTATTACTTCCATATACATTCATGTTGTATTTATGTTAACATGATAAAGTTCAGCTGCTGAATAATTTTGAAATCAATCACACCAACATAAGTTATCTCTTATTATGATTCAGTAATTATCTACTACCTCCTAGTCAATTATAGCAAAATTCAGAAAAACTCCATGATTATCATCATTATTGATTTTATAGACAAAGTTAAGTTGAACTTATAATTTCTTACCAAAAAAATAATAATAGCAAGAATATAGGAAACATAGGGGAAAATGACTTTTTCAGTCATATTGCATGCTTTTCAATCTACCCTGAGAAGTATGTTAATACTATGACATTCTTTTATTTACAACTTTGCAGAATAAAGTGGATTTTGTTGCTAAGGAGATCAAAATGACAGTTGCCTTTTTAATCCATTAGCAAAGTGTAAAATGCAATGCTGAATATCACTATTGCCCTCTTAAACTGTAGTAAGTATGGTTTTAATACTGATTCTTGCACATGTCTTATACATTCCCCAGTGTTCAGTACTTTTGATGACAAGATGTAGCACAAATCACTTATATCCTGATCTTTAGATATACATTTTTTATACATTTTTATTATATCGCCTGTCTTCCCTCAGTCAGGATTTCAAATGAATTTTACATTTTGGAAAAAGATATCTTTATTGGAGTAATGCACCAGGAGATATAGAAAGAATGAAAAGAGAAAAGGTAAGGAATATAGCTATCTTGTGGCCTAAAGTGCAAGTATTAAAACAAAATGATAATAATAAGAAGAGAAAAAAAGCCATACCTGAAATATAATCCATTAAAGTGATTTCAGAAATCAGAAATCAGAAATAACACCTTAAAAATGTATAGCAGCTTAGTTTCAAACTACTTTTACATACATTGTCTCATTTGGTCCTTAGAACCACCATGTGATATCAAAAGAGGAGTTATTATTTCCTCCTCTCCAAACCCAGTCACCGACCAGTAATTATGAGAGATTATGTGATTTATCCTGGGTAGTAGGGCTAGTAAATGATGGAGTAAAGGTGTGAAAGAGAGTTCTGACTCCTGACTCAGTGATTTTACCTTACATTCTACTGAGGATATCTTCAGTTCATGATAAATATAAAAGTTAAAAAAAAAATCCATGAGCCAAGAAATGTACCCTACTCCTCGGTTCTCATTCTTTTTTCTCTGGTATTCTGTAGGAAAATGTCCCAGTATAAATTTGTGTCTGGAAGAATGCTTAGTATTCATGAGAACTCATTCAGTGTTCTTGAATAAATAGAAAAATAAGGAATAAATGAATACACACTCTTGAATATAGTGCCTAAAGAATTTCTGATTCCAGATTATTCACATGAACACTTGAAACTAGTTTATTTTTGCTTGCCCTGTCACAGTAATTATAGTGTTTTGTTTACATGTAAGGTATTACATAGTGATTGGTTAAATCATAATTTGACCTTGCACATTACAGTTTATACTAAATAGTGCATAATGAATATTCAATGAAAATAATATGGCTTTATCATATTGATAGCTAGGACATTTTATTTTTCTTCTTGATTTTAATTCCTTCTACTATCTTAGAAACAATAGCCATAAGAGATTATATTTATTTCAATTTAGAGGAAAAGAGGATTTGAGCCATTTTCTTATAATTCTGATCTGGAGACTAGTAATACCCATCAGACTGACCCATGAGTCATACACTTTATACTAAATATGACTATTTCTACCCAGTAGGATACTTTAAAATCAAATGACATAGGATTATATGGGCTATATAAGTGGTTTATCTAATTTTGTATAAAAACTGGATTTGTCTGGTATGTGCCAATATTTCTGAAATGACTATGTATAATCAATTATCAAAAACTATGCACACCTTAATAAAATTGGTAAAATGTGTGCAGTATTTTGCAGCATATATTGATCACTTTTTTTATCCTCAAGCCAACCTCTAAAAACCCAGTATAAGAGTTTTGTAGGGGTGTGTGTGTGTGTGTGTGTGTGTGTGTGTGTGGTAAAATTGGTAAGATGCTCAACAAACTCATTTCATATTTCTGCATCTATAGAAAGACCATAATTCCCATCTGTACGTGCAGTGATTTTGTTAGGTAAGGCCATATAAGTGGCTCTATTGAAATGTGGGTAGAATGGTGTCTTTGTCTTTGTATAAGGGTTGTTCTACAACTTTCCAATTCCTATCTTTTCTACTTCAATCATGATTACAGCACTTATATTGAAGATAGTGACATTTAATAATGCAACAGCTTAGTTTGTAATTAAGTTCCTAAATTTTAATTCCAATATAGTTAACATAGAGCATTATACTAGCTTCAGGTGTACGATATAGTGATTCAACAATTCTATAGATTACTCAGTGTTCATCATGATAAGTGCACTCTTTAATCCTCATCATTTCCCCTCTGGTAACCATCAGTTTGTTCTCTATAGCTAAGAGTCTGAGAAACAGCTTAGTTTTTAAGTTATTTTTAGAAGGAAACCTCCATGTTTCCATCGTCAGACAATCTCTGACACACATTGGATTTAAATGGATAAGAAAAAATTTTGTTAAGTTAAGCCATTAAGTTGTATGATTTATTCATTAATGCATCATAGTCTAGGTCACACTAACTAGTAAGGATGTTGGTAATTTGAATTGTGGCTATGAAACTACAAGAAAAAGGAAATTTGTAGGCTTGGAAATCAGAAAATGGACGGAGAAGAAACCGTAATTGAAAGCTAGAAAACTGATGAATTGTATCCTTCAGCAGCAAAATATTTGATTATCTCTGATAACTCTGAAAGCAGAGTTATATGGATCTAATGATTGTGGATCTAAAGAAAGAAGTTCAAAATCATTATTTTAGCACACATTGTTTTTTATTATTGATTTAAATAGATAAGGAGGGGGGCTGGGTGTTAAGTGTCTGCCTTTGGCTCAGGTCTTGGGATTGAACACTCTATTGGCTCCCTACTTGGCCGGGAGTCTGTTTCTCCCTCTCCGTCTTCTCCCCCCTGCTAATGTTCTGTCTCTGTCTCTTATTCTTGCCATCAAATAAATAAATAAATAAATAAATAAAACCTTTAAAAATAAATAGATAAGGAATGATAAGAAAGAGTGATGTTAAGGAATAGCTGGAAAGCTTGTGACCAAACTGAGTAGAAAAACAAGAGTTTGGGGCTTTGCATTGTTGGAAAGTCCAACTACTTCTCGATCACAGACAGTAAGATTAATAAGAAATGTAGTTTTTAAGCAAGAAATTTTCAGTTAAATAAAATGACCCAGGGAAAATACCAGATTAGGATGTAGCTTTCCCTTTCAAGTCTGAAAGCTTCAAGATAGCCACCATTAAATTGAGTGAGACAGACATGGGACCGAGAAAGTAGAAAATGGTAAGTGGTTTTTTTTTTTTTTTTTAAGATTTTTTTTTTAATTTACTTGACAGACAGATCACAGTCAGGCAGAGAGGCAGGCAGAGAGAGAAAGGAGGAGGAGGCAGGCTCCCCGCTGAGCAGAGAGCCCGATGTGGGACTCGAGCCCAGGACCCCGAGACCATGACCCGAGCTGAAGGCAGAAGCTCTCACCACTGAGCCACCCAGGCGCCCCTGGTAAGTGGTTTTGAGAACTACGTCTAATAAAGAACTTTAAGTGTGGAGCAGACTAGAAGCAAATAGGTCTAAAGCATACTAAGGTTTGAGGAAAATTAGGATCATAAGATGTGCAGATTTTTTAAGACTTAAAACAACTCTCGAAACCTTAACCTTCATGAGCAATAGTCTCATTTGAAAAGCTCTGCAGAAGTAGTGCATACTCCACCAGACTGCTTGCTATATAATCATCTGTCTATCTATCTATACGCAAAGTAAATAATGAACCAGAAATAACCTCCCAGAATGTAGAGCCAGGGGCCATGGTAAAACCATGGACAAGGGGCGCCTGGGTGGCTCAGTGGGTTAAAGCCTCTGCCTTCGGCTCAGGTCGTGATCCCAGGGTCCTGGGATGGAGCCCTGCATCGGGCTCTCTGCTCAGCAGGGAGCCTGCTTCCCTTCCTCTCTCTCTGCCTGCCTCTCTGCCTACTTGTGATCTCTGTCAAATAAATAAATAAAATCTAAAAAACAAAACAAAACAAAACAAAAAAACCAAAAAACGAAAAACAAAAAAACCCCACCAAAAACATGGACAAGACAGTTCCTCCCATAGAGCAGATACAGAGATTATCAAGACTCAAAGTAATCCTGGCACTTTTTTTTTTTTCCCAAAGATTTTATTTATTTATTTGACAGAGAGAGATCACAAGTAGGCAAAGAGGCAGGCAGAGAGAGAGGAGGAAGCAGGCTCCCTTCCGAGCAGAGAGCCCGATGTGGGGCTCGATCCCAGGACCCTGAGATCATGACCGGAGCCGAAGGCAGAGGCTTAACCCACTGAGCCACCCACGTGCCCCAATCCTGGCACTTCTAAATGAGAAGGATTGTACAATGCTAGTTAGGCAGGGTTTCAGAATTGCTAGAGAGCAATGACTGGAAAGTCTCTTCTCAAATGGAAGTATTTATTCTGGTTATCCAGTCACAACTCCACATACTGTGTGTGGGTGTATGTGTCTACAATCAAATAACTTTGTGGTCAAGAGGCAGGACCACTGAGACTTCTAGATCAAACAGGTCACTGGGACCCCAGGGATAGAGGTATTCATGGCTAACAATCATGGACTTTGACCTGGATACAATAACTGGATGGGACTCTGGATTGTCCCTTTTTAGGGAGGAAAAGTATGTTCTAACTGTAGAAAGAAAAGTGACCTATATTTGGTGAATAAGAAGGAGGATGATGTCATTCAATGCACACATATCCAATAACTCTTTTCTGGATACCATGATTTGAGATGGTTGTAATTAGTTTGACATTTTATGATTAGATAATGGCCATGTGACTGGTTTTGTCAATGTGGGAACAGTGATGTGTGTCAATCCCAAGCCTGGATATGAAACTCCTTGCACAAACTTTCACATTGTCTTCTGCTATTGTGACAACCAGGAAGGCCACTTAAGAGATGGTGTTATAAGATGCTTGCTGGTAGCCTGGTTCACTTGACTACTGCTTAGAGGCCAGTCACCAAGAGAAACAAAACAAAACAAAACAAAACAAAACAAAACTCCAGCCTGAAATACACTCTCTGCATCCTAGAAGTAAAATTTGTTGCATGAATCTACTAACATTGTTACCTGACCTTAGCATAGCCTGCCCAATCTAATGAATATGTCTCCCTTAGCCAAAAGATTAGACAGTGTTCCCACTATTTTGTGTGTTGAGCACCTAGCAGAGTTCTTGGCACATAATAATAAGCAATTTGTTTTCAAAGGTTGTTTGTTTAAGAAATTGGTCATCAATTTTGTGAACAAGATAGCACAGAAAGTATTTTATAGAGAAAAAAAGCTCAGTATGTACACGGTAATTTGAATTATTGCTCCTAATTCTTAACTACCCTATATAGCAGGATATTTTCCATGGACAACTTTTGACCTGTTATTTTTAGTGAGGTGTCTCTTTGAGGTCAAAATATATTTGTCTACCCCATTGATAATTGGGTTTGCCATGTGACTTGCTTTAGGATACATGTGTAAATCACGGCATTGTAGTTTCCAACTGAGAAGTTACAAAGCATCCAGGACTTGCCTCCCGGGCTTCTTTAAGGCCATGAAAATAGTGCACCAAGGGAGCTGCTTGTCTCAGAAGATGTATGGGAGGATATGAAATCATCGGCAGTTTGGAGGCCAGACCAGTTGAATCCTTTTACTCCAGCTAAGATTGGTTAAATCTCAGAAACTCAAAGAAATGTGAGCTATGAAAGAAAGAAAGAAAGAAAGAAAGAAAGAAAGAAAGAAAGAAAGCAAGCAAAGGAAGGAAGCAAAGGAAGGAAAGAAGGAAGGAGACAAGTTGCTGTTGTAGGGCAATGAGATTCTGAGTTTGCTTTCTATAAAGCAAAAACTGATGTTACTCTAAATTCCATTGCTGGAAACAGAATTCAGTGTTCTGACTTCACAGGAGGAAAGATTCAATTTGAACTTAAACAGTAATTTAAATAAGAGTAATTCTTCTATTCAGTCTCTACTAAAATTTTTAATTTAGAATATATCTTTAGTTTTTAAACTCTTTTATTTTTCTTTGTTGATATTTATATTCCTCTTAAACTTTATTATTTAAAAAAGGAAATTTTAACTTTTTATCTTCACTCAAAAGCAATTTGTTTCCACAATTATAAAAATTGACAAGATAAAAAAGAAAGAAAAAAATTACAAAATGGTCATTTTCAAGTATGTTATTTTTCTTTTCTTATGAAAATATGCAACTCTAATGGATTTTGTTAATGCCTCTCGGGTCCTCTATGGCATTTAAGAAATAACATTCTCTGGAATTTATACACTATAACAAAGTACTTATTGTTCCATATTCAATGTGTCACATGAAAGAAAGTTAATCTATGTTTAATTTTTTAAGGTTTGCTTCATACATTCTGTAACAATCTATTTAATATCAAGGCCAAGGAGACCCCTAATTACTTGAATTTATTTTTAGCACTTTCCTCATTAAGTTAAACATTAGGAAAAAAAAAGCTTTAATAATTTTTCTATTGAGTATCACTATTATGCTGTTGTCCCTTTGATAATTCTTCTTTTTGTATGCTTTATTATTTATTTTACAGTCAATTTTTTAACATACAAATCTCATTTCCTCCTTTACTCTGAGTTAGATGTAAGACCTCTTCCTTCAAGTGACCATTCGTTCTTTCAATAAAGTAAAAAAATAATAAAAAGTCTTGGCAGGAAGAATGAATTTACTACTCAATTAAACTTACTGGCAAATGCAGGCAAAATAACTATACTGGTTGTACATTTAGACACCACCCCTGTGGTTTTAAACTTTATTGTTTCATAAACTGTGGCTAAGATTAGGAGACACTCTAAATTACATATTCTGCATATCTTGTAGTATAGATGATGTGTTGGTATAGAAAAGACGTTATTGCTGGAAGTGTTAGTCTATCTGTGAAACCACTAATGCAATTATTTTTTATGAGATCTATTTCCTACTATGTATTTCCTAATCGTTTAATAATAATTAAGAAAATATGAAAATATTATCAAAGAGTATACATTAAATAGTAGGATATTGATGTTTATAAATGCTTTTTGATTATTTTTTCCTGTGTTTTCCCGCTTAGGTGATTTTTTCTAGCAAATATAGGTGTGAAATGGTTCTGACAACACATACACTATTCAGTAGGGAACATATGTCTTATGAGAAAAAAAATGTCTTTAATCTTTCCATCTTGTCTTCATAACCCTATATTTAATTTACCTTAAAAGTCAGAAGGGAGTTTCACTTTTCATGGTTGTGAAAATGAATGTCAGACAATGGTTTTCAAGTTTATTCAGCAAGGAAAACTTCCCACATTTTTACAAGTTTCCCATTTAAAAGCCTCCTTTTCTTTTTCTTTCAACTTGTGCTGGTGAGTTAGCATGACAGATTTTATTCATTCTGAAATGGTAGAGGAAACTCTGATGTTATCTGCCAGAATATTGGAGACTGTTCCCAAATTACTATATTTTAAGCTCGAGTTGAAATGAACAGTGTCAAAGCAGTTCAACTATAAAGAAGGAACAGGAAATAGGATAACATGATCCTAAATTTTTACCCTGACCTGATTTTATCAATACCTGTTAACCTATGCAACAAAGTTCTTATGGCCTGGGACCTTGTATTACCCCTGTATCATGAGTACAGGTTTTCTCAATCTTGGTACTATTGACATTTGGAACTAAATAATCATTTGTCCAAGAGGTTGTCTTGTCCATTATAGTATGTTTAACAGTGTGAGTGGCCTCCCCCCCCCCAAAATAAATGTCTCTGATTTAATGCATATTAAACTGGAAAATGGTACCTCATTCTTGCAGGATATTGCTCCAAAGCTGGTACTTTAGCTTTCCCTTCAGCGTGCCATGCTAATTGTCTGTCAGATCAGCATCAACTGTGTGATACATTATGTATTACAACAACCAGTGAATCCTGTGGTCCGAAGCTGCCTGGGGATTACATGTCTGCAGATCAGGCATCCTGTAAGCACCTGGACAGAGGAGCTGGCTGAGGCCCAGTAGAAAACAAAGTCAATCCCTGACTTAGACTAGGTGTCTATTCCAGTGTAAGCAGACCACATACCTTATATAATAGAAGGACCCAACAGAGTCAACTTAGAACCAAGTGGCCATTTGGTCTACTCAAGGAATGACACCATATTGGAGGTAAGCACCGGCCTTTGTTATAGGCATTGAGGAGATTAAGGGATAGTGGTAATAATACTTGGACTAGTCTAAGTAGGTAGGAATCTATGCATTGCTTTTGTCCTTGTCATCCTAGCCTCATTTTTTATAATAGTGCCACATAGCTCCTGATAGTTTTGCATCAACTAACATCAATTTGTTGAGCACCACTTCCATTTGGAAGTTTAGTGCCTTTCCTCTAGTGCATCTTTTCTGGTAAGCATTCACACTTTATGCTCATTCTCATATCTCCATCCACATACCTTTCCACCAGACCTCCTTGTAACTAATCTTCCAATCTTCTTCCTTCCAAGTCTTTGACCAGCTGACCTAATTTGTCGCTGCCTATTAATCTGTATATATTATGACCACAGGTTAACTCCCTTTGTATGCAAAGTAAACATCCAAGTGTTCATGCATCATGACTATGATGAAGTCTAATCTCAACTGAGACTCTAACAGGGCTATCATTGCTTTTTAGCTTTCCACATAATATCCTGCCAATATGAAAAAGAAGCTTTGGAATTTTACTCTTTTTATTTTATTTTTTTTCTGGCTTCTTGCATTCAAATTTTTTTTTTATTAACATAAAATGTATTATTTGACCCAAGGGGTTCAGGTCTGTGAATCATCAGGCTTACACATTTCACAGCACTCACCATAGCACATACCCTCCTCAATATCCATGTTAGAGCTGTTGGTACATGATTTCAACATTTAGTCGTAAGAATGAGCTGGAGGAGGAGAATTGGTGCAACTGTAGTTGGGGAATTAGGTGCATGGGTTACTTTCTCATGAAGTTTGTTTTACTGTCTGAGCCCTTCTCTGATTGCTCCTGGATACATTCTTTCTATCTTAACAATGATTTCTTCTGAGTACAGAGAACTTCATGATTTGGTGTATCTGACAGTAAGTACCAACTTCATGATAGACAGTTACAGATGGTCAAGGCTTTTTTCTGCCAGTGCTCAGTGGAACTCCACGGGAATGAGAACTGTTTCTGATCCTATGTTTTAACTGAAAAACAAAAAAAATATATTTAGTCTAAGGGAATGAGAACTGTTTCTGATCCTATGTCTTAACTGAATAACAAAGAAGATATTTACTAAATCAGTGGACACATACCATGTGATCTATATATATGCATGCATATCTATACATGGTATCTATACACATACTAGGACACATACCTGAGGTCTATTACTGTGCCTTACCAAAGATGCCATAACTGGCACAAGCTGCTGCTGGAGATGCTGGTTGGATAAGTCCACCCTGGTCTATTGGCACTTGCTGGGATTCAGGCTCCATCTGGTGTCTGCGGAGCCAGGCTGATAAATTAAGGAGAGATAATAATGGAGGCCACTAATTATACACCCTTTAGTTCCTTCAGTGTGGCACCTACCTTGGTTATTCCCTCTAGTATACGATAGATGATGTTTTGTTTCTTTTAATTGCCTTAGCTGGAAGAGCAGTGGTAGTTTCAGAAACTACATGAACTTCCACTGGGATTATTCTTATCCCACAGGTGAAAGTCACAAATTCAACTGTCATTCCAATGGTCAAATATGTCAATGCCAAATATACATTCAGCTATGATGAGGACTTCTACTGGGTGGGTGGGTGGACTCAGTGGACAATTTTTAGTTGGATTTTAGTCAGGAATTGATAACCTGACCCAACATGACTCTACTTGACCAGGGGGATCATAAGGTTTACTTCAGTTCTGCAAATATTAGTTTCAATTTAAACTGTGTCCAGCTGTCCCCAAAATGTCTTGTAGGTACTTTTCCCCAGTGCATAGTAAATGGTGGATAAGTAATGGCTCAAGCAAGTGACCATAGGTCTTTTTGAAAGGCCTGGAGAAAACATTACCGTATATCCAAAGCTGTTGCCAAGGTGGCAACATCTTTCAATACAGGACCCAGTCACCTCTTAAATTAATGGTTTCTGTATCTGAAACAGCTTCACATAATACCTACTTCCATAAGCCTTTGCATTCTATCCTTTATTGTCTGTCCTGGTGATTCAAGCATATTAACACCTGAATGGGTGTTAATATGACTGTGACTTAACTCTGATTATAGCTCTAAAGGGTAGGAGAGGAGGCAGATCTCCTAAACTTCTGAGTGGCAACTGTTGTCTTACGGGATAAATCTCTTTGTATTATTTTCTGATATTAGAGGAGTGCTATGTTTTAATGGGATAAGATTGAGCATTTCTGAAGGTTCAGAAAGTTAAGAAAATTCTAGGGAGACTAAATCTTCTAGGGCTTCCTCCCAGATATCCCTATCCTAAGTCAGATTCTCACAGTATCTTAACTAGGACCCTATGTTTGGTATTAAGGATCTGTTATGGTAGAACATTCAGGGGTGCCTGGGTGGCTCAGTCGGTTAAATATCTGACTATGGCTCAGGCCCTGATCACAGGGTTCTGGTATAGAGCCCGGAAACAAGATCTCCACTCAGCTCAGAGTCTGTTTGTCGCTCTGCCTGCCGCTTGCCCTGCCCGCTTCGCTCTGCTCCTGATCCTGCTCTTCCTTTCTCACAGGAAATAAATAAAATATTTTAAGCAAATATTCAAAGATCTTTGAAATTCAGCACCTTGTTTTTCAAAAACTGTGCTTTATCTTAGCTTCATCTGTTTGCTCAGAGCAAGATAAGTGAGTTTCTTTATAAGTTACTCTTTGGCTTTCAGATAGTTTTAAATTGTTTGTTAATAGCCCTCAGCTTTGGGGTGCCTGGGTGGCTCAGTGGGTTAAGCTTCTGCCTTCGGCTCAGGTCATGATCCTAGAGTCTGGAGATCAAGCCCCATGTCTGGCTCTCTGGTCAGCAGGGAGCCTCCTTCCTCTTCTCTCTCTTTGCCTGCCTCTCTGCCTACTTGTGATCTCTGTCTGTCCAAAAAAAAAAAGTCCTCAGCTTTTCACTACTGATCTCATCAAGGTAATAACCATCCAGTTCTGTTATCCTTATATTTATACTTCTCCCTCCAATAATATTTTTCAAATGTCTTAATCATGACATTATATTCACCTTTGCTCACACACCATCCCATTTCATCATGGATAATAATTTAAAAACTCGAACGACCACCATGTTTTGGGGGCTCTTGACACATTACTCATCCTCAGGCACAGGCTCCTCACTACCAGCTACATGGTGATTAAGCAGTTCTGGCAAAACTCCATCACAGCCCCAGCTTTCTCAGTATACTCCAACTATCACAGATTGATTTTTGGGAAGGAGATATTAAGATGAAGTTAGAAGTGCAAAATTGATTTGGGGGAAGTAGCAGTTTAAAAAAAAAAAAATGGTGGGAAGCAGGAAGGTCAGGGTGAGCTCTTAGACCATGCCATGCTTTTGACAAATCTTTGCCAGACAAATGGCAAACTCCAGAGCAAATGTTGTCTATTAGAGGTATCCTACCTTACTTGAAAATGGCTAGCTTGTATTATGTAACACCATTATTCACCTTGCTAAATTTTTGGCTTCCCAAGAGGATGTGATCTCAGCTAGGATGCTGGGGGACCCTGAAGACACTAAAAGCTAAAGTCTGTGAGCTATCGACACTCATGATAACTGGAAAGCTGGAGCTTTCTTGAGGGAGAATCTAAGTAGTGCATTTTTGCATCTGCCACACCCTCCAAGTGTGAAACTTTAGACTCTCTCAACTAGTTGTCAAGTTGATTTTGTGGGACAGACAGGAATAAAGATAAACTGTTTGTGCAGTGAAACTGGAAACTTTTAAATTAGTTTCTTGTGAATAACAAATGACTGGAAAGAAAGAGAAAAGAGAAAGGGGAGAGGGGCAGTGGACATATCTAAGAACCCTGAGCATAGGAGAAAAAGAACCAAGAATATCTGATGTTCAGTTTTTGATCTTTTAACTGCTACAGCATGAAATCTGTTTCATCTTTCAAAACCTTCATAAGGTTTGGTGCAAAATAAAGGTCAGTACTGGGACACCTGGGTGGCTCAGTTGGATAAGGGTGCAAGTCTTGATTTTGGCTCAGATCATGATCTCAGGTTCATGAGATAGAGCTCCACATTGTGCTCTGTGCAGCACAGAGTCTGCTTGAGATTCTCTTCCTCTCCTTCTGCCCTCCCCCCATTCGTGCGTGCTCTCTCTCTCTCTCATAAATAAAAATAAATACATGACATATTAAATAGTAAAGATCAATGTTTTATTTTGGTCAAAGTCAAGTAAATACCTTTACTTCCACATCTATGGTAAACACTGTAGAGCAAAAGAACCACAAGTTGTTATTGAGATAATCCATCCATAATGTTAACCCTTCCACAGAAGATCCTGAAATATACTGATCTCTTAGCAGAGCCAAGATTCAAATCTTAAATCTGTGGACTGTACTGTGTACCCATCTAGGCTTATGAAATGACAAAGATCCTTTTAACTATATATATGCATATGTATAAAGATATATATATTTCCCAGAAATAAAACATTAGGATTATCTTTCACTCGGTTTATTTTTATTCTTCATTATGTATATCCAATCAGTTGATAAGGAGTCTTTATTTACAGGAATTTTTCACAATTTTCCTTTCACTCAGTCCCTACTTGCCACTACTGATGTCCAGACCCACAGTGCATCAATTCCAAATTTTTGGCACTAGCCTCTTAAATTTCCTCTTTGAATTACCTCTTTGAATTTTGTATTTCTAAAACTCAACTGTTACCTTCTGATTTTAATATTTGAAAGTATTCAGAGGTTTCTAGTGCCTTATAATTTTTTCAAATATTTTTTGTTTGATTATTAGATGTCAGCAACTGTGCTAGGTGTTGGAATACAATGGTGAACAAAAACACAGTCCTTGCATTTGAGAACATCATATAGTTGGACAGAGTTTAAGTTAGAGATCTGCACAGAGTGGGAGAAGGCATATGGAAAGGGAGACGTGTAATGATTATGTCAGTTCCAGGCTCTTCTACTTGGCTTTCAAGGTTGAGGTTATGTGGTATGCTCTATCTACCCAAATTTGTCCAGTCACTGCCCAAACACAAATTCCCTGGTCCTGTTTGAAAAGTATTTTAATTCAAACCTCAGACACAAAGCTCTTGTTCACCTCTTTATCTTTGTTCATTTTTCCTGCCTAAAATGGCTTTCAACAGCTCTGGTTGCTTATCCTCATCCTTTTTTTCACAAAGTCCACACGGTTTGTTGTCCTCTCAAAATCCATTCTGCACGTAACTCTTTGCATCCCTCTCTCGGAATTTCTCTCTATTATTTAATTCAGCATGAGACTATCATCTTTAAAAGTAGCTTATTTATTCATGAAGGACTTACTTCATTCTAAGCAGCACAATTAGACAGACCCTTATTCCTGCTATTCACATCATAGAGAAGTGGAAACTGATGGATGATTTAGCCAGTCTTTGAAACAACTACTTTCACGACTTCTACCTTTTGTCAGATATAGTGGTGAATATGGCAAAAAAAAAAAAAAAAAAAGAGAAAAAAGAAATGCTTGTCTTCATGAAGCTTCAAAGATAATAATATAGATAGACTGTAAACAAATAATAAATTAATAAAACCTGTAGTTACAGATTTTCTAATAATGGAAATGATATGTTAAGGAAGGAAAATATGACTAAGAGCTCCTGGGAGGATGTAGCTTCTTCAAAGTAGCCTGAAAATGATTTACCAGAGTAGCAGATTATTTGATATTTATTATATCAATTTCTTCCTCAGATGGCAAAAATCTAGTCATATGACAAATATAAGAAGGAGCATTTCAGGCAGAAAAAAGAAAAAGAAAGAAAGAAGAAAGAGAAAGAAAGAAGAAAAGATGAAAGAAAGAAAGAAGGAAGGAAGGAAGGAAAGAAAGAAGGGGAAAGGAAAGGAAAAGAAAGGAAAGGAAAGGCAAGGAAGGAAGGAAGGAAGAGAAAGAAAGAAGAAAGAAAGAAAGAAAGAAAGAAAGAAAGAAAGAAAGAAAGAAAGAAAAGAAAAGAAAAGAAAAGAAAAGAAAAGAAAAGAAAAGAAAAGAAAGAAAAGAAAAGAAAAAAGAAAAGAAAAGAAAGACGGAAGGAAGGGGCGGGCTAACACAAAAGGCCTGACTAGAGCACAGTGAACCAGTGGGGTGTTACAAGATAAGGAAGAAAAAGGTAGGCTGTTTTGCGGAGAAAATGGTGTCATTCTGTTTGAACTCCTTTCTCACTGATTCTCTCCCAGCAGAATGCTTTCGTACTGCCTTTGTACTTTGCTGGCCCTTGGTTTTTTTGACTGATTTATACACATGTCAATTGGAAATCAGAATCAGAATTATTTATTGAATAATGCCTTCTGAAAAATTATGTCAAATCTCCCCCAAGTGGTTTTTAAGCCTAGTATTCCTCACATTTTGCGAAGTATCAAAAATAAGTCATTGATACTATTATGGCACTTTTTGAGAGCAAATTGATTCCTGAATTAAGTTGTTGGTGGGATCCATTTCAAGAATTGAAACACTGTGAAAAGTAAACCCACGTAGTTAATATGAAAGAAAATGCAATTAATCTAGTTCTAGCCCTGATGTGTTCAGGTGACCTAGAATTGAAAGAATCTACCCTCTGAGTAATCTCATTTTTTTTTCAGGTTTAATTGAATTAATCTATTCCCTGGAGTTCTCCCTTCTATTAGAAATAGCCTCTGAGGTAATATGGAGATTTTCCAGTTGTGAGGGTAGTTTATTAATGCAATAATTACAATTATGGTGAATACAATAATAACTAATATTTACTATACATTTAGCATGTACCAGACATTTTTGCTCTGTATCTTAGATGCATTTTTCTCATTTAATTCTCTCAAAACTCTAAGAAAGAGGTCTTATGATTATTCTTATTTATAAGATTCCTTAAGCAGTGGTGAAGAAAGTGAAAGTAACTTGCCTTATGTTCCACAATTAGTAAATGGCAGAACCTGGATTTGAATCCAGGCAGATTGATTCCTGAGTTTCCATTTAACCACTACTTTTTCAGACCAAAGTAAATCAAACTATACCAAACCAACAAACAAAATAAAGATGTATTTGGAAATCTGCATTATTTGTATTTTCAATCTCCAACAATCAAATTCAGTACAAAATTATAAAGTCGCCACATCATTTTATGTTGTGTTTTAACAACAGGAGACCTATTCAAAAAGAAGAATGAAGGGTCTCAAAGTAGTATATAATAGACTATATAACTTCTGAACGATGTAGAGATAAGGAATATAAATTGGTGATGTAAATATGGCTTCATAATTAGCATGGCAAGAAAAGTTCTTAATTTCGTTTCTTCAAATAATTGTCCTATAAAGTCAGTGTAACTTCATCGGTCCTCTGAGCTTCTGCATATATTATAAAGAAAAAAAAGTCCTCCCAAATATCTAAAAACATGTCAGTTAACTTAATGTATGTTTTCTATGTGCATAATTATGGGGGATGCGTAACAAAAAGGATGCTCAATGAACCTGCTATTGTGCACAATTATTCAGCCTTCAGAGAATCATGTATGTGCTTCCTCTGTCACACAATTATGTGTTAATTATTCCAGAATTATTTTCTGATGTGCTTATCTAAAATAAAACATGTTTACTATAACTGTTGGAGGACATTTTAATTAAGAAGAGTAATCAGAAAATAAAATTTAAACATACATTTTTTTTTTTAAATTTAAGATTTCATTTATTTGAGAGGAAGAGATGGAGACAGTGACAGAGAGCATGAGCAGAAAAGAGATACAGAAGTAGGTTCCCCGTGGGGAGCCTAAAGTGGGGCTCAATCCCAGGACCCTGGGATCATGACCTGAGCCCAAGGCAGTGGCTTAACCAACATACATTGCTTTTAATCTTGTGTACCAATCCAGCATATTCAGGATCCTTTTCGATCTTTCTATTCTTTTGCAATCTTTTATATTCCCTAGCCTTCCCTTGATTTCATTTAGAGTCTTCTTTATATATCATGTTTGTGTTTGTGATTGTGTGACATAATGTGACATATCCTCCCCACCCCATTTTCTATTTTTCTTGCTTGTTTTCTATTCTCTTTTCCTTTTAGCAAAGGTATACACCTCAGGGATCAGAAGGTAATATAAAGATAAATTTTATCAGGGAGCTGTAGGTACCAATACTTACCTAGCAATGAGAACTTGGCCAACAAGAAGGACACTCTACACTACCTAGATTATGCAGGTCAGCCCAATATGGAACAATATCTGATTTAAAAAATGTTTGAACTCCATATTTTTAAAATGTCAATCACTAATTTAAAATTAAAAAAAAAAAAAATCCAGCCTGTCATTTGTAGCTACAAAGTGGAATGGAATTGATTGATCTAAACTCTGAAGTTTGGGGGCACCTGGGTGGCTCAGTGGGTTAAAGCCTCTGCCTTCGGCTCAGGTCATGATCTCAGGGTCCTGGGATCGAGCCCCCGCATGAGGCTCTCTGCTCAGCAGGGAGCCTGCTTCCTCCTCACTCTCTGCCTGCCTCTCTGCCTACTTGTGATCTCTGTCTGTCAAATAAATAAGTAAAATCTTTAAAGATAAAATAAAATTAACTCTGAAGTTTGCTAACAGAGTGACCATGTGAATTACTTTTATTATCGAGTGTCCAATTTTCTCACATAAAAAATAGAAACAATACTATATTACACAGTTGTTTTGAACATTAAAAGATGTAATGCAGATGAAAATTCTTGGCACATTTTTTGACACAAAGGAAGATTTAGCTGAATTGTAATCAGCTTCCTTTTATGTCTTTTCCTCCTCTTGTCATAATATATAATATAATATAATATAATATAATATAATATATAATATATGTTATATTATATATAAATATATATATATATTGGGGGGGCTAAGTATTACTTATCTGTTCCACAAATCTTCCCTGACCACTTCTTTCTCCTCAAATTTGTCTACCCTTTATTAATTGCTTATTGTTATTTTATGACAGATTATTGTCACTAAATATATCCCCCCCAAAAATTGTGGTTTCTAGCTCTGCTTTGCTGCTACTGTCATTCCAACATTGAAAACAAATGTGGGAAATGTTTTGTTCTGATCTGAAACTACATGTGATCCATAGCAGTTCCCTGAAAACTAGATCTTCTTAACTTGCATTTGAAGAAAGGAACTATATAAATTCAATGTGTTATTAATGAAAACTATTGATTGTATGTGTTTGGTGGATTCTTTTGAAAGCCTGTCCTGTCAAGCCTTGCAGGGGAAGAGCGTGAGGTGAAGACATTCAACGGTCATGGAAATAATTTCGGGTTGGCTCTATGTGCATTTTGCTACATCTTTTGCCATTCTCAACATCAACCTTCACTTGCTCCTAATCCTTCCAGACCTATTATTGCCTTTGTAGGCACCAAACTTTTTCTTTGTTTCCTAGATTAAAATCATTGTCTCTCCATCAGACTTACAATATCCGTAGTTGACATGGCCAGGGAGTTCTTTCACATTTTGTACTGTGCTATGTTCTTACATTAGATACACAGTCTTTGGGCAATGAAAAATAGAAGCTAATCCGTATCTTAGAGAAAAATTAACAAACAAATAAATTTACTATCTCTATATGGTTATAGTCACAATTCTGTACTAAAATATATGCTTAATGTGCAATACTTTCATGAAAAAGGGGTATTTCATAGTTTTAATGAAAGAATAAATATGTGGTTATGTAGAACTTCAACTGAAATATTTTGTATAGCTCATTATGACAATCTCAGATAATACACAGTCCTTATGATTTGTATGCACATAAGTGAATAGACTTTTACAACCCCATATACTCAGAAATATATGTTTCTCTAAATGTGTTACTAAGATCCCTATGTAGTTCTATGCTAAGTGTGACATTGGGGAAGACACATGCTTTATTATTTCCTTTTATTTTTACTTAATGAATTCTGTTTTGTACTCACAGACTCAGCTCTTCTTTTTCTTAAATGTAGTTGAAATATTTTTTTTTCATTTTTATAAACAGATGTAAACACAGAAAACATATTTTCAAATGAACTGAGGTATCTCACACTGCAGGTGAGACTATATCATAAACACTCTATATTATAAAATCGTTTCCCCATATAACAATGATCTGTTCTCTGCTGGTAAATTTCACACAACATATTAAAACAATCTATTTTGAAAATTGTTCTCATTTTACAGTTTCACTTCTCTGATATCACCTATAAAAATTGATATTAGAAGCTAAAATACACCTCACAAAAATTATTTTACCAACTAATTTCATCTATAAACATGTATTAAACACTTAACTGATTAGAAACATATAGTGTTTTTCCCTCAGCCTGCATCAGCCCACACAGGCACAGCCCAGAAAAAAAAAAAATTAGAAGCTTATAAAATTAATCAATAAAAATACAAAGGATAGTTTAATATTAGGATACCTATTAACATAATGCATCATATCAGTTGGTTAAAGGAGAAAAGCTATATGGTCAAACTGACAGATGTCTAGAAAACAATAGTCAACATGCACTCCTAGCTTTAAAAACCTTAGTTAACTAGGAATAAAAGGGTAAAAAATAAAATATATATTACAAAGGAGAAGTTGCTAATATACTTAATGATCAAACACTAGAAGCAAATTAAATCAGAAACAAAGCTGAAATAATTTAAGGGAAATAGCAAAAACAGCAATGAAATGATGAAATCACTTGTGTACTTTTTTTTAACACAATGTGTTCTTCTCTAGGCTAAAGTAATCCTGTATCAAATAGCTGGGCAGTAGAGATATTTCCATTAAACTTTGAGGAAGACAAGTTGGTCATCATGACAATTATTTTTAACATCTTTCTGGAAGTTTTAATAGAATTATTCAGGAAAAAAATTGAAAAAAAAAGCATACTTTTAAAATTAAAAGAGAAAAAGTAAATATTAGTTGCTGTGATGATGTGATATTAGATTAGATGATATTAGATTAGATTAGATGATATTAGATGATGTGATTTTCTACTTTGGAAAACCAAAAGAATTAACTAAAAACTGATATATAGAACTAATCTGTACATCTGCAAGCTGGATTGAAAATAATAGAGAAATAAAATTTCCTTATGTATTAACGATCAAAAGTTAAAATAAAATTGATAATAAAGATCCACATATGGTAACAAGAAAAAAGTTCTATTTTTAATTTTTTAAAGATTTATTTATTTATTTTTATTTTAGAGACAGAGAGCAGAGAGGGATGGGCAGAGGGAGAGGGAAGGAGGGTCTCCATCTCAGGATGCTGAGATCATGACCTCAGCTGAAATCAAAAGTCTGATGGTTAATTGACTGAGCCACCACAGCACCCCAAGGAAAAAAGTTCTAAACAGTGACCTACAATAAATTTTCCAGACCTTTGTGAGATAAACTACATACATTTTCTATGGAATTTAAAAGAAAGATGAAAGTGAAGAAATACTTCGTTCTTCAACAGAAAGACTTAGAGAAAAATATCTCCTAAGTTAATATTTACATATAAGATCATTCTTACCCAAAGGTTAACTTTGGGAAGGCATGGGAAGCTTGATTAAGTAAGTCTAAATATCATTTGGATACACACTTAGAATAGAAATAGCAAACATGGGAGGAGCTTTCTCTTATAAACATTAAAAAGTTAATGAACATACCATTAGTAGAACAGTTTAGTAACAGCAAAAGAGAATATGAATAGGTCAGCACAAAAATCATGAAAGGTCAGAAGCAAAGAGAATTAGATATAATTACTTAGTTAATGATTCTTAAATCTGCATTTTAAATCAGTAGGATGACCAAGGGGATTAATCAATAAATGGCAGAATAATTAGCTAACAATATACATACACACATCCCTACATCATATTTTATAGCCAAATAAATCCCCAGTGGATTAAAGATCTTTGGTTATTTTCATTTTACTTAATCTTTAATCTTTAGGGATTATTTTCTTTTATCCAGTGTTGGTGAGGCCACTTCAGTACACTGTCAGTTGAGTGTGAATGCTTGTGTTTTTTAATTTTTTTAAAGATTTTATTTTTAAGTAATCTCTATACCCAGTATGGGGCTTGAAATTACCACCCCGAAATCAAAAGTTGTGTGCTCTACTGAGTCAGCCAGGTACTCCTTGAGTGTGAATTCTTACAAAATTTCTGGAAAACAATTTGGCAATATGTGTCAAGTATCTCAAAAACATTCAGAATATGTGACTTAGCAAACTCATAGTTAAAAATGTAGTTTTAAATATTTGGTATCATTTAAAAAGGTCTTTATTATTATATGATAATAATACCAAAATTGGCAAACACTGAAAGTATTTGCTAATACAAGATTGATTAAGTAAATTAGAAAATATTCAAAAGTGGTTTGTGGTCATTAAAATAAGAATATAATTTATGTAGAAAGAGATATTCAAAATTCTTTCTCTGTGTCTTTCTTTGCTTCTTTTTATTATGTGCACATACATATATATGCACATATACATACATATACATACACATGCATATGCCCCCACACACAAATTGAAAGTATATATATAATGAGGCCAATAATTGTTAGCAGCAGTATCTGTTAATATGTGTTTTTGTTTTACTTGCCTTTTCTCTTTTTTCCTCTTCACTATGGATTACTCATAAAATGTTATCATATATATATGTGTGTATATATGTATTATATATATTTATATACATACACATGCTATAGAAAAATTGTAATTATAATTACGTTGGTGGATAATGTTTATAATCATGCTTGTTTTGATTGCTAACTAATTTTATATAAAGGTATCTGTGTTCCTAATTAGACTATAAATGTCTTACACATCTTTATATTTCCCAATGTGCCTATAATTTTGATTAACAAATATTGGCTGTATTACTGTTACCTTAAAAGCATTGTCTTAGTGCTGAACATAAGAGATTAGCAAATCTACTTAAACGTTCTCTGCCTTTAAAAATCACCTCAAACATATTTTTTAACAGACAAAATAACAGATACAGGATCGATTAATATGGTAAGAATAAGCAAACGGTGCTAGGGATAGAAGGCCATGCATGGTTTTCTGGAGGAAAGAGTGTCAGAACTTCAGTGTAAAGAAGACTTAAGACTTCACCCAGTGAAGAAACTTTGAGAAGTGGGTCTGTTACTGAGATGAGGCAGGATGTGAACAGGCCTAGAGACAAGAAAAATCAACCTTAAAATTTTCTTTGAAAAGTTGATTTATTGGATGCAAGTTGGAGTAAGGATTTCTAAGGGATAAGTGTGAATAGTAGAGGGAGCTAGATCTTTAAGAGCCTTCAATGATGAGCTAAGAAATTTAAATTTTAAATTAATGTAAGCCTTTGATATAAATTAAAAAATTATAAAAGGAGGAAATGGGGTGCCTGGGTGGCTCTTTCTTTAAGTGGCTGCCTTCAGCTCAGGTCATAATCCCAGGGTCCTGGGATGGAGTCCTGCATGGGGCTCTCTGCTCAGCAGGGAGTCTGGTTCTTCCTGGTCCTCTGCCTTTCTCTCTCTCTGTCTCTCATTAATAAATAAATTAAACATTCAAAAATATTAAAAAAATAAAAAACAAAAAGAGGACATATTCACATGGTATTAAAAAGCATTTTAAGATATATTCCATGTGCCCAAGATGTGGTAGTTCTTGGGAAACTTTGGTAATATACTCTTAACTTATGGTGGACTAGAGGTTTGAAGTTGATAAAAATCTAACCCACTCATTTTAAGTGACATATAGTATCCCATGAATAATACATGGATATATTACATTTTTTTTCAAAGAGACAGAGATACCAAATAGGAATTTTTTGTTGTTGTTTTTTTTTGTCCCCTCACAAATTTTTCTCTAATGCACTTTGACTCTCTGTTATTCAATACACATTAGCCTTAAAGCATATTTTATATATAAAAGACAAAATTTAAAAGATATGTATTAAAAAGGACCAAGTAATAGAGTGAAATTGGTGGTCATAAATACTCAGTAATGGTGTAGAAGTTTTCCTGAGTGAGAAAACCTCGAAGACAAATCTTAAAAGTAGCTATAAATTTAATTTCACTGTAATGAATTGCTAGTTTTAATATAAGAAAATACATATAAGTTGGATAACAGGAATTGACTCGTGTATGGAATTGATGCAAGAAATGGAGTCTATATTGATGAGGAAGGAAAATGCTAAGACAACCACCTTTCCAAAAAATATAAATGTATTAAAGATATAAATGTAAAAAATCAGAGCATTACCAAATGATAGGATAAAAAATAGACAAATATCTTTTTGGCCTATATAGAGAGAAGAATATTAAAGACACATATTTAGAAATAATTAAAGAATAATGAAACTATGAAAATTAAAATCTTTATTACAAGAGGTATAAAAATCAGATTGGGAAAAGATGCATGCAACTTATATAAAGTTTTAGGAAGCATGATACATAAATCAATCCTTCCTATAGAAAAATGCAAATCAAAAAGAGAAAAACATGAATGGGCATAAACTACTCAAAGAAGAAATATTCCTCTCCCCGCCCCCAAAAGAAAAACCCAAATGGACAAGAAATATATGTTCTCAATCTCCCCAATAACCAGTACAAAGCAATTCTAAATTATAATCAGATATCTTTTCACATTCACCAATCCGGAAATGTTCAGAAGTCTGACCATATCATTGACAAAGGAGGCTGGGAAGCAGACATTCCATACAAATCTGGTGGAAATGTAAATTAGAACAATTTCTTTAAGGAGCAACTCTCTCTCTATATATATATATATATAGATAGATAGATAGATAGATAGATATAAATAAATATAAATATCTATCTATCTACATATATATATAAATTGACTGTATACATGGCATGTAACCTAGGAATCTACTTTCTAAGGAAATTTTAATTCAAGTGAGGTAGAGATAGGTACAAAGATACTCACTGAATCATTTTTATGAAACATGTGAGACATGGAAGGATGGATTATAAAGGGGAAGGTGAAAAAATATTATAGCATATTTGTATATTATACTTGGGATACATCACTTATATTTAGGATACAACCCCTTAAATGGGTTAGATCTAATCAATCTCAAAAAGCAGAGAATAAAGAAGTTACAGGAAATTGCATATGTATAATCTGCAAGCACATGACTTTTGTAATATAAAGCCATTCATATGCAAGTAATAAGAGTATATAAAACAGGGTTGAGCTACAGATCCAATTCATGGTCATTGTAACTGGGGGATAGAAAGGCATGGAATTTGATAGGTAATAGGGATTTCAACTTCAATTTCTGCAAAAAAATGTTGAAAATAAATACATCAAAATAATAGCTTTTTTATTTACTTGAAGATGTGAGTACACGGATGTTTGTTACATTAGTTTTTGTATTTTTTAAAAATAATTATTTTGAAAATATGGTTGGGCTGGGTTCATTTGGAGAGTGGGGTATTTTTTTTAATATTAAGTTCAATTAGCCAACATATAGTACAACTTTAGTTTCTGATGTAGTGTTCAATGATTCATTAGTTGCGTATAACAACCAGTATTCATCACATCACCTGCCCTCCTTAATGCCCATCACCCAGTTCACCCATCTCCCCATTCCCCTCCCTCTGTAACCCTCAGTTTATTTCCCAGAGCCCAGAGTCTCTCATGGTTTGTCTCCTATCTGATTTCTTCCCATTCAGTTTTCCCTCCCTTTCCCTATGGTTCTCCACATTATTCCTTATGTTCAACATATGAGATGTGGTTCATATATACAATGGAATATTACTAAGCCATCAGAAAAGATGAAGACTTCCCATTTGTATTGATATGGATGGAACTGGAGGGTATTATGCTAAGTAAAGTAAGTCAAGGAGGGTGGGATATGTTAAAGACAAAACAAATTGAGACTTAAGGTCAAACTTGACATAGTATAAACTAATAACTTGTGATCATGTTATTAGAGTGATACAAAATGGGCATTTAAACTCTTTTGGCAATTGCATATAAGAAAGAAGAACTAAAGTGATAGTTGAAGAAATACATTGAGTATACCTAAAAGCTCAGCTTATCAAAGACATTGCAAGCAGATATTGTTCCTCTGTGTGAATTACTGAAGCAATTCCATAGGAATGAATTGATAAATGACACACTCTTTTTGTGGATGTGTAACATGGTGTTCCTTCTTCTGGATGATGTAATACCAGGTCTAGGAAATGGTTTTACTAACTAGATTTCAACTCTCACTGATATCACCAGGCAGGAACTTCTCTGTGGAGCACAAATTAATTAATTTTTTTTTTTTGCCATGTAAATTTGTAAATTTTATGACACAAGAATAGACAACTGAATGTTAGATTTGGGGGCTTGATTCTATACTTTATACCCTATGAAATGCATTTTCTGATCTGCTGGTATGTCAGTTTGAAGTTTATATTAATAAGCAATCCAAATTTTAGTCATGCTATTGTAGTCTCTGCGAGGTCTAGCCATATAGCCATTATAATTTTTCTACACCAGAAAAATTATCAGAAACTAAAACCTCTTGCTTCTATGACTTTCAATATATTATAGTTAATCTACCAACTATATCATGGTCCTTACCTTCTAGGAATATATCAAACAGCCAAAAAAATTATATGTTCATGTGATAATGTTGGCAATGTAGAAAGATAAACAGCTTCAGAAGAAGTCAAGCAAAGGTGCTATCTCTGAGCCCACTAATGAACAGCCTATGACATCTTCTATTTACTTACACTGCTGTCCAAATTTGCAACCGTCTAAGCCAACAATGATGGATGTACTTAGTACTTCCATTGTGTGTAATGAGCACAGTTACACATTGCACAAGAGCATGTCCTTTGTATAAACACAATCAACAATACTTGAAATTAATAGACCCATAGCTTTTTAATAAGCCCCAGTTCCGTGTAAACACACTGTGACTGTACATTTCCAAATACAACTAATCTCTAATGTTATTGAGTGTAATAAGTATTTATACACACACACACACACACACACACACATATATACATACAAGCAAATTGGGCTATAGACACACATATACATACATACAAATGAACTGGCCTATAGCCAACATTTGACTGATACAGCAACTGGGCCATAAATAATTAACTTTTCTTCAAATTCTTTGGGCCAGAAGGTAAGGAAAGCAAACTAAATCCTGGAAACCCATGAGGACAAATGTCAGGAAGGGCGATAAATGTTTTAAGATTTAAACCTCTGTGTCCAAAGAAACTGAACTGGATATAGTGGAATGACAGGGAATCTGAAGGAAAAGAATGCAGATGAAAAAAAAATTAAGAGAGGTGGGAAACAAAACATTAGACTGTGCTTTCCCTCAGGAATCATACCTTCACCTTGGACAGCAGTGCCAAGACAAGAATAGGAGATTAGAGAGACCACTGTTCTGGAAGTCAGGAAATAAGGATTCTAAATCTGGCTATACAATTACCAACTTGTTGATCCTGGGAAAGTTATCTCCCTTTTCTGAGCCTCAGTTTGTTCATCTCACTGTCTCCGGATCTCTATGTTCCTCCAAGATACTATGAACCCTTATGAACTCTTTCCATGGTACTAAGAGAAAACTATCAATAAACTGCCACATCCTATAATCACATCTTTGCTACATCAGACCTCCGTGTTGGTTTAAATTGTTTTTACCACAGCATTACTAAAAGCAGACCATTGAAAAAGTTTTGAATCTTTCAGTGGGTCAGGCTCCCAGGAGTTCATGGTATGGCCTTTGTGCTCCACTGAAAAACTCTACTTGCTTTAATACCTGTCAAAGCCCTCATCACCTCCAACTCTGAGGGTCAGTGGAACGATTTTGGCATCCCTGAACCATCATCTTCCCCTCATTATCCTAGCACTTTCCCTACAGAATTTTGCAATAATGAGCCCAAGTCTTGGTAGAGTATTGTTTTTTATTATTATGTTATCGTTTTGATAAATGTTAAGAATAAGTTCAACTTAGTGAAGAGACTAAGATAAGAATTACAAATACAAGATCATTTGCTTAATAAAAGGATAAAATCATGTTCATACCAGTCAGAATACCCAGAAGGGAGACTAGCAATGTTTTTCAAGGAAGGCACAAAGATGCATGTTTGTGTACCCCTGAAATTCTCATTATAGGGTTCACAGTTGAGCATGTTAATATCTGAATGAGTAAGGATCATCTCAGACATTTAGGAAGCTCAACTGTCCCTTGGAAGGCTTGTCATACAGGAATTCATGTTGGCTTCTATGGATATTATCTGGGAGTCACCACATCAAGACCCTTGTTCTTAATCAATTTCATAGTTATACAACATGAAATATAGCCAAAGTGAGGTTCAGCAAAGACAAGCCAAAGCAAAGACTTCAGTTAACACTTCCATCATCCACAAACTAACAGTCTGGTCATGATAATTTCCTCGACCCAGAGCTATGGCATTAGTGCTGGAGACAGTTTCCCAGGCAACCTTGAAAGCCATACCAACAGTCCTTCAGATCTGCTATAAAGCTTATATTTCCCAGGTTTAAATTCAAGTTCAGCCGGACAGGAACTTGAGACTCGTGGTGGTCTTAAGACCCTACACTGGCCCAGATTGAGTTGTACTAGTCCTCTCATTATAAATCATCAGCTAAGGCTGATTTAGAAACATAGAAAGGTAGCAACATAGGAAGTTGGTGGGGCAAGGTGGTGAGGGAGGAAGGAAATGGTATCTAAAAGAGACATAAATCCAAATACACTCCCAGGACTATGAGAAGAAGTACAGAATTAAAGCAGGTGGTAAATGACTAAATAAACTGGAAAGCCATGGCTGGAAATCTGTGAAGGATTCTGACTAGACTGAATCCAAGAAATATCTTGAATTGTCTAACATGCAGATAGGTAAACCTTTGATTAGACCCTGCTGTCTCTGTAAGCCTTCTATAAAACTGTGATAATAGAGCCCATGTATATGCTCCCTCTAGCAAGGATAGGTAGGCAGGTAGATAAATGATGATAGATAGATAGATAGATAGATAGATATAGATTATGGAATTATACATAAAATACATTCTTTTATGTGTAAATCATGAATTGCTTTTATTGTCTGAACCATATTAAAAAGCATTAACATGAGACACTTTCAGTCATGGAGTTCTGCCAAATGCTTTCATTGTTAATGAGGTGGCCAGCAAGTTGGTTAAAAATTCAAGTTCTATGGAGTCAGGGAGAAATCTCAGAAGATTTGAAATTAACTGTGTGGTACATTTTAAATTACAAATGCTTCTAAATAAGTTTGCAGAGTTCATATGGATTGATTATCTCTAACGTCTTGGAGTAATTCTTAGTGTTGCAGTAGAAAGCGTTGATTTTGAACTTAGATAGATCTGGTTTCAAATCTTGTATTGACTTTTTCTAGGTGTCTGACCTTGAGCTGCAATCTTAACTTCTACTGTAAATTAATTTACCTCATCTGCAAAATGGAAACACTACTGTCTTACTCAGAGTTTTTATGGAAATTAGTAGGAGGATTCATGTTTTGTATCTACTATATATTTGCCACATAAGAGATGCTCTATGAATGAATTCTTAATAATTTATGAACTTCCAGGAAAGGTAGATGGCATTTAGAAATGGAAAATGCAATGAGAATTACAGAATCATAGCACTAAAATGATAAACCAAATTAATAAAAAATAGGACTTGGTATATAAAGATATCAATGACACATTCAAAACATTAAAAGTCTTTAGCTAGTATATTTTATGACACTGCTATAGTTTTGATACAGATGACATCAAAAGATCAAATGGACTTGTTGCTTTACGTTAGTTATGGATCACTAAGTAAAACAATTCTTTAAAATGGCTTTAAATACCACCATCTTATAAATATTCTCTGCTTTTTAAATTTCTCTATTATAAAACAATATATGTAATTACAAAAATGTGATGAAGAAAACTATATTTTCATAACTCAGTTATTATTCTATTTCTCAGAGATAACTATTGCTACCAAATGTGAATAAATTTCTATACCATATGCATGTGCATTTATGTATACGTGTAGACACATATAGACGTTAATTTTTTAAAAATTGGATCATATAATCATGCAATACTCCTATGTATCCTTCTTATTCAACTACACATCCATTTTGTTAATATCTTTATTAACTTTCTAAATAAAGTATGCTACACAATATTCTGTGCAATACGGTGACAACGAAAATGCCGTTATTTCAAATGCGGTTATAAAGAAGCTGCTCTGGAGACCAGAGGCTTCTGGAAGCTGGTTTATAACTTTATAAAATAGAACATCCTGTTCTATTTAAGTTTTTCACCTTATCGTGAACCCATATTTTTATTCCATTTTGAGACCATGACATACTGGTTTGTAACATACCTTGTGATCTTTGGTTGAAAGTGCTGAATATTATTATAACCATTTATCTTCACACGGTAGAAACCCTTGACTGGAAAAGGCATTGTTTTATTTTCTTGATGCACTAGGGGAAGTTGCTACAGTTTTGGCTCTAGCTATCGCTATTAATTCCCCAACTTTTATGACCATGAACCACCGCCCCCAAATTCTTTTCTTCCCATTTTCATCAATATAGCTATATATAATCTTGCTTTTGCGATGAGAAAACACAGACCAACAGCACATTACAATTGGCAGGCCTATGCAAAATTAACTATTACCTGTTGACTGGAGCAGACCTTTACACACTCTGAATTTATAATCATTGCTCATATGGATCCCATCCATTGATTTAGGTACTTATAGACAATCAGTAACCCACAGTATTAGCATCATACACTTTCTTTATTAATAAGTGATAAGAACAATGGAGTTTTCCATTCTTTAGCATTTAAAGTCACCAAAGCTTAATTAACAATGCCTTTATATAAACCTGGGATAGATACAAACAGGTTCTTCTAATTTGGTAATACATAAAAGAAAACCTTCTAAGAGTGTTTTTTTTTTCTTTATGTATTTCAATCATAAACACACTCTGAGAATTTAACTGTAGGAGGATCACTGTATAAATAATAATTACTATTTATATCAGGTAAATATAAACTACACTCTCCTTTGCACCAGAGAATTTCCATTATATTATCGTTTCTACTTTGCCCTATCACCTTCTCCAATAAGTAAGTTTTCTATAAACCATTAGCATTATTCTGATGTTTTTCTTTTTTCAACATAAGTTTCATTGTTTTGTATGGACACTTCTTCATCATCTACCTATCAGTTTTAAGATATCGGACTTGTGCCTAAACCTTAAGAATTTTAAGGAAGACAAAAGGCAGGGAAATAAGTACTGCATGTGCTGGGAAAGTAAATGGAGAATACCATCTATACAGAGATGGCATTTTGTAGTAGACCTGAAGAGAGCACAATAATCTCATTTACATCATGGTTGCTAATCTCATCCTGATGTTTTCTGAATGGCAGTGCCATTGATCAGCATGTTGGAATAGAAAAATTCACTCCGTGCTAATGTAATGCAGGACATTCAAATTCTCCTCCTGCCACTGCTGTGTGGATTAAATCAATTGGCAGAGGCAGTAAGACCTTAATTCAAAGCCTGACTCTTATTTGTCATGTGCTCTGGAGAAGTTACTCTTCCTTTTTGAGCATTAGTCTCCTCATTTCTATAAGGGAATGATAACACTTCTCTTGCAGAGCTGTTGGGAACATTAGAGTGGCTGCACAAACTATCCAGATGAAGGCTCAGTCAGTACCTACTGGCTGCTCAAGGAAAGGTAGCTGAAATATGGCAGTTGTTACCAAACCTGACTCTCAGATTTGCTGGCAAAAAAGGACTAGAGTCTCGATGTTTCCTTTGCACCCAGCCCTTTACATATCCTACCTGCATTTTAGACTAGAAAAACTTTATTACATTTGTTGAAGGCAAGTGAATGTAATGGAAGAAAACAGACAGTAAAATATTTTCTATAGAAAGTACCTTGATTGAATATCCTTAATAAGAACTACACACACACACACTCCCTTTCTCCCTCCCTCTTTTACTTTTACTCTTTTCCTTTTATTTCTTTCTCTCTCTCTCTACACACACACACACACACACACACACACTCTCTCTCTCTCTCTCTCTCACCATTTCCTCCAAACCCTCTTCCTTTTTTTTTTTTTTTTTGCATTTATAGATATTCTCAAAGTTCTTTGGCATATTAGTGCTTAGTAGAAAGAATATCATTAATGTCTCTGACTTAAATTTTTGAGGGAACAGTATTTTTTGCTTCTTAACTTTGTGTACATACATAAAATCTCATATAATAGTGGCAATAAGCAATAGTATGAGCTTTTAATGTAAAACATGTATATGAATGGGTTCAGTTAGCTCCTGATAACTTCTGAGAATAATTTATTACATACATTCCTTAGGAAGCATTTTAAAGTTACTATAGTGCTGTGGAGAGCATACTTTTAAATCAATGTATGTATGTTTAAATCCCAAAGGTCTGTATAGTTTGTTTTTTTTTTTCCCCCTAAAGGTCCTCTTGCCCTTATAAAAGGATCTGCTTTCATTTCTCTCTCTCTCTCTCTCTCTCGCTCTTTCTCTGTCCTTCGGGGTGTGTGCATGTGTGTGTGTGTGTGTGTGTGTCTGTCTGTCTGTCTGTCTTCCATCCGTTCTTAATGCAACATGTGATGTTTCTGGGCTACCCGTAACCTATTTTTGTATTAAGGAAGAGTTATCAATCTATTTTTGGAATCCAAGTTTGGATTTGTTTGTTCGTTTGTTTGTTTGTTTTCATTTTTGCTGTGTTGCCTTCTCTAGTAATACAAATCTCCAAAATAGTTAGGTTCAGAATCTGGTGCTTAGATTTCAAACCTATGAGGATTAAATAGCAGCCATTTAGTAATGGCAGCCCTTTTCTGCCCTCCACTCTCCTATCTGATGTTAGCTTTGAAATGTTTTCTGAAGCCTCTGAATTTTGGGGAAAGTTTCCCTCATGAGTATAAAGTATTTAGATGTAGCATGAATTGAAAGAAAATGTGAAGAATGAAATTTTCCAACTAATATGCCTCCAAAGTTGCAACATCAGGGTTCACAAGATAAGATGCTGGAAGAATGTGGCAGTATCGCATTGTTCAGCAGCCTCTCAAACTGTCTGAATTGTAAGTGATATTCAGTGACCTCAGCTTGTCCTTGAGGCTCACTAGCGAAAAGATTGTGCTGCAGTTAGAGCTCTGGCAGTGACCGGAGCCAAGTTTAAAATGAAGAATGCTACTATTTTCTATCTCTAAAAAACCAAGCTTGTAGAGCCGATGTATTAAAATTATTTTTTGGTAGTTTCATTTTCTTTTATGAAACTAAGTGAATTATTGTCTCACAAGGAAATAGCAACTAATAAACTTGTGTACTTTCAGATATTCAAAAAGACTTAGATGGAAAACTTAACCTTTTCTGATGCAGTTTTCCTTTGAAGAGACTGGTTAATGTGAGAAATCATTCAAAAAATTGACAACTCTAGATGAACCCTTAAAAAAGTGGTTTGAACCTACTTTTCATTCCTGATTCAACAGAAGTCCCTCTTGCTTTTTCAAGGAGACAAAAGAAGAAAATCTATTTGTATCCCTTAGAGATTAATATGAGTTTAAGTTAATTTTTTTTCCTTTTAAACTTCAAATAAAATGAGTTGTGAAGCAGAAAATGTGTTGGAATAAACACACTTGCTACAGTTATAGGAGTTGAAGATCCACAACTCTGCTAACATAAATTTATCATAATATCTATTGGTTATGGCCTTTAATGAAGTTAGAGATAAAATTCATATATATTTTAAATTTATATTATTGACATTTATATTTGTCTATATATTTTATGTATTATATTTGTATATAAGAAATATCCTTCCAATGTGGAAGATATGATTCTTTTCTCATTATTATCTTTAATAATGGAACTGATCAAATATTTTAACCAGTCACTCAAAAGATTCCCAAGTTAAACATTGTATGCAAATTAGATGCAAAATCTTTGTAAAGCAGAACTCTACATTTAAATACATTGGAAATACTATTTAATGGGTCAACCCCGCCCTTTCATATCCACCTTGAAGTTACTCTCTGCTTAGCCAGAGACTTGAAAAGACTATGTTACCTATGGCAATTGATCTGGCAATGTATATGTATTTTTAGTTGCGAGGTAATAACTCAGTGAGATACATGTTATTGACTGAGTTCCTTTATTGTTTCTTAGTTTTGTTTATGGATTCAAATGTCATTGTTCAATGTGTGCAAAAGCTGCATAAATTATTATAGTGCACAGGCAGTATGAAACCACCAATTTACTTTACCTCACCATAGCATTAAATGTCAAGGTGTCAAGTTGTCCCTTCAGGTTTCATTGGCAAACATAAATTATTGCTAATAGAATGCACCAGCGAAATTTTTGAATAACAAATGACTTCAGAAAGCATCACTACAAGAAGGAACTATAGGACACTTGAGATAATTTATGATACAAATATTTTCAAAAGCTGGTCGGCTTGGAAGGTTGATTTCTAAATGTAAAATAAATAACTGAGTTCCCTGTGTTCAACTCATCCTCCTGTAATTTCTGTCAAATACATTCTTAAAGAAGTTGTAGCTCTGACTGCAAATCTGCTGTGCCCTTAGAGCACCAAGGTATATGGTAGAAGACTCAGCTTCCACTTAATACCTGAGTCCCTCAAAACTAACTTTCCTTTTTTTTTTTTTTATGGATTCAAATGTTATTGTTTCATGGAGCATATAGTATCTGTTCGTATCCCGAAATACTTTGAGCTCAGATAGGGTAGGATATCTGAGGCTTTGACATCGGAATATATTCTCTTTGCTATTCTACTTCCTTCCCATTTTCAAGAAGGTCATGCAGAAAGGCAGAAAATGTACTTCCCCCTATGTATAGTTTTTTTTTTTTTTACTTGAATGTCTAGCAAACTCATTAACCTTTGAAGAAGATCCTGAAGTTTCTTCAAAAAAGTTTAGAGAGAAAATAATAAGTTAAAAAAAATTGCAATTGAAAGGAAAAACAGACCTCCACAATTTGCAAAATATTTTTTTTAAAAAAGGTCTTATTTATTTGACAGAGAGAGACACAGTGACAGAGGGAACACAAGCAAGGGGGTGGGAGAGGGAGAAGTAGGCTCCCTGCTTGGCTAGTGGGGCTGTGGGGCTAGATCCTGGGATTCCAGAATCATGACCTGAGAAGGCGGCAGGTGCTTAACGACTGAGCCACCCAGGCACCCCTGCAAAACAATCTTGTACATTCTTTTAGTTGGGCTGTGACAGGACAAGACTTGAACAGGTCCAAAAGAAATACACTCAGATAATTACATAGGCCTGAACATTTCCTGTATCAATTGACTTTCCCTTCCTAGAAGCTTTATCATGTAAAAAACAAAGCAGATAGCTAACATGCTAAAATTGATATAAATCTCAGTACTTTAAAATATTAAAATTAGAAATATATCACAATAGTCACATCTATATACCCATATGGGATAGTGGAAGGGGAGGAAATTGCTTAGGAAATATTTTGAATTTCTCAGTATCTATTTATCCTTATTATATTACTTTTATTTTTGCAATGTTTCTCATCCATTTAGCCCATTCATATACTAAGTACAGATTTCTGAGTAATCTTCAGATCAGCTCTTTTAATGGGAAAAAAAAAGAAACTAAATCAAAGAGATTATCTGGAGTAAGAAGCTAAATTATTTCTAAGCTTCAATACAGAAAGCTTTTCAGTTCTTTTCAATGTAGGAACACATTCTAAAGATGTTTGCTTCCCAAACTTTAACTTACTGTCATTTAACTTACTTTAATGTCTCATATTTTTCCTACCAACCCTTTTAAACAGGAAAATAAAATTCCCCATATTGTGATATGTGACTATAAGTTTGTTTACAAAATTATTTTTCCTATGCTCTTTCTTCTGTACAGATAAACTTGGTTAGATATGTATTTCTAGATATTATAATAGGGCTTCTCAATGTCCGTTGAGCATAAAAACATCACCTGGAGGCCTTGATAGAATGTTAGAATCACCTCCATCTCCAGAGATTCTAAACCATGCCCTCATTTCAGTACGGGGCTCAGGAACCTGCTTTGATAAACAGTGTGTATGCTTCACATGTTGGTGTTGCATGGACCACACTTAGAGTAAAAATAGCCTGGGGTATCATTTGGAAAGAATTTTGCTAGCCATGTATCAGATAAACTCAAGTATTTTCTCAACCTGGAACTTTATGATTAATCTACACATTATTTGATATATCTTTAGTCTGTTGGAACAAATGCTGGAACATTTTTACTTGGGGGCAGTTAAAAATTCCCTATATTCTTAATATTATGCAATTGTTGAATGTGAAATTAAGAATAAAGGGTGCTACAAGGCATTAGGAAAAGTGTAAACTTTGGAATCAGAGACTTCTAGATTAGAATCTTAGCTTTATCACTTACTAGATGTGTAACCTCAGGCAGCCAGTTTTTCAAATGATAAAACTAATAACTACATTGACAGATAATTATGAAGGATCAATTAAATTTTTGTCTATGCATCAAACCAACAGTAGGGCATCTATAAATGCTTTATAAAAATCTATAATTATCTTACTTTTTCCTCTTGTAGGAGACTGTACAATGGTTATTTGGTTTTCCTAATGAATAAGCCTACCATTCACTGGCTAAAAAAATCCTCTTGCTTCTTTCTAAGGTCAGACCACCATTATTTCTTACTAGGATTACTACAAAAGGCTCCTAATTACTGCCTTTGACTCTGTGTTCAATCCATTTTCTACAGTGTGTGCAGGCTGATTTTACTACAATCTAAGTCTAGTGGGTCTTAACTCTCTGTTTCATTAAGTTAGTGAGGACTCCCAATTGTACTCAGAAAAAAGTCAACTTGCAGAGTATTTCATGTTATGTATAGTGTTCATTATAGTGCTTATAAGAATGATATTAGAGTGCTTATTTCTTGCATCATTTCTAGTCATTCCTAATTTACTCTCTATACTCTAGCTATATAGAACTTTAAAATTCCGTTAAGAAACTAAGTTCTCTCTTACCTGCTCCTACCTTATACTCTGCTTTCACCTGAGCAACCGTACATGCATTTTGGACCTCACATTAGACATTGTTTTTCTTCTCAGATGCTTTCTGTTCTCCCAAAAACTCTGGTTTTACTTTTCCAGAAGTCTTTCTATGACATTTGAAACAAGTATCACACTGAAGTATAATTGCTGAGCCTGCCATTCTCTCCCAAAAGATCATTACCCCTTGAGAAGGGGTAATATCTATCTTCGTTATCACATTCCAGTGCCTAACAGAGTGCGTGGCTCGCGATGCTCCCCCACAAAAATATTTGTCTAGAGAATGAAAACATGCATATGATCATTCCACTGACTATTACAATGTCAGAGAAAAAAGTTCCTAGCTCTGGATTTATCATCTAAATTTGACAGACATGGTAAACAGGAGAATGTGGCGAGGTTGAAGGCCAGTAGGAAAGAGTAAGATATCAAGCTTCTAGATAATGGAAAAGGGTTTTCAGAAAAAAGACATAGGCATTGAAAGTTTTGGAGCATTTCTCTCATGACTGCGGTTTGATGTTTTGCTACCGCATATCAACATATTCTCTATCACTAAGTATATTTCATAATGTCTCTGGTTCTGCAGTAAGAGAGCCTGGTGTCTTCATGATTCTTCCTGCTGTCTTGCATGTGCTCACATTGAAAGAGAAAAATGCTAAAAATTCAGAAAACGGAGGGCTATTAGCCCTTTGTTAATTGAATCATATTTATACTTTTTTTTTAAATAAAAATCATTTTTTGTTAAACCAAGGTTTTCCCTAGTGTATTAAAGACTTTCCTGAATTTGGTAAGAAATAACTTACAAGTTTCACACATTTGTATATTGTGTACCTAAAGATTTTGTTTTACCTATTTTACCAATTATCCCTAATTACTTTGACTTTTGTTATAAAAGATGTTAATTTCACAAAGTTGTGTTAAGTGCCCTCAAGTTGACAGACAAACTCATTGTTTGTTAAATAAGCAATGAAGATAAAATGCAAAACTGTTTCTAGGCATATGTGATCCTGAAACTCACATATTTACATTCAGTACAAGTTATATTTTCATCAATTATTCTGAAGCATTCTTTAAACCTTTTGTGGAATTTTTACTTTAAGGCAATTTTTTCAGGATTTCATAAATTGTTTATAATATCTTTTGCAAAGTATTCTAAGCATAAAATTTGCCAAGTCTTTACATGTGGAAATATTTTAAGCTGAAAAACTAAATAGATTAAGAGATGAGAAGGGAATTTTTGAATGGTTCAAACTCTTCACGTTAGAATTAGTGTTAATTTATGTATCTGACCCATAATGTGATACAAATCAGTGAATGTATTATTATTATTGTTATTACTATTTTAATTCAGTGGGCAACACAGCATCCAGATTGACAATGTCTGGATTTGAGAGTAGATTTTTCTCTAATTTTAGTATAAAGATAAGTGAAAAGCTATAAACATATATTAAATACATTTTGTATGCCAGACAGAGTGATGACTTTCACATATGATATTTTATTTATTTTTAATTAATTAATTAATTAATTAATTTTGAGAGAGAGAGAGAGCACAAGCCTGGGAGGAGTAGAGGGAGAGAGAGTGAGAATCCCAAACAAGCTCCACACACTGTATGGAACACAGTGTGGGGCCTGATGCCACAACCCTGAGATCATGACCTGAGCTAAGGTCAAGTGTTGGATGCTTAACTGACTGAGCCATCCAGGGGTCCCACATATGCTATTTTAGACACATAGATGTTATGAATATTAAAATTTAAAAAAATATACAAATTACTAGCACAGCGTTTGAAACACAAGAAAAAAATAAACAAAAATAATTTTTTAAGTGTTTACAACCAGTCTGAAAAAAATTACCCTTTTTTTATTGATGAAGAAAATGAGATTCAAAAACATTGCTTGTTGCCTAAAGCCACTTTAATTTGAAGTGGAAAACAAAGAATCCATTTCTGTTTGTCTTTGATTATCTTACACCAAATTCTTAACTAAATCTGTGTCCTTTGGACTAAGGGTCTTGTTAACAAGTTTCATAAAATTTAGTAAAAAGTTATAATTCCTTATGTAACACTCTCCCCCCCCCACAGCATTGTTCAGTTTGTTTGTTTGTTTGCACAATGATACTAACCTGATTTTCAAGGCCATTTATAATTTGCTGAAAGGAAAGATTTGAGGACATATTACAAACATGTCAGCAATGAATTTGCTATATATAATAGAAGAAATCAGGAAGGGCCATCGGAAAGTAGAGTGTCAGACACTGAAGGAGAAATATTCTCCTAGACGGGAAGGAATATTAGAAAAGACAATCATGGTAAAGCTGCTTTGTAGACTAAAGTAAGAATTTGGATCTTGGAGGAGACTCAAAGTTAGGTTCAAAGTTAAACACACACACACACACACACACACACACAACATACACATATTTTTCAAGTAGAAGACAATTGAAAATATCATTTCTTACCATTTTCAATAACCATAATAGTTAAGAACATTCAATTTTTGTTTGTTTTAATTACATAAGCACAAGATAAGGGTCATAGTTCAATAGCAGTTAATTTGAAAAAAGCTTGGGAAGTGTGTGTGTGTGTATGTATGTGTGCACATAAGTATATATACTAAATATACACATACATACTCCAATAGCAAAAACAACTACTAACACTTCAGTGTTACTCTTAGCTGAACAACTACAAACAGCAAGGCAACTAAAACATAACTGTACTCATAATCTGCCTCAGTCAAAACAAGCAGAGAAATAATTTTCTTGAACCTCCTCAGGGATACAGTGCTCAATTTTGTCTAATACTAAGGTGGGTATTCGTTCAAGAGTTGAAAAACTGAGAAATTCTTAGCTTTGGAAAGACAAACTTGGGAAGACTGGGATAATGGTGTATTTTAAATACTGGCAGAGTTCCCTAAGGATCTGACTTCACTATAGTGTGTGGTCGGCCAGAACTGGCACTAACAAGAGATATTAGAAAGCATGTTTTTGCTCAATGTATGGAAAAAGTCACCAATACGATCCTAAATAATAATGGGGTGGGTTATTTCAAGAACTCTAAAGACTTTTATTTGTGCATATTTTTGAGGGAAGGCTGGATAATCATCTGTCAGGGACACATAAATGACTTTGTTATATCTAGGTAGATCAGATGACCTTAAATTCGGTGGCAGCTCTGAGATGTATGTTCAAATGTAGCTCTTGCCATTACTTGTCTTTATACTTCAGAAAGTGAAATCCTGTTTCACCCATTGTTAAAGATGTAGCAGTTTGTGTTGTTTTTGTTTTTGTTTTGTTTTGTTTTGTTTTTGTTTTTTCACCTTAGAAAATAGATGTATTGGCTTTACCTCAATATTTACTTGTAAGCAACAAAACATTATCCAAGGACAACATTTCTTTCCAGGGACATTATGTCTTAAATATATCTGAGAACAAGTCTTGAAAATGTATTTCTGGAATAATTTTGATCACAGTGCCCTACTTATTTATGTCCTTTCTCTCAAATCCATTAATGTATCCTTTTCAATGGATAGGGCTATCTACCATTTATTTAGTTAGGTTAATGATGAGGTGAGCCATTGGTTATAAAAGATGCTTTGATCAAAACATCCCCACTAACTGCCTGGAAAAGAAAAGTCTTCAGAACTAAGAGTTAAAAGATGTTGAGCTTCTTCAGGGAAAATACCCTATCTGGAGAGAGAAGATTGTGGCCGTTTATTGTAGCAATCATAAATACAGTAAAGACTTGGAAAAAAGTTATCATTCAGTTTTAATCAGGTTACTCAAATAGAACAGCTGCAAGCAGAGATTGCTGTTTAGGCTGAAAATGGGAAAGACTCTTTCTTATAAAGCATAATGCTGTAGGGTCATATATGAAAAATGGAACCTTTCTCTGCTCTTTCCATAAGAAAGCATAAAAGCATGCTTTAACTGGTTTGGGGTCTAACTGGGTATTGATTAATATCACCATATAATGGCCCAGATGTACTTCCAAGGACAAAGGTGGATAAAAAAAAATCAATTTCATCATTAAATTCATTCTTTTTTTATACATTTTATTTCCTTTGAATTATTTTCAACTTACTAGAGATCATGAAAATCAGACATTTGAATAAAAGAGTTTTTAAAATTCCAAAATATCACCCTGGAGTGAAGTTAGAAGTTGTCAGCAAACAACAAAAGCTGTTTATAAAGTGACTTTTCCTTAATTTAAATACTGAAGTTTTCAAAAACCATTTTTTTTTCCTTTGGGGTAAGTGAAGAAGCATAAATTGACTCATGATGTTCTTTTCTTTTCTTTCTTTCTTTCTTTTTTTTTTTTTGTTTCTTTTAAAGGAAGAATCAAGAAAATAAGAAGGCATGAAAAATTACCATCATGATTTAATTAACATCAGTCTAACGAAGTGATATGTAAAATGTCAATTTTCTTTAGTAACATCAAAGCAACACCTAGGCTTAATTCTGTGTTTATAACTATGAGCTATAATCGCTTAAGATCTCTTTTTAAGAAACTGAAATAAAGGACACTTCCTTTACCTTATAATCTCTATGAAGCATGAGAGAAATCAAATTAACTGCTCTGGGGCTGTAATTGGCATTCATAAATAACCTGCTGTCTACAGGCACTGCCCTTCTTGTTTAGTGGCTTCTCCCTGTCTTCCTAGGGGCAAAAGAGAAGAGCATCTTGTAGAAGGGATATTTTCAATGCATAATAATCTTTACGTCAAGAGCTCTTCTTTTCACTCCAGAAATTATTATTTGACTGTATTTTTGCTCTTTGCCAGACGGCACCTGATCACACTCTGGCTGGAGTGTACTCATTAGCAGCAGCCTGTGTCCTCTCCTTCAATACTCTTCTCACGCATTATTTGTCATTTTGGTCACAACACTTTGAGCTTTTGAAGTTTAAATAGCAAAAATTCTGATAATTTTTAGTGTACCTTAATAGGCTATAAAGGATTGAAATAACCCAATTTCTTTTATTTTAAGATCATCCTATTGACATTCAGGTGAACTTGGGTTATAGAACAAAGAACAGACAGAAAGAAGAATTTAGGTCAACCAAAAATGTGTGTGTTGTAGCTTAAGATTCAAAATACCCTGTGTTTTCAAGGGTATAGAGCAGCAGGTATGCTCAAGCAATACTGGTGCAGGTAGAAATATGTGTAGATATCTATCTTTTGGAGCCCATTTTCAACTAAGAAAAAATTATTGCTCTTCCTTTCTTAACACCTTTCAACCTTGCCTCACTGCCTGGCTTAGTATCATCCCCAGTTCTTAAGAGTTAGTGTCTTGTTATTTTACAAGAATAATGTATTAACTAGCTCATTTAGAAACTATTAGTGCATTATTGTCATACAATAATCTGATAGGTTTTACAAAGCAAGCCTCTAAGGAAGACACAAGGGGAGGACAATTGATATCCCAAATATTTGGGTGACATAATGTTTAAGCAGCTTGAAATTCTTTCCAACTGGTGAGTCGATTCAGTTGCCAGTACAAAACAGAGACACATTTGCAAGATAGTAGCAGAACAACAGAAGACAGACAAAGTCCCAAAGACCAATTTAGCCCTTTTAAATAAATGGTTTGGCCATTGGATTTGTATATTGGTAAAATCGGAAATAATGGTTTTCAGCATGTATTAACCATCATGTATTTATTTGAATGATATGTGAGTTAAAAGTATCAAACATACAAAAGAGGAGGGACTCCGGTTGAAGCTAGTGCGTGGTACTAATTCATGATAGGAACAATGTACAAGGAGATGACATAAATGCACAAATTAGAAACTTCTGGGGCCATATAACTCAAAAGCATATAAGAAATCTGCCTGAAGATGGGGTACTAATAATTTAGAAACTGAATCCAGTTGTTAGGTCTCAATTTGCTGGTAATAAAAGTTGTTCTTGGTTATTTTAAGACCCTCATGGCAGAGGAAGATATCAAAACCAGGGGAGTCTTGTTTGGGAAGCCTAAGATATAGCCTAGTATCACTTGTTGATGTTACTTTGTTTACTTTTCCCTGAGGAGCAAAAGATGAAGAGTGGGACTTCCAACTGTAGCATTTGTCTATGCTGTTCTTATATCTTTTGATGCAAAATAAATCTTGTCAGTTGAACAGATTTATTATGCCAAGTATTGAAGTTACTGCCATTATTTCAGACTTGGACTCAAGAACGGCGCCATAAAACCACTAGGCTTCCAAAATGCATTGATAGGAAGTCATGGTTTATATAAAAAGGCCTATATTATATAGAGCCAGGAAATTCCTATAAGTTATAGTCATATTTTAAGAGAAATGGGCCTGATATGTCATTTTATAAATGCTCAGATTTAAAATTTTTCAAAATTATATAACAAATTTGTAAAGCAAATAATTGGGGCAAGCAATAGCAGCAGTGGTTGGTGGAGGTTGGAATTCATGAGCAGAAGAGTCCACAGGTTCAGGTATCCTCAGATCATTCAAGCAACGTACAAAGAGAGATGCTCATGCACATACACATGTGTTGTACTGAGAGCTCTGTCCTACAGAGAGACTCTGCCTCTTACTTCTCTTCTTTTGGGTAAGCACCCAAGAGAGTTTTTTCACAATAACAGATCTTGTGAACTGGGGAATAAGGACCTGATCTTGGCATCCTTTTGGAGTGGAAGGGCAGGATACTGAGTCTCCATCTTAGCCTGCTTTTGATCTAAAAGCCTCACATTGGAGAATTAATCTCTTATGCTACTTTCTGTTCAGTGATGAAAGTATTAACAAGATATAAGAGATTGTCTCCCCTCTTTTTTTCTGCTGAATTTTTCTCCATCTGGAGACTGTAAAGGCTTTCTGGAAAGAAAACAGGTAAACATCATCTGTGGAAGGGAATCCAACACAGGAGTCTTTCCATGCTCAGTGTTCAGGATACTCCACATCTTTTTTCTTTTTTAGCCAATCATGCAGATACCTCCCCCTTTCCTCCTTACAGAGTCTTCTAGATAGTCCTTCCCTTTTCTAATAATGCTTTTTATCTTCCTATTTTTTCTAGATTTTTGAAATAATTTTCCATCTAACTTACAGTAGAAACTACTCTAAGCATTAGCTTCTAGCTTTAAGAATCTGTAGATTTTGTTTTTCTTTCTTTGCTCCCCTCCCCTCTTTTCCCTGATTTGCTTACACCCAATGCATCCATCTATCTTGGGCCCTCTAGTGAACTATCCTTGTCCCTTCAGTAAAGGCATCCCATCTCTGGGTAATAACTGAATCCCTTCCATGTCCTGAAACAAAGTGTGCCCCATGCCGGGTGTAACTCATAAGCAAAATCTTGAAATGAATGTGAGTATCATGCCCTGGTTCATGTCAGAACTCATATAAAGAAGGATCATATGAGCCACCTCTTTACATATTATACTTCAAAACAATGGACTTGGGCCAGGGTACTTGCTGTACACACCATGCAATAGGATTCCAGAAAAAATTCTATCCTCATTGTTTTCCTTTAAAATTAAAACCAGATACATGTAGTCTTGTCATTGGAGGATGGACATTTAGGGTTTGGACATTGTGGTAGACGTGAAGATGCACAGCCTAGATATCCCTTCAAGGAAGAACTTACAGCCCTGCTGTAGGGTTCTGTGACCTAAAAACAGTATTTAGCAATCAGTTCCTTCAGGGTCTCTTTTAACTGAAGAGAGTGTAACCCCAAATTAGGTTACACTTTCCTATGACAACCTGCCCCATGAAGTATAAGACTAAACCTGAGTTCAGGAGAGTAGCTCTGGGTAGGATCAGGGATCTGACCTCATCATTTTTTCAGTTAGCTAACAGTAATTTAAGGAGTCAGAAAATTCTAAATTCAAACATGGCCTTCCTCCCATGTTATTTTAGAAGTATACCTGCCAAAGTTGAAAAATAGAACATATTTTATTTAAAAATTTAGCCAGATTTTCAAAAATTTAAATATTCATACATATAGTACTTTTGTGTCTTTCCCCAGGCCAAACAATTGCACAGTGGGAAACCTGAGGTGCAAATAAAACATTTAGATGGTCTAGTAATGACCAGAGAACTTCTAGAGCATAAAACAGTCATACTTTCATGGTTAGGATTTGACAGAGCATTTTAAAAAAAAAAATTGTGTGTATATACAATACTGGATTTTCATTTGAATTTTGTTTGAATGACCTGAAAGAATCCAAACTTTTATTATTAACTATCACCAATGTCTTTGGAAAATATGAAGAACATCACTTGATAAAGATTGGAATTAATAGGCAAAAGAGTTACTATAAGAAGAACCCCATCTTTCCTTCTCTCTTTTCGTATGGATCTAGAATAAAAGTCATCTTACAAGGGGAAAATATGCATTTTGGACCCCGGCACCAAGTTGTCTAGGGTTATGTGCCAGCTAATTCAGGTAGACCTTGGGGAAAAACAACTTCCCCAAACCTAGAAACTTTGAGGATCCCAGTCTCCATGGAAGGATAAATTGCCTGTATGTAATCTCTGTGGATGGGGAGGGACGGGTGCTGAGCCTTTGCTTCCAGCTGGTTTGTTGACAGGCAAGGCAAAGATGCCGACTTGGGTCATTCACCAGAAGATGTCCAGAGTAATTGAGTAAATGGGTAAGAATGGAGCACATGTTTCCAAAGGTAAGAAGTTGAAGTTAAAATGTTTACAGAAAAGGACAGGGTTTGTATTCTAGCAGCTACTCTATAGTTTTTCTCTGGTTTAGCAATACGTTCATATGAAAGAGAAATTTAATTCCTTTAAATTACAATATGAGGGGTACCTGGATGGCTCAGATGGCTAAGCACCTGCTTTCTGCTCAGGTCATGATCCCAGGGTCAGCGTCGCACGGGCTCCCTGCTTAGCAGTAAGCCTGCTTCTCCCTCTCCCACCCTCCCCGCTTGTGTTCCCTCTCCTGTTGTGTCTGTCATATAAATAAATAAAATCTTAAAATAAATAAATAAATAAAGAAGTGCCTGGGTGGCTCAGTTGGTTGAGCAACTGCCTTCAGCTCAGGTCATGATTCTGGAGTAGCGGGATCAAGTCCCACATCAGGCTCCCTGCTTAGCGAGGTGTCTGCTTCTCCTTCTAACCTTCCACCTCTCATGCTCATTCTCTCTCATTCTCTTTCTCATAAATAAATAAATAAATTAATTAATTAATTACAATGTAATTTCCTGACTACCTATAACCTTTGCATAGGTCCAAGAAAAAAAATGGATTTTATATTAAACATGTATTTAATCTTCAAATTTTATAATTCTTGGGTAAATACAATTTTCATATTTTTTAAAAAATATTTATTTGAGAGAGAAAGAGAGTGTATAAGAGGGGGGTGGGGCAGAGAGAGAGGAAGAGGAACAGACCCCCTGCTGAGCATGGGGGGGGGGGGTTCAATCTTATGACCCTGAGATTATGACCTGATCTGAAATCAAAAGTTGGTCACTTAACGAATTGAGCCACCCAGGTGGCCTAGGAAAATACAATTTTAGACCTGAAGTTTCTATAGTGTCCATCTAGTGTAAATATATAGTGTAAATATATAGTGACTTTTAAATATTAACTGCCTTAAATATTAATCATATTTCCTAAGCTAAAGGATTTCTATGAAAACATATACATTTTTATATGATTAAAGTAAAACATAAAATTTATTTCAAACATATTCATTAGTTAATATATATGCTAGAAATTGATAATTGAAAAAACAAAATATAATTTTAAAAAGGAAATCTCTTTTTTTAAAATAACATATTTTTTAACAAAATTGCTTTATAAAAAAATTGTAAGAAGAAAATATTTATTTATATTTATTTTTTAAACAAAATTGTTTTATAACACAATTATAAGAAGAAAATAACTCATTATTCAGACTGGCCTCTAAAGGTCCAACCTACTTTGACAGAGATAGGCATTTACTGTTCTAATAATTCTAGACAGCTAATCAAAAAATAATTTACTGGATTTTTATAAATAATTTTTTCTTGTCCTAATACATTGTGTTCTTTTGTGTTAGTTTGTTTGTTTGTTTGTTTAACTGGGAAACATTAGTGGAACACAATTGTGTCTGTCCTTAAAAATTCTTTTTTTTTAATTTTTAAATTTTTTTATTGTGTTATGTTAGTCACCATAAAATACATCATTAGTTTTTGATGGAGTGTTCCAAGATTCATTGTTTAGGTACAACACCCACTGCTCCATGCAATACTTGCCCTCCTTAATACCCACCATCAGGCTCACCCAACCCCACTCCCTCCTCCCCTCAAAAACCCCTCAGATTGTTTCTCAGAGTCCAAAGTCTCTCATGGTTCATCTCCCCCTTCAATTTGTCCCAATTCACTGTTTCTTTCCTTCTCCTAATATCCTCCCTATTATTCCTTATGTTCCACAAGTAAGTGAAACCATGTGGTAGTTGACTTTCTCTGCTTGACTTATTTCACTCAGCATAATCTCCTCCAGTCCCATCTTGTCCTTACAGATTCTTGAGCTTGTCTTTACTGAGGCTAATATGGTACCACATACCATTCAGGAAAGCCTAGAACACATCTTTAAATTAGGATATAGTGGCCCAGACTCGAATGCCCAGTTCTCATAGGATCTCTCAATTTTCTTAATGAAAATCAAAAGGGGTTTCAGGTCTTCTAGGGTGTCTGCCTTCAGCTCAAGTAATGATCCCCGGGTCCTGGGATGGAGCCCACGGCTGACTGACTGTTTCTCTCTCTCCCTGACTCCAGCTCATGTTCTCTTATCTCTCAAATAATAAAAATAAAATCTTAAAAAAAAAAAAAAAAAGCTAGGACTCCGGGAACAAACTGACTCAAATCAAGAACCGGTTCTAGGATGTACTGTTAACGTCTCATCCTCCCAATAATTCTTAGCACAGTGCCAAACACACAGCATGCAGTATGTAAAAGTATTTTGAGTCAACAAATTGATACTATATTGCAGACTGGCATTTAGATTCACTGGTCTTAACTTTTAAAACAGTTTGCTCCAAACAAACAAACAAAAAACAGTTTGGTCCTCTTCATCTTTTGGAAGGTCCTATAGTTTAATGAAAATAAATGAGCTTTGGAGTTAGACATCCATGGGTTGTGGACTAAATTCCCCAAATAAGTTGCTTTTATCCTCTCCTACTTTTTTTTTTTTTTTTTTAAGATTTTCTTTATTTATGTGACAGAGAGACAGCAAGAGAGGGAACTCAAGCATGGGGAGCAGGAGAGGGAGAAGCAGGTTTCCCACTGAGCAGGGAACCTGATGTGGGGCTCCATCACAGGACCCAGGGATCATGACCTGAGCTGAAGGCAGACACTTAATGACTGAGCCACCCAGTCACCCCTCCTCTCTTACTCTTCTGAAACACATATAATATGAAAGTATATTTTGGCAATAATGAGATTATCTATGTAAAACAATACCCATCCTGGTTAGGCACTCAGGAGCTTACAGGAACCAACTTAGTTGGGGTTTTTCCCTGCACCCATCCATTTCAGCTCAAGCATGTAGAGTTGCCACAAAGATTTTTATTAATCCTTTCTGTAGCCTAGCAGCCTCAAAAATCTAAGAATTTATCTTTTATCTTTCCAATTAAATTGGGAAGTCATGCATGGACTCTAAAACTTATAAATGTTAAACACCAACATTTAGTAAGTAATAGTTTTTCTAATTATTAGTTTTGTTTCACCATAGGAAATTTGTAATATTTTCATCATAATAATGAATGGATATGTTTAGCTTCTTTATTCATTTACCAATTTTGGAAAGAGATTTAAGGGATATTGCTTATGGTTATTTTTCACCCCCAGGCCACAAAACTGCTTCATGATACTGAAGTCAAATCTGTAACCTACTAGTAAGATGTGAAAAGCTTATTTAATGAGGTGTTAAATATTGGCTTAATTCAAAAACTGCTGCTAGTCACTATTAACATTAAAGATCTACAGTAGCTTAATATGTTACATATAATTAGTACTAATCTTCAATCATTTGGCATTTAAAGACATTAAAAGCTACTCAAACTATCTAGCTAAGAAACAGCTGGTAATTGATAGTATCTACCTCTAGCCTTAGAAAATCGTAATCGAAGCTGGAAGTCTCCAGATGGGGTTAGTAACACTAAGAGAAAAAAAAAGTTCCTTATTACTTTCAGTATAGATAGACTATATTTCAAATCAAACAGAGAGAAAGAATATGGAATGAATTAAAAAGTAAATGTGTTCCTCCCTTTGTTATCCTGATATTTTCATTAATTTGGCTGGGGAAAAAAATGAATTGTACTACAGCTGGAAGAGAAATAAATTTTTCCCAGACAAATGCTAGGTTTCTCAATTCCATAACTGGTCATTCAACCCCATGATATCCTTTCATAACAACAAATAACGCAGGGTGTATATCTATAGATTCAGAGAAACTAGAAAATTTCCTTGTGAATACAGATGCAATCAACAGAATTCAAAGATTAATTATCAAGATGCCACACTGCCAGCAAGTCAGATTTTATATTCCTTGGAACAATCCTTTCACTGAACTATACTATGTAGGTCCGATTTAAATAGAGAAAGCCCACATTTCTCTACCATGAAGCAGATAATAATCAGTATATTTAGTAAGTGTGATGAAGTAAAAGTTGGTGATCCTTTAATTTTTATTTGTAAGTAAGATAAGCTTTGGAAGCCTGAAGAGAAAGTGAGACTATGAGGAGGACAAAACCAAATCCATCATTCACTTGAGTCATTAAGACCTCGAGTGACGTCAGCAATTTCTAAATGATTCAGATCATTATTTTATGGTAATCTCAAACACTTTAACTGAAGTTTAGTTATGAAACAAAGAGACTATTATTCTGTGTATCCCAGGAAATACATAAAAATACTCAGCAAATGGGGGAAGTGGAAAAGAAAAAAGAGAAGCACAACAAGATGTTTCAGATTTCTTTTTTCTCACATGCATAAAAAGCAAAGTAAAAGAAAAACAGAAGTCCTCTAGAGAATGGACTGTCCTGTTCCTTTTACCCCCTGCCCCAGTTTTTCTTAAATCCATCATCTGAGAGGCCTGGAGATAAAAGGAGTTGGTTATCTTAGTAAATAAAGGATGCTGCTGGAGAAAAACTTAAATAAAGATTTAGAGATGGTCAAAATTGAGTGCAATGGCAAAGGGACACTTTGATAGAATAAAATCCTATACAAAGTTTCAATAAATTTAGTGACAAAGAAAAGCAAGATGAGATTAAATTTTATTTATTTACACAAAGCTCTAAGATTTCCTTTTCAGGAGAACATTTTTATATTCATTATTATAAACCTTTTTATTTAACAAATTGACTTTTTTGTAATATGTCTTTGGAGACATTTTATATGAGAAATGCAAAATTCAAATATAAACAAATGTCAGCTATTTTGCAAAGCTTTCCATAACATAACATAACATAATATATTTACTGCTATAATGTATTGTCTGTCCCTTCAAATAGTTCCAGGGTGAATTAGCCAATTACCTAATAAATATTTGAAAATTATGAAATTTTTATCTGATACTGTGCTAGGCAACAATTCCTCACTTACCAGTAATGCGGAGATTCTGAGAAGACAGCTAAAACCCAGGAGAAGGAGAAAATGGCCTATACAAACAACAAAATAGATCATACACCCTTTAAGTATTTTATTCTGAAGAGAACTTTCCAGAATCTTAGACTTTTACATTATACACAGTTCAAATATACATGATCATCTGGTGCCTCACTTTATAAAATAGGAGGTAACAAAATTTAAATTTGATGAGAAGATTTTCATTTCAAGCCTCCTAGCCCCTTGACCCAGCAATATCATATCTAAGAACTCATTATGCAGATGTACTTTTACCTCTTTGCAATTGGGTAAGCTATTTCCCACTTCTCTTCCCATCCATTTTTCAAGGAGCAAAAATTGTAAACAAATAAATTTTTGTCCTGCATTTAAAAAATGATGGTTCATCCATACAATGGATTAGTATGGACCTGTTTAAAAAAAATGATTGCATTCTATCTCACTAACATGGAAGGATTGAAAAAAATACAGTGTTAAGTGAAAAACACAAGGTATACCACGATCTCATTTACATAAAAATATTTTTAATGTTTGAAATCCATAAACATTTCCAAAAATTTAAACAAGAAATTTTTAAAATTGATTACAGCTGAAAAATGACAGAGGTAAAGAGGGGTAGTATGCCAAATTGTACCCATTTTATAGAAGAAGACACTAAAGTGGGGAGAGGTTAAATAACTTGGTCAAAACCTACTATTTGAATTCTATATTCAAACTCAGGAAGCCTTGCTCCACTGTAGATGCATTTAATCATTTCACAATGTTGTTTTTCATGAAAATAAAAGCAAGCCCGAATGTCAACTATTAAAATGCCAATTTGGTGACTGTTGCTTTTTATCCATCCTGTCACTTGGTTTTTTCAAGCTTCATTTTAAAACGAACAAACAAAAAGATAAGAGTTTTAAAAGACAAAAATAATTTTCTTCTCTCAGGTGTCATCTATTCATCTCTAAGTCAATGTGTGTGTGTGTGTGTGTGTGTATTTTAGAAAATATTCCAAGGTTAGCTAGTCTTTCACAGACTAACTTTGCCCTCTAGAATTCCCAGGACACAGTGTCTCTCGACTCCTGCTGGTGGAAAATGTAGTGATCTATGAGTAAAAGCAGGCTTAGAGGCCATTCACCAAAGCTGTGCAATCAGCACTAACTACTACAGGCTTCAGAGTGAAATTCACATATTGATTTTAATTTATAAATTCCCTTTTGGTGGCCTTCCCTGTTGCCTTATAGATTACCTTTGCACCTGTAAATCATCCCACAGCTGGGACTGGGTTGTACCACTCATAAACCTGATTCTTTGATTTAAATGTTAGGGGACTAGAGGCAGATATTTTAATTATCTTTTATGTGTTTTTTTCATGCACAATTTTCTTCAGGATAGTATAAAGATAATTATATAATTTGAACCCTCCTTGATTTAAAATTTAAGATATTTGGCTTGTAGATAGTACAATGTAAGAAAGGTTAGCCCTGGGCAACTCCAAGACATAGGTTTTTTTAGAAATCTCAACTTCCTTATCTGGCTTCTTTTTTTCACCTTCTAAGACTCCTCTCCCATTCCCTCAGGTGCCTATCGCTTTGACTGTTTTCTATTCTTAACATTTTTATATCCACTTACATTGTTATAAATCACATGCTACTATTACTTTTTTTAAGATATTACTTCCACCTTAATGTCTAAATATTGACAAGGATCAGCCCCTTTAAGTGAAGCTTTACTGTTACCTTGGACTGAAGGTTCTTTATGTGAGGTAGTTAATCTTTGGAGTATCCATCAAGCTCATAATAATACTTTTAACTTTCTTTCTTACTAATAGATCTATGGCAGCCATATTTATTCTGTCCAACCTTGCCTCTGGTTACAGCTAATTGGATGAGGCGTGGCCATTTGTTATAGGCTGGCAGCTCAATCAAATTCTCCTACCTTAAAAGTTCACTTTAGGAATAAGAGTTTCTAATTGAGATTTGAATAATGATGTAAAATCTCTGGAGTTGTAGCTCTGAATTCAACTGTCTATGGGCAGAGTATAAGAGAAATCAGGACTGCAAAAGCAAAAAAATGAAGATTTTAAGTGAGATTAAGAAACCAGAGGTGGAGAAACATGGAGCATTCTTGAGACCCTGCTTTTGAAATCAGTGAGAATTTAATTGTCTTGCAAAAATTAGCCAATTTCAATTAAGTTGGATCATACTGGTTTTTGTTACCTACAGGCTGGATACTCTAACAGGTACATAATGATATCTGCCATTCCCTTTTGTTTTTGAATAAGATTATTTTATATTCACTGAGGAAATAAACTTATTTAACCTATAATCTATGGGCTCAGTAATATTGTTTCCACTTTTAGCTCCAGAGTTTAGCTTTTGATGTAAGTTAACCAGAATATCACATTTTCTGCAAGTGTGATTGGCATGGGAATGGGCATATGGAGTGTTGAGACCCAGTTAAATGAAGGGAAACTTTTTTGGAATCCTTCAGAGATTTTCATTCTCCTTTTGGAATTTGGACCTGCAAGTTTGTTATCTAGAACAACACCAACTCTTTTGGTATCAAGAACTGGTTCATATGGAGATGGAGTCAACCTAAAAATAAGGAAGCCTAAAAAAAAAAAAGAAAAGAACAGGGTTCTAGTGGCATCATTTGAGCCCCAGGTTTAAACACTATCTTATGTCTGTATACTCTCTACCTTATGACCAAAAGACTCCTGATTCATATAAAGCACCCCAAATACCCCTGTGCCAATGTTGTCTTCTTTATCTACCCCATATCTTATTATTTGAAATAAAAGAAAAATTTCAGATAGTAAAACCATATTATATTTTATTTTATTTTTTAAAATATTTTACTTACTTATTTGAGAAAGAGAGAGAGAGAGTACAAGCAGGGATAGTGGCAGAGTGAGAGGGAGAAGCAAGCTCCCTACTGAGAAGGGAGCCAGATATAGGGCTCCGGATCCCAGTCCTGGGATCAAGGCCTGAGAAGGCAGATGCTTAACCAACTGAGCCATCCAGGTGTCCGTAACCATATTAGATTTTAATCCGTTTTCTATATACAAATATACAGTATTTATTTAGTCATTAATTTATATGACAAAGGTAATTTCCTTATTGTGTACTCCAGCTTTTGAAATACAATGATTCGGTAAACACTAGGTATTGCATAGAGCCGAAGCAATAGATGGGAAATCAGAAGTATTTAGTTTGCCTTTAATTTTGCTACATTCTAGTTATTTAAAAACTAGGAAATGTCTTTTGTTTTCAAGAAATAGATAACATGTCTACCTAATTAATCCATGTTTCCTGTGTGGATTAAAGTGACACATTGTACATTCAAAAGTCTTTGGAAATATTTGTAGTAGTGTATATACACACTTGTGTATATTCTTTGAAATTTAAAACATAATGCCTTTGATTTTTAGACTTCTGAATTTCTTCTATAATTAACATCTAGAGTATAATATCAAATTTCATTATAGTCTACAATTTTTATCCCAATTTCTAGAGTTAAGGTAGGGCTTGTCATCTGCTTGAGTATTGCCTAGTTCAACATTCGTGAACACAGAAATAAAACGATTAGGGATGTCTGGATGGCTTAGTTGGTTAAACATCTGCCTTTGGTTCAGGCCACATTCTCAGGGTCCTGGGATGGAGCCCCACATTGGGCTCCCTGCTCAGCCAGGAGCCTGCTTCTTCCTCTCCCTCTGCCTTCACTGCCCCCCACTGCTGCTCACTCTTCTCTCTGTGGACACACACTCTCTCTCTCTCTCAAATTGAAGAAAAAAAAATATATATATATAAAATAAATAAAAGGATTAAAAGAGAATATGATGAAAAATTATATGCCAACAAATTGGACAACCTAGAAGAAATTGATAAATTACTAGAAACATAACCTTCCAAAGCTGAATCAGGAAGAAAGAGAATATTTGAACAGAGTAATTACCAGCAATGAAATTGAATCAATAATCAAAAAACTCCAAACAAAAGTCCAGGACCAGAGGACTTCACCGTTGAATTCTACCAAAGATTTAAAGTTGCGTTAATACCTATTCTCAAACTATTCCAAAAAATAGAAGAGGAAGAAAAACTTCCAAGTTCTTTCTGTGAAGTTAATATTACTCTGATGCCAAAACCAGATAAAGACACCTCCCTCCAAAAAAAGAGTACTATAGCTCTATATCCCTGATGAACATAGATGTAAAAATCCTCAATAAAATATTAACAATCTAAATACAACAATACCTTAAAAAAATCTTTCAACACAATCAAGTGGGATTTATTCCTGGGATGTAAGGGTGGTTCAATATTTGCAAATCAACCAATGTGAAATATCACATCAATAAAAGAATGGGTAAGAACCATATGATCATTTCAATAAATGCACAAGTATTTGACAACAGCCATTCATGATAGAAACCTTCTGCAAAGTAGGTATTGAGGAAACACAACTCAGTATAATAAAGGCCTTATGTGAGAAACCCACAGCTAATTTCATACTCAACAGGGAAAAACAGAACTTTTCATCTAAGGTCAGGAACAAGATAAGGACGTCCACTCTCACCACTTTTATTCAACATAGTACTGAAGTCCTAACCTCAGCAATTAGACAACAAAAAGAGATAAGAGGCATCCAAATTGGTACAGAACAAGTAAAAATCTCACTATTTGCAGCAGATGACATAATACTATATATAGGAAATTCTAATGACCCCACCAAAAAGAAAAAAAAAAAAAGAAGAAGAAGATGAAGAAGAAAATAAAAGGAAAAACCCAAATAAATAAACAAACAAACAGAACTGATAAATGAACTTAGTGAATTCACAGGATACAAAATGAATGTACAAAAATATATTGTATTCCTATACATTAATAATGAAGGACCAGAAAGCAAAACTAAGGAAAGGATCTCATTTAAAATTGCACCAAAAATAATAAAATATCTAGGAATAAATTTAGGAAAAGATGTGAAAGACCTTACTCTGAAAACCATAAAACATTGATGAAAGAAAACTGAAGATGACTCAAAGAAATGGAAGGATATTCCTTGCTTATGGACTGGAATAACAAGTACTGTTAAAATGTCTATATTACTTGGGGTGCCTGGGTGGCTCAGTCGTTAGGCAGTTGCCTTTGGCTCAGGTCACGATCCCAGGGTCCTGAGATTGAGCCCCGCATCAGACTTCCTGCTCAGAAGGAAGTCTGCTTCTCCTTCTCCCACTTCCCCTGCTTGTGTTCCCTCTCTTGCTGTGTTTCTCCCTGTCAAATAAATAAAATCTTTTTTTTTTTAAAAGAGTTTATATTACTTAAAGCATTATACACATTTAATGCAGTCCCTATCAAAATACCAGCAACATTTTTCACAGAACTAGTAAAAACAATCCTAAAATTTGTATGAAACCACAAAAGACCCCAAATAGCCCAAACAATCTTGAAAAAGAAACACAAAGCTAGAGATATCACAATTCCAGAATTCAAGTTATACTACAAAACTGTAGTAATCAAAATAGTGTGGTACTGTCACAAAAATAGACAATGGATTAATAGAACAGGATAGAAAGCCCAGAAACAAATCCATGATTATATAGCCAATTAATAATTTTCTTTCACAAAAGAAACAAGAATATAAAATGGGAAAAAGGAAGTCTATTCAACAAATTGTGCTGAGAAAACTAGAGGGCTACATACAAAAAGAAGGAAACTTAACTTTCTTACATCATACACAAACATGAATTCAAAATGGATTAAAGACCTAAATGTGAGACCTGAAACTACAAAAAATCTTAGAAAACACAGACAGTAATTGCTCTGACATAGGCTGTGGGAATATTTTTCTAGATATGTCTCCTGAGTTAAAGGAAGTAAAGGGAAGCAAACTAGCACACAAACAAACAAAAAAATCCTCTTGGGATTATATCAAACTAAAAAGCTCCTGCACAGTGAAGGAAACAGTTAACAAAACTAAAAGACAACCTACTAAATGGGAGAAAATATTTGCAAATGACACATCCAATAAAGGGTTAGTATCCAAAATATATAAAAAACTGACACAACAAATAATCCAATTAAAATAATCCCCAAAGCAGGCTCAGTCGGTTAAGCATCCAACTCCTGACTTCTGCTCAGGTTATGATCTCAGGGTCATTGGGCTCCTAGCTCAACAGGGAGTCTGCTTGAGGATTTTTTTCCCTTTCTCTCTGTCCCTCCCCCTGCTCACACCCTCTCTTTCTCTCTCTCTCAAATAAATAAATCTTAAAAAAAAATTCTCCAAAACAAATAATCCAATTAAGAAATGGGCAGAAGACACGAACAAACATTTCTCCAAAACATGTAGATGGCCAGCAGACACATGAAAAGATGCTCAACATCACTCATCATCAGGGAAATGGAAATAAAAAATACATTGGGATATCACCTCATACCTGTCAGATTGGCTAAAATAAAAACAAAAACAAAACAAAAACAAAACCCAGACAAGTGTTGGTGAGGATATAGACAAAAAAGCCTCATGTGCTATTGGTGTGAATGCAAACTGGTGCAGCCACTGTAGAAAACAGTATGAGGTTTCCTCAAAAAGGTAAAAATATAACTACCCTATAACCCAGTAATTGCAGTATTACTCAAATATACAAAAACACTAATCTGAAACAATATATGTTTAGTGCGGCATCATTTACAATAGCCAAATTATGGAAGCAGCCCATGTGCCATTAGATAGATGAATGCATGAAGGAGAGGCAGTATATATATTCACAATGGAATATTATTCAGCCATAAAAATGAATGAAATCTTGCCATTTGGGATGAGACAGATGGAGCTAGAGAGTAAAATATTAAGCAAAAAAGTCAGTCAGAGAAAGATAAATACCATGTGATTTCACTTATATGTGGAATTTAAGAAACAAAACAAACGAACAAAGTAAAAAGAGAGAGAGAGAAACAAAACCAAGAAACAGACTTTGAACTATATAGAACAAACTGATGATTACCAGAGGGGAAGTGATGGGGATAAAAAGCGCACCTATCATCATGAGCACTGAGTAATGTACAGAAGTGTTGAATCACTATATTGTATACCTGAAATTAATATAACACTGCATGTTAATTATACTGGAATTAAAATTTTAAAAACTTAAAAAAAGTAGTGAAGACTCAGGATATTTGGGGCAGTATTAGGCCCAAAGAAATGGGCAATATAAAATATAGCTTCAGATTATAGGCAAGTGATTTTTCTGGCCCTAGCCTGTTTTAATTGTGATGAAATTTACTGGAGAAAATAAGGATGGATAAAGTCAAGAAAACTTTTTAAACCTTCAATCAATAGCATAGTTCTTTGAATCACTGAGACTACTCCTACTTATTTGTTAAAATTTAGACAAAGCTAAATTTTGTTGTCATGATGTATATTTTCAAGATATTTATTGTTTTAAAACTTGAGTATAAATTTAAAGTGCTCATTGATAAAACCAAAAACCCCACACCTGATGAAATATTTGTCAGATTTGTTTTGCTATTCTCTCTTAGAATCCTGGTAGCTAAATATATTTACTACCAAGCATGTAGAGAAATACTTAACACTGAAGCAAAATTACTGTGATATTAATTCCCAAGATGAGAGAGACTCCACAACTTCACCTCAAATTCAGTCTTCCAGATGAAATAGTTGAGGTAGGGTTTGGAGGAGAGGTTAATATTTGATGTAGGTGGCCAAGTTGCTTGAACAGCAATGAAATCCCCAGGACTACATTTTCCAATGATAGAAGTAATTATAAAATCTCTGACCTCTAGTTAGCTTAGTTTCAATTCTGGTCTCATTAAACTGGTAGAAAGGTGGATGTTAGTAATAGGAAGGGGTTCTGTAGGTACTGAATTTAGTAGAGGGATAGTCATTAATTTAGGGGGTCCAGTATCTGACTGCAGAGAGCATCAAAGCACCTCTTCTCCTGACAGACGGCAAGAGATGAGGTAGTGGTAAACTGAGTCATGGCCTAGCAAGTGAATACTGGATTTTTTCAGTGTATTTCGAGATGAGAATCTCCTAAGGTTTGGGAGGTAGTACTCCTGTTAAATTCTGTAAATTTAGTATTAAGGCTAATGTGACTTTAGTTTGATCTCCAATTTAAAGTTCTTTACAGTCCTTTAACATTTTGTCTGAAATATGTGCTGAAAATGATTTTTTCCAATTTTTCTATGTTTGGTCTTACGGGATTTTACACCAGTTTTGTTTATTTGGTATTAGTCACACACCTAATTCTTACACGTAAGTAAATACCCATTCACCAAAAAGATAATGTAAATAACAATATGTAAAGAATGCATTTGGAACTACAGTGATAACCAGACATAAATTATTAGTGAAGTGATTATCTTGTTGACTAACACTGCACATATTTTAAAGAAAAGTGACCATTTGTTGGCTTAAAAGGATTTAAGTACATCATTGTGAGTGAAAACATTAGTATAAAGATCTCTATTTAATCTAAAGAAAGGAGACATGACCAATTCTTGGAGTTTGTCTTTAAATACAGATGAGTCTACCTGAAATGTTTAGAGTTAACTTAAGAAATGTATGCTTTTGTAAATTATCTTCCTTTTATAAATAATGTACTTTATTGTATACTACTTGTAATATGTATATTGTGATGAAAATAATGTTAATATTATGGGAAATCTGATGGTTTGCATCCTTCTGGCACCTGACCGTCATTAAATGTTTTATTATTTAATTTCCTATTACAACTCCCTAAGCTCTTTCAAATCTCTTTCCTCAAAAACCAAATACCCTCTATTTTCCCTCATTCTCTACATGATTATACTTGCAAAAATATTGATTCATCATAGCAAAATGCCTGAAAAATTTTATGTCCATTTTAAATTTTCTTTGTTTTCTTTCATCCTAAATGTATAAACCTTTCACTCATGTATGTTTGCTATATTCCTTCTTACTCTCTCATAGGAGAGCCTAATTTTTAGGCTTTATCCTTATATGGGTCATCAGACTTTTATCTCCCCATAGTCCCCTCCTTCTTTTTTTAAAGATTTTATTCATTTATTTGAGAGAGAGAGAGAGAGAATAAGCAGGGGAGAGGGGCAGATGGAGAGGGAGAATTTCACTCCTCACTGAGAAGGGAGCCCAATGTCAATGCTGGGCTTGATTCCAGGACCCTGAGGTTGTGACTTGATCCCAAGGCAGACTCTTAACCAACCACCCAGGCACCCCTCCCCATATTTTTTTTCAAAAATACCTTTGTACCTGCTCCAGGCCCCCTTTCCTAAATGACCTTTTCCTATACTATTGTTATAGTCAAATGACCATGAATTTCTTTTCTTGATTTCACTATCAACCTTACTCAAAGCATACTCTTTACTGTGCCTTCCACTTATTTCATATATTTTTAAAGTAATAACCCTTTCATTAAATTACAGCATCTATAGAAAAGTGCACATATCACAAGTATTCAGCTTGATGAATATTTATAAAGGGACAGATCATCACCAGGACAGCACCCAGGTGAAGAAATAGATATTTATTAGCCCTCTAGAAGCTCAAATATACCCAGCTTCTTTTACAACTCTCACCAAAGCTAGTCTTTATCCCGACTTTAATAACACAGTTTAATTTTGCCTGTTTTAAAATGTTATTTATTAAATATAACAAAATAAGATATTTTTTCCATCTGAGTTTATTCCCTAAGGATGTTGTGCGCAATAGTTATGATCTATTTTTATTGTTCTGTTGACTCTATTAGGGGAATATGCCAAATGTTTTTATCCATTCTATGGTGGTGGACATTTGGGCTGTTTTAATTTTTTGGTTATTAAATATAATACTTCTAAGGACATTCATGTATATCTTTTGGCATCATATGTATGCATTTCTATTAATTAGATATTTAAGAGTACTTTTTGCTGTGTTATAAGGCTAGCATATGTTCAACTTCAGTAAAAAGTTTTAAAACACTTGTCTAAAGTTGGTTATACCATTTTACTCCCCTACCAATACTGTATGAGTTCCTGTTGATCCACATTGTCACAAACATTTAGAGTTTTAAGTTTTATTTTAGCCTTTGGAGACACTGAAATTTTGAATTTTTTTTTGTGTATAATAATGTTGTCTGCAAAACGTGAGAATTTTATTTCTTCCTTTCACATTATTGTTCACTTTATTTTTTTATGATACTGGCCAGGACCTTGGTTCAATGTGGACTAGAGGTAGTTCTATTACACATCAATTTCCTTGTATCTCTATTACATTTTCAATCTCAGAGGGAATGCTTTCAACTCATCAATCATATGGGCTGTTTGATAGAGTTTTTTTTTTTTTTTCTTGGTAAATATTCTTTATCTGATTAAAGACATTGGCTTTTATTCTTACATTTGTAGGAATTTTTCATCATGCCTGTATGTTCAGTGTTGTCAAATGCTTTTCTGTATGTATTAAAATGTTCATATAAGTTTTTTTTTTCCTTTTCCTATAATGGTGATATATTTTAATAGTTGATATTTATAATTCTCTATTTTTAAAATTTTATCATAAAAATTCATACATACAGATAAGTTTAGGTAATTTTATAGGAAACATCTATATTTCCACCACCTACATTCCGTAATTGTTAAGATTTTGCCAGAATTGCTGCATCACATAACTATCCATCTTTTCATACATCAGTATATCATTTTAAAAAAATATATTGAATGTTCAACCAATCCTGGACTAAGTTCCCTTAGGTTTGCTATGTTATGTTTTACTTTTATATTTCTGGGAAAATTTATCATTTTTTTTTAGATATTTGCATTTATCTTTGGAAATTCTCTGTACATCTTTTTTTTTTTTTTTTTTTTTAAATAATGTCCTTGTCAGGTTTTAGGACTTAGGATATGCTAACATCAAAAAATAAATCTTCAAGTTTTCCACATTTCTCCAATTCTTGGGGAAAGTTTAAGTAAGATTGGTGGTAGGGTCAATTCAGCAGGACAGTCAGCTAGGACTGGAATTTTCTTTTGGGGAAGGTTTTTGGTTTTGGGTTTTTTTGTTGTTGGTTTTTTTGTTTTGTTTTGTTTCGTTTTTGTTTTTTTTTTGAGAGAGAGAGAAGCAAGTGTGAGTGTGACGTGGGGGGTGGAAGAGGGAGAGGGAAAGAGAGAATCTTAAGCTGGATATACACTCAGCCTGGAGCCTGATGTCAGGCTCATTGTGGGGCTGGATCTCACAAGCTGAGATCATTACCTGAGTTGAAATCAAGAGTTGGGGCTTAACAAACTGAGCCTCCCAGCTGCCCCATGGGGGAGGTTTTAAATTTATTTCATAAACATACAATTTCTAAAAAATAAATACATAGGTAGAGAAATAAATAAAACTAGAGTTTCTATTATATTTTCAGTTTTTGTAGGTTATGTTTTTCAGAACGGTTGTTCTTTTCTAAATTGTCAGGTTTAATGGAATGAAGCTTTCATGGTATCTTTCTACTGAGTTTTTAATGTATCATGTCTACAGTGATAGTACAGTATACTGACATGATACTACCTTTTTCTTTCTTGTTATAATTTGTGTTTTATTTGTTCATGATTGGCATTGCTGTAATTCTATCAATTGTTTTAAAGAAACAGCTCTTGGATTTGTTGTTTTCTATTATTGCCCTTTGCTTTCTTTGTTTTTAATTTCTGCTGTTATCTTTAATTCTTTCCCAGGTTTGATTCACCATGTTTAAAATTAGCTTCTTAAGATACTTCATTTCCAATAAGTATATTTAAAACAATAATTTTTCTTCTAAGCACTGCTTTAAATTCACTGTACATGTTTTGACATATTTCATTATGATTCTCTAGTGCAAAATATTCCTTACTTCCTTTATGGTTGCTTCTTTGAACAATGGGTTGTTTTAAACTATATTGTTTAATTTTTGAACTGTGGGCCATGATTAATTTTTATTTTTTGGTAGGATTTCTAGTGATGAATAAATACCTTGAAACTTTTATGTTATATGTAAATAAAAAGTAGTCAAGTTTTATTTCTTAGTCAAATAAGTATGTTTTTCTTTTGATTGTACTATTTAGTTTTTAAGGTAATTAATGATGGTATTGGTATATTATCTACCGTCTATTTGAATTCTTTTTGACCCACAGTTTGTTTCATGTTTTCTTCCACTCTTTCTTATACATTAACAAAGACATTTCACTTTAATATTCTTCAATAAGATTGTTTATTACATTTTTAATATGTTTTCCTTAAGGGTCAGTATACATTCTCAACTTATTACACTCTAATGCAAGTAAATAATATTCCACTTATCCCATATACTAGAACCTTAAAAAGCTTTATATCTACTTATCCTCCCCCGTCTTTACATTATTTTTTTTTAAGATTTTATTTTTATTTGACAGACAGAGATCACTAGTTACCAGAGAGGAAGGCAGAGAGAGAGGAGGAAGCAGGCTCCCCGCTGAGCAGAGAGCCCAACGTGGGGCTCAATCCCAGGACCCTGAGACCATGACTGGAGCTGAAGGCAGAGGCTTTATTCTGCTGAGCCACCCTGGCACCCCCTATCTTTACATTATTTTTGTTATGTATATACTTTTACCTACATTTAAGTTTTCACAGCATATTACTGTTATTGTTTTGTATTATAATTTCTCATTTAAATTTATCCACACATTTACTTTTTCCACTAATCTTCATTTCTTTCTAAATTTCCTACTTCGTTTCCTACTGAGAGCATTTTCCCTCTGCTCTTAGTATTTCTTTTACTAAAGCTATACTGAAAGCAAATGTTATCTGTTTTTGTTTTTTTTTTTTGTTTTTGTTTTTGTCTGAAAACCCCTTTATTTCGTCACCATTATTAAAATTATTTTATCACTAGGGTGGGTCTCTTGATTGGAACTTTCAGCACTTTTAATTACCATTCAATTTGGTCTGCTTCTAGAAAAGAATGCGAAACAAATGAAAAAAGAGAACAGAAAAAATATCAACAACAAAAACTATTCCATTTTAATTTAGCTCTTTCTATCCACATTTCTCCTCATTCTCCTCTTATTAGACTACTATTTAGTTTCCAAAGATATCTTTCTCATCCTTGCCTGTGTACTTTTGCTCAAATCCTTTCTATGCTTGCAGAAACTTCAATTAATATTTCTTTTTGACTGCTTAGTATCTGTATCCCTTTCTTCTGGTAACAGCAAGCTTATGTTTTGGGGAATACTCTTCTCCTTTTCCAAACGACTTGGATAAATGACAATCATAATGAATCCTCTTCTCTTCACCAAGAATCAGTCTATAATCCAATCAAGGCTAAACAGATACTTTTCCTGGGTATATTAATCTTGAGCTTAGGTGCCCAAAGACTGAAAATAATTAGAGCTGATTCTTCCTGATGAAGATACATTATAGAAACACTGTAACTGTCCTTGTGGCCTTGACATTCTCTGCCTTTTCCCAAATGGATGCTTTTATATAGTAACTAGAAGAGTAATGGTAATGAGTTTTGCATCGGTGAGACCTATTATAGCATTTAATTAAAAGCTGAGTATAGTTGGGGTTTCTATACGAAAACAACTAAGAAGTTGAAGAGATTTTACTATGACATTTGTATACTGAGCAAAGAAGATACAGGACACTAAGATCAGAACCAAAAACTCCTGTCTTCTTCAAGTGTTCTATTCTGCATGTTTATAGAGTAAATCCAAAGATGGAAAAATCAAAACACAAGTTTTAAGATCTGTGTTTATTTATTTAACCCAGAAAACAAATATGAGGCTTTGAGATCCAAAGCACGGTATTAGTATTTAGAACAACAATTGTATTGGTTCCTCAGTCTCCATTTTTTTTTTTCTTTATGGTATATCAATAAAAGTCAGATGACTAAGCATGTGTTTATAGAAAGGTGTGTACCACAGGAGAGGACCTGTGAAATTATACAGAAACTATTAGAGAGTTTCTCTCCCCGACTCCTGAGAGTGGGAAAGAAACCTTATTTTCTTAACAAAAACAAATATTCTCTGTGAAGAAAGAAATAAATTCTGAGTTTACAACTCTTTTGAATGCAAATGAATGACTCCTGGCTTTATGATGTTTTGAAATATACACTTATGACTCCAAGGAGTGATGGATCTCTACATTTTTGTAGAGGACTCTTATATCTTTACTCACCCTTTCACTTCCAAATCCTGTCTGTTACCCCAGATTCCAGTTTTCCATGCTCAGAAAGCTTTAACTGCAAACAAACAAACAAACAAAAAAACCCATGAAAATACTTTCTTACAGTTGCACAAAGAGTTACTGCTATTTTGCCATAAATAAGAGATTAAATTCAGTTAGAGGTTGATTAAAGAGAGAACAAGATGTCTTAGGGAGTAATGGGCTCTCTGTTACTATAGTCAAACATATGGTCAAATTGACCATTTAATAGAGGTGTTATAATGAGAATTTAAGCATCCAAAAAATCTACTGTATTATCACAAGTGGCAAGAAGCAGATGGCATACTCAGATAGTGATATTGGAGACACTTTAATGAACAAACTTATTGCAAAAGCATAGCTAAGGTTAAGGAAAACTAACATGAGATGGTGGAGCATCCTGGTGAGCCTTTGCCAACCTGAAGTTGGAAAGGCTAACGAGAGTGAGTGGTTGCCAGAACAGAGATCCCTGCCCCTTTCTCTGTGGGAGAGAGCCACACAATAGGAACTAAGGGCTTAGTGAAGAATATAGCCACTGCAATCCCCTGTAGCCTGGCAGACGGAACGCTGGGAAAATAAACATTTAACATCTCTTGGAGACTTCCATCCCCCAACCTCAACTTTCTGCTGATGACTTCATTTTTCAAAATCAACAGGAGACCAGAAGGCTAGAGAGACCCGTTGACTGAATCCCCAGAGGTCACCCACCCACTCAGTGCACAGATCCTATGGTGAGAAGGCATCTGGTGGGTAAGGCAGTGAATATCTAGCTCAAACACTTCTAAGTACCAGCGAACTTAACTGAAGCCTGAAAGCCTCTGATTCTGTGAAAGGCTAATCTTATTATATTCTTTCAAGAAACTTCTCACAGCCTGAAGGAAACACTTAAAGGCATATATGAACAATTGCTGTATAGAAATGGATATTTATACATGAGGCATTACAGGCTGGTATAACTTGATGGCAAAGGTTAAATAAACCTCCATTAATGGAGAAGACTAAGCTTTACTTGCTCCTGGCTTCTCTGACCCATGTTCATTATTCTGAAATCATCAGGATAGACAATCACCCAGTTTCCTTTCAATCCTTTCCTTATCTCAGACAGACACTTTAAGAGTCAGAGATCTGTACCATCTGGGCCAGATGAAAGGAGACCTAGTGCTGGTTGCCAATAGCATACTGATGACACTGTATTATGAAACATCTCACTCTTTCCCTGTGAGGCTTCACTGAAAAGACTTCACAGACAGTACCATATGTCAGTGAGAACTGAAACATCTAGTCAAGAGTTTGGTGAAACAAATGTAAAAGCTACTAGTTTCTTGTGCTTTTAGTTTTAAATCTAAGTTCTACCAGTGATAGGTATAACTGATACAGAAATGCTTTTATCTGTCACATTTCATTTCATTTCAAATTTTGACTGGCAGTCAATAGTAATGCAATCCAGATATTCAAAGCAATTTTATGCTGCCTTCTGTCATAAATTAAAATGTTCCATTAACTAAACAAATTCTCAATGGCATAAATCAACCCACATTAAGTAAATCACAGTTAGTGAACACCAAATTGTAATTCCATAAAACTGATTAAGGGCTGGCAAGATAGAGTCAGATACATCAACTGCAGTGGAGAGCATGATTATTCAATATCTGTATACTGTATTTTAGATAGGTTGATTTCCTCCACATTAGGTATATTCATTGGAAATATTTAAAGAACAAATATATATCACATAAAATTTTATATTTTATTTTCACTTTGGAGTTTCACCATAGCCTAATTTTGAAATGTGGCTGATGGCTGGCATCACAAATTTAAAATCTATAATAAATCATATATTTACTCTAACATGGAAATAACCTTCCTGTCAGTAGAGTCAATCATTTCTAAATTATAAAATCTGCTTTCTGATATGTTGTGAAGACTATTTGATTGCTTTCAATTTTTCCTTTTAGAAATTCAGTTTTTTTCCCCATAATAAGTTTGTCAACTGAATGAAGTATGGTGATTTACATATTAATATATGGCTGTGGTAAACTTATATTTAATACCTTTTAAGAAACATAGGTATAATAATTATATAAATATAAAATGCAATCAACAAATGATTATATACTACCCAACTTGAGAAAGGCACCGAGGAAGTTGGACTGTTTCATTCTGATAAACTTTAACAAATTCATCATATAGGCTATTACAATAACCTCCTAACTGTTCTACTTGTTTCTGTGTTTAATGTAAGATTCTATTCTTCACAAAACAATGATTGATCAAACTAAAAAACATAAGCTAAGTCATACTATTCTCAACTTAAAAATCCTCTGATGATTTTCCATCAAAATTAACACAAAATATTGCTATCAAATTCAAAATGGTAAGTTAATATAAGCAACAAATGAGTTATCCTTCATATTTTCCTTCATTGTCTGGGAAGACTTGCATTTGTGATCATCATCAATGAAACAGAGAAACCCCTTTCAAAAGGGTCTTTGGAAGTCAGTATCTACAGATGTTAGAATGAATATGGAGAGTCAGGAGTAATACTGTTTTAATAGACATAAATTCTGAAGAGCCAGAGCACTGGGAGTACTAACAGCATTACTGCCATTTTCTAAAGGTGGAAGATTTGAACTTATCCAGAAACAGCATATTTGATAATAAAACACCTGAAGACATTGTTCCTGGATCTGAACAGGAGTAGATGCTCCTGGACATCACAAAGTGTTCTCAGGTACAATAATTAGAGAACAAACATTTTACTTTTACTCAGTTATTATAAATCACTATAAATTAATTGTTATACTTCATATGGCAGTATGGATTTTATAATGCCTTTTTATAAATTTGGTTATATTAATTTGATCTTTCAAAAATATTTGTTCCAGGCTGCACAAACCCTAGGAACAACTTTGGTGGTAAATTTTCTCTTTAAATTCCACAAAGATCTACGGGGCACCTGGGTGGCTCAGTGGGTTAAGGCCTCTGCCTTCAGCTCAGGTCATGATCCCAGGGTCCTGGGATTGAGCCCCGCATTGGGCTCTCTGCTCAGTGGGGAGCCTGCTTCCTCCTCTCTCTCTCTGCCTGCTTGTGATCTCTGTCAAATAAATAAATAAAAATCTTAATAAAAAAAATTAATAAAAAAATTAAAAAAATTAAAAAAAAATTCCACAAAGATCTCCAAGTACTGCATCATTTTCTTAAAAATGTGCAGTGCAATAACTTGGTGTTTGTTTTAAAAAGGTTTAGGTTATAGCTGGAATATGTGTGTGCATATATATGTGTGTGGTGATGGAGACGGTTCTGGCACTTTCCTCTAACACTTATAACAATGCATCTTTTTCCATAGTTAAGAGAAACCAAATTGAGGGTTTAGTCAGCAGTTATGTACAGCCATCCCAATTATGCATGTAAGGACCAGGAAAATTACCATAAATTGTGGCCATAGAGGCTTGTGACTCATTGCAAGATGGGCTTGTGTCAGGACTTCCTTTATAACCTGTATTCCGTTAGCCCCCTCTCTAATCAACTAGCTACAATGGCATTTTACATTCCATGATATAAGTAACAGTTTAAACCCTGAACTTAGTAGTCTTAAAAATATCTAGGTATCCTCTTTTCCTCAATGATGTTATTACAGTAAATGATTAGCAGATCCCATTAAGCAAAAATTAGAAGAGTATTTCTCTTACATATTTTCAGAGATAGTGAAAGATCTATTTAATGGACCTTAACCTTCTTGAACCAGTGACTTCTGAATCTCACTCACTGTCTCAAATTTGATAACTAGACAAAGATCAGTGAATTTTCACTGTGGCAATAGACATGAGCCTTTTGTATACCAGTTCTTTATTTTTTTCCTGTCTATACAAGATAATAAACAGCCTTGTTGACCGCCCATATAATTTTGTCCTAAGAGCATCATCAGCTACGTCTACCTTCATAGATTTTGTCAGGTCAAATGGTATCACTTGTCAATCTATTTTTGCTCTCTGTTATGATAATTACAATTCACTTTGTTCCTAATGGCTGTTGCCACCTGGCCTCCAAGAGTCCAGAATTTCATGATCTTCATCGATGCCAAGAATCTCAATTCCATGCAAAATCTCTTTTGTCAACACTAATTTTTGAGAAGAGCTACCATGGAGCTCCTCAAGGATGCTGGTTTCCCAACACATATATATTGCCCATTGTGAGAGGTTCTCTGGTTTTTCCTTAGGATGGAACTGGGTGGTATATTCTGTTTAGCTACACTTGTCTTCTGACCCATTCCTCAATACTCTGCTAGCACAGACATCTGTACTTAGTTGCTGTAGGCTGTCATCAAGCCCAAACTTTAAAAGAGCAAAATTTTAGAATTGGCCTCAGATTTATTTGTCAGGATATTAAATTCTGAGGCACAACATGGGATTTCTTTTGTGTTAATCTATTCTTCCTAACCTAGTCTCATATTCTACCCACAACTTCCATTTCAGCACTTTAAAACCCCAAACTTCCTAAGTTCTGCTATTACATATTAGCCAGCCACCAAGTCTTTTTTTTTTTTTTTTTTTTTTTTTGGTAGATGCCCCATTTAGGATAAGCAGTGATAAGACATTAATTATTCTCTAGAGGCAATGACAGAAGTCAGAAAGGGATATAGGGATATTTTGGAGAAAATGTATCATCTTCTAAAGAAATAGCCGTATGTGAGTTCTTTGTATAATCTCTAGACAAAGAAAGGTTCCTTCTTGGAGATGAGAACATTACTTCTGTTGGTTTATACTGTTAGTGGAATCTAGTCTCAGGCACATACAGCTAAATGTCCCCATCCTTGTTCTCAGTGTTTTCATCCTTCTCTATTAAGACATGATTTTCTTTTTTTTTGTGTTGTATCAAGGCTGTATATTCAATCTCCTTAGCTATTTTGCCACCTTTTTAATTAAAGTGGCCTGATTATCAGCATAGTCTTTGCTACAGCTGCAGGATATATATATATATATATATATATATATATATATATATATATATACATACATATACATATGTGTGTATATATATATATATACACACACACACACACACACACACACACACACTGTCCTGGAGCCCTTCGCATTTTTATAGCATGAACAAAACAGAGAATTGGCTAATTTGTACCTGTCAGTCCTTTTTAAAGGTTTTTACAGTCATTAACAAATCCAGGCAACTGACAGTCTTTATAATTACCATTTTCTCATTCCCTTCAAATGCTAGAGAGCTTCTACACAAGTCAATTTTACCTCTTATTCCTTATCTCCTAATTCATAATAGGGAGATGGATTAGTAATTGTTATTCTACAGCATGCCAGAAGTTAATAGTACACACTTATACTGTAATGGGGTCCTTGTGGCCACCTGATCAGAGACTTACGTAGTTCTAAATCCCATCCTGTAGGTTCCCTTCTAAATCCTCTTTCATAGTTACATGTACTTGCTTACAGTTCCTAAGAGAAAAGCCTCAGACAAGGATTTAGATGTGGTAGTTTACGTGAGAGGAAATCCGTTGAAACAGAAATGAGACGGGAGAATGAAAGAGAAAAGTAAGTAGAGTAAATAAATGATTACTTTTCAACTAGTTAGTACTATATACAACTAGAACTAACCAGGCATCCCCTATTTCATTGTAGAATATACCTCTGTTAAACTCTATGGACAAAGAGACTTTAGCAGTTAACTCTCAACTCCCTATCCCATTGGCTAGAGAATAAGTCCCCCACTACTCTTTGTCTGGACCCCTGTATGGAATAAGATGTCTATGGATATGGAGACTGGGAAATTAGAGAGAATGATCTAGAGATTGTCAAACTGAGCAGCAGCTCACATGATCTGAATGTTGTTTGTAGCATCTCAGACATCTGCTACCTGATCAAGAAATTTTACATAGAAAGATTTCTAAACTTTCAACATATAATAGTCAATATTTTACACAAAGTATTTCAAAGAAAAGAAAAAGAGTTACTAAATTTATTTCTGAAGGTGGTATAATCTTTCAAAAATTAAGAAAGAACTAGAAGAGAAATTATACACCAATTTTGCTCATGAATACAAATAAAAAAAATTCTAAAGAAAACATCCAAAACAAATTGAATTTGGTCATGTGTTAAGAAAGGTGTTACCCACATCTTCTTTATCCATTCGTCTGTTGATGGACATCTAGGTTCTTTCCATAGTTTGGCTATTGTAGACATTGCTGCTATAAACATTCGGGTGCACGTGCCCCTTCGGATCACTACGTTTGTATCTTTAGGGTAAATACCCAGCAGTGCAATTGCTGGGTCATAGGGTAGCTCTATTTTCAACATTTTGAGAAACCTCCATGCTATTTTCCAGAGTGGTTGCACCAGCTTGCATTCCCACCAACAGTGTAGGAGGGTTCCCCTTTCTCTGCATCCTCGCCAGCATCTGTCATTTCCTGATTTGTTAATTTTAGCCATTCTGACTGGTGTGAGGTGGTATCTCATTGTGGTTTTGATTTGTATTTCCCTGATCTCGAGTGATAAGAAGATGTGGTATATATACACAATGGAATACTATGCAGCCATCAAAAGAAATGAAATCTTGCCATTTGCGATGACGTGGATGGAACTAGAGGGTATCGTGCTTAGTGAAATAAGTCAATCGGAGAAAGACAACTATCATATGATCTCCCTGAGATGAGGGAGAGGAGATGCAACATGGGGGGTTAAGGGGGTAGGAGAAGAGTAAATGAAGCAAGATGGAATTGGGAGGGAGATAAAACATAAGTGACTCTTAATCTCACAAAACAAACTGAGGGTTGCTGGGGGGAGGGGGGTTGGGAGAGGGGGGTGGGGTTATGGACACTGGGGAGGGTATGTGCTATGGTGAGTGCTGTGAAGTGTGTAAACCTGGCGATTCACAGACCTGTACCCCTGGGGAAAAAAATATATGTTTATAAAAAAAAAAAAAAAAAAAAAAAAAAAAAAAAAGAAAGGTGTTACCCAATGACCAAATATACAATATCACAGAACTGTAGGAACACTTCCACATTAAAAAAATCTATCAGTATAGGGCGCCTTGGTGGTTCAGTCATTGTCTACCTTCTGCTCAGGTTATGATCCCAGGGTCTTGGGATAAAGCCCTGTATTGGGCTCTCTGCTTGGTGGCAGGAAGCCTGCTTCTTTCTCTCCCACTCCCCCTACTTGTGTCCCTTCTCTCACTGTGTCTTTCTCTGTCAAATAAATAAATAAAATCTTTAAAAAATACTATCAGTATAGTTCAACATATTAGCAAAATGAGGGAAAACACATATAATTATCTTATTACATATAGAAAAATCATCCAATAAAATATAATAATCATGATAAAAAACTACTTAGCAAATTAAAAATAGAAGATAACTTATTTAATCCAGTAAATACACAGCTCAAAATCCCACAAAATACATGGTCTAAGTTAATATTTTAGAAATATTTCATGAAAGCCAAAAGCAAGTATTATAACTCCTATGTATCTAGTATTTTATTACACATTCTAGCAACTACATCTATTAAAAATAAGAGTTAACAGATAAATCATAAAGAAAGATGCACATTTTTTCTTATTTTAAGAATAAAGTTATTTAGTGATAGTTCATCAAAGCAGTTTATTCATTGTCAGTGTACAAAAACTTAAACTATATTGATCAGGAATGACTAGAAAATGTAATGGACAAAAAGTCATTATAATAGTATAAAAACCTATAGAGAGTGAATCAAACAAAAGACATTATAAGATATTACTGAAAATATTACAAAGAGCTTTTCAAATAGAACTGAATAAATGGAATGTTGTAGTATAGTTTTGAAAAACAAAATGTAATTTCATAAAGATGCCACTTTTTCCTATATTATCCTATAAATTTAATGCAATTTCAATCAATGACCCAAAATGATCCTTGTAAAACTAAGTAAATTCCTATGGAAATTTAAAAACTTGTAAAAGTTAAGAAAATACAGATAAATAGTTAAGATATAGAAGGATTAAATAAAACATGTCAAAATGAAGTGTGAAACTGTAGGGTGGTTTGGCTGACAGATGTGTAAATATATTAATCAGATTTAAAAGCTCAGAAATAGAAAAAACTTATATAAGAATTTGTATTACTAATTACTAATTCATGGGTAACAATAAACTAGTTAAGGAATAGGGTGAGGATAGCCAAATTTTCATTTTAAAAAGTGTCATTACTATAAAGAAAATTTTGTTTACATATACCAGAAAACATGCAAAAGGATGACTATGGAAATGTTTTTGATTGCAGGGAAAAGACTTAAATGTGAAGATATAAATGAAGCGTTTTCATGTCATGCAATATATAAAAAAGTTAAAAAAGTGAAAAGTAATAAAACAGATACAAATATATCAATATATAAATATCAAAATTAACGAATTTAAAAATTCCTGCTTAATAGTTAACATATATCATTAATTTTTTTAAGATTTTATTTATTTATTTGACAGACAGGGATCACAAGTAGAGAGAGACAGAGAAACAGGCTCTCTGCCGAGCAGAGAGCCCGATGCAGGACTCAATCCCAGGACCCTGGGATCATGACCTGAGCTGAAGGCAGAGGCTTTAACCCACTGAGCCACCCAGGCACCTGAGAATGAATTGTTTAAGTTCTTCTTTGATTTCCTGGTTGAACCAACATTCTTAAGCAGGGTGGTCTTTAGCTTCCAAGTGTTTGAACTCCTTCCAAACTTTTTCTTGTGGTTGAGTTTCAGTTTCAAAGCATGGTCTGAGAATATGCAGGGAATAATCTCAATCATTTTTTTTTTTAAGATTTTATTTATTTATTTGACAGAGAGAAAAATCACAAATAGGCAGAGAGGCAGGCAGGGAAGGTGGGGTGCTGGGAAGCAGGATCCCACTGAGCAGAGAGCCCAGTGTGGGGCTTGATCCCAGGACCTGGAGATCATGACCCAAGCCGAAGGCAGAGGCTTAACCCAGTGATCCACCCAGGTGCCCTAAATCTCAATCTTTTGATATTGGTTGAGCCCTGATTTATGATCCAGTATGTGGTCTATTCTGGAGGAAGTTCCATGTGCACTCGAGAAGAATGAGTATTCTGTTGTTTTAGGGTGGAATGTTCTGTATGTATCTATGAGGTCCATCTGGTCCAATGTGTCATTCAAAGCTCTTGTTTCTTTATTGGTTTTCTGCTTGGATGATGTGTCTATTACAGAGAATGGTCTGTTAAGATCCCTTACTATTAATGTGTTCATATCAGTATGACTCTTTGTCTTGATTAACAGTTGGCTTATGCTCCCATGTTGGAGGCATAAATATTTATAATTGTTAGACCTTCTTGGTGGCTAGACCCTTTAAGAATGATGTAGTGTCCTTCTGTATCTCTGACTACAGCCTTTAATTTAAAATCTAATTTATCTGATATAAGAATTACTATCCCAGCTTTATTTTGAGGCCAGTTGGCATGAAAGATGCTTCTCCATCCCTTCACTTTCAGTCTGGATGTATCTTTAAATTCCAAATGGGTCTCTTGTAGACAGCATCTGGATGGGTCCTCTCATTGTATTCAATCTGCAACCCTATGCCATTTTATGGGAGCATTTAGGCCATTCATGTTGAGCGTGATTATTGAAAGGTATATTTTTATTGACATCACGTTGCCTGTGAAGTTCTTGTTTCTATAAGTTGTCTCTGTAAATTTCTGTTCTATGTCACCCTTGGGTTCTTTTTTCTTTTATAGAACACCCCTTGATATTTCTTGTAGTGCCAGCTTCGTAGTGACATACTCTTTTAAACCTTGCCTGTCTTGGAAGCTCTTTATCTCTCCATCCATTTTGAATGTCAGCGTTGCTGGATAAAGTATTCTTGGCTGCATTTTCTTCTCATTTAGTGCTGTGAATATGTCTTGCCAGCCCCTTCTGGCATGCCAGGTTTCTGTGAACAGGTCTGATGTTATTCTGATGGACCTTCCTCTGTACATAAGGAATCTCTTCCCCCAGCTGCTCTCAAAACTTCTTGTCTAAAATTATGATTCATCAGTCTCACAATCAAGTGCCTTGAGGTCTTTCTAGATTTGTTGACCATGAATGGTGTTCTTTCTACATCTAGAACATGAATGCTGGTTCCATTCCCCAGACTGGGAAAAATTTTAATTAGAATCTGTTCAACTATATCTTCTAGTCTTCTCTCTTTCTCTGCCCCCTCAGGGATCCCAATAATTCTGATGTTGGAATGTTTCATGGTGTCATTTATTTCCCCAATTCTGTTTTCATGGTTTCTAAGCTGTTTTGTTTCCATGCCGTCTCCTGACTCTTTTTCTCTATCAGTTTTCCCTCCAGATCACTAATTCTATCTTGTGCCTGGTTACCCTAGCTATTAGAGTATTTAGATTAGATCAGATCTCATTGATAGCACTTTAAACTTCTACCCAGGTGGCTTTCACTTCTGCCATTAGAGATTCTATGTTGTCACTAATGGTTTTTCTTCAACCTAGCCATTGCTTGGATAACTGTTACCATGAATTCCCTTTCTGACATGCTGTTTATTTCCATATCCAATAGATCTGATGGAGAGGACACAGTCTCTGAATTTTTCCTCTGTTGGGTGATTCCTCCTTCTAGTCAGTTTGGTGAGAGGTGGTTGAGGGTGTGCATAGCTGAATATATCAACTGTGATCCAGGCAAGGTGCACCCTTGAATGCTTCTGAGCAATCAGAAGTCACCACCAAAAAGAAAGAAAAAAAGAAAGAGAGAGAGAAAGGGAGGAAGGAAGAGAAGACCCAGCCAGAATGGGCCCTAAAGGTAAGATTTAAAAGGATAACTTAAACAATTCATGGAAACCAATGAGAATGAAAACACGTAAGTCCAAAACCTATGGGATATGGCAAAGACAGTCTTAAGGGGGAAATACATTTCTATCTAAGCCTCACTCAAAAAATTTTTTAAAAATCCAGAATACACCACCTCTCTTTACACCTTAAAGAACTGGAGAATCAACAATAAATTAAACCAACCCCACATGCAAGAAGGGAAATAATCAAGATTAGAGCAGAGATCAATGAGATAAAAACTAGAGATATAGTAGAACACATTAATGAAACTAGAAGCTTTTTTTTTTTTTTTTTAAGAATCAATAAGATCAATAAAACACTGGCCAAATTATCCAAAAGAAAAGACATAATAAAATTATGAATGAAAAGGGAGAGATCATGACTAACACCAAGGAAATAGAAATAATCATCAGAAATTATTATCGACAGTTATATGTCAATAAGTTAAGCAAGCTAGACAAAATGGATGCATTCCTGGAGGCCTATAAACTTCCAAAACTGAATCAGAAAGAAATTGGCAACCTAAATAGACCAATATCCGGTAACGAGATTGAAGCAGTGATCAAAAACCTCCCAAAAAACAAGAGCCCAGGACCTGATAGATTCCCTGGAGAATTCCACCAAATATTCAAAGAAAGAAATAATATCTATTCTCCTGAAGCTGTTTCAAAAAATAGAAACAGAAGGAAAACATCCAGACTCTTTTTATGAAGCCAGCATTACCCTGATCTCCAAACCAGGAAAAGACTTGACCAAAAAGGAGAATTTCAGACCAATATCCCAATATTCTTGAATATACATGCCAAGATTCTCAACAAGTTCCTAACTAATAGGATCCAACAGTATATTAAAAAGATTATTCACCATGGCCAGGTGGGATTTATCCATGGGATGCAAAGGTGTTTCAACTTTTGCAAATCAATCAGTGTGATAGAACAAATCAATAAGACAAGAAAGAAGAACCACATGGTCCTCTGAATTGATGTAGAAAAAGCATTTGACAAGATACAGCATCTGTTCCTGATCGAAATTATTCAAAGTATAGGGATAGAGGGAACATTCCTAAACTTCATAAAACCTATCTATGAAAAACCCACAGCGAATATCACCCTCAATGGGGAAAAGCTGACAGCTTTCCCTTTGAGATCAGGAATACAAGGATGTCCATTCTTGCCACTCTTGTTCAACATAGTACTAAAAGTCCTAGCAACCGCCGTCAGACAACAAAAAGAAATAAAAGGTATTTAAGTGGGCAAAGAAAAAGTCAAACTCTCTCCCTTCTCATATGACATGATATTTTATATGGAAAATCCGAAAGACTATACCCCCAAACTATTAGAACTCATATAGCAATTCAGCAATGTGACAGGATACAAAATCAATGTACAGAAATCGGTTGCTTTTTTATACACTAACAGTGAAAATATAGAAAGGGAAATGAGAGAATTGATTCCATTTACTATAGCACCAAGAACCATAAGATATCTGGGAATAAACCTAACCAAAGAGGCGAAGGATCTGTAATCCAGGAACTACAGAACATTCATGATAAAATTGAAGAAGACACAAAATGATTGTAGATCATACCATGCTCATGGATTGGAAGAATAAACATTGTTAAAATGTATCTACTGTCCAGAGCCATCTATATTTTCAATGCCATCCCAATCAAAATTCCACCAGTATTTTTCAAAGCACTGGAACAAACAAGCCTAAAATTTGTATGGAATCAGAGGATACCCCAAATTGCTAAGAAAATGTTGAAAAAGAAAAACAAAACTGGGGGCATCATGTTGTCTGATTTCAAGTTTTACCACAAAGCTGTGATCACCAATACAGCATGGCACCGACACAAAAATAGACACATAGCCCAGTGGAACAGATAGAAAGCCCAGATATAGAGTCACAACTCTATCGTCAAATAATCTTTGACAAAGCAGGAAAAAATATACAGTGGAAAAAAGACAATCTCTTCAATAAATGGTGCTGGGAAAATTAGGCAGCTATGTATAGAAGAATGAAACTCAACCATTCTCTTACACCATACACAAAGATAAACTCGAAATGGATAAAAGACCTCAACGTGAAGCAGGAATCTATCAAAATCCTAGAGGAGAACATAGGCAGTAAACTCTTCGACATTGGCCACAACAACTTCTTTCAAGACATGCCCCCAAAGGCAAAGGAAACAGGAGTGAAAATGAACTTTTGGGACTTCGATAAGATTGAAAGTTTCTGCACAGCAAAGGAAACAGTCAACAAAACAAAGAGGCAACCCACGGAATGGGAGAAGATATTTGCAAATGACACTGCAGACAAAGGACTGATATCCAAGATCTATAAAGAACTCCTCAAACTCAACACACACAATACAAATAATCACATCCAAAAAATGGGCAGAAGGCATGAAGAGACACTTCTCCAAAGAAGACATACAAATGACTAACAGACACATGAAAAAATGTTCATCATCATTAGCCATCAGCGAGATTCAAATAAAAACCACACTGAGATAGCACCTTACACCAGTTAGAATGGCCAAAATCAATAAGACAGTAAACAACAAGTGTTGGAGAGGATGTGGAAAAAGGGGAAACCTCTTACACTGTGGGAATGCAAGTTGGTGTAGCCACTTTGGAAAACAGTGTGGAGATTCCTTAAGAAATTAAAAATAGAGCTTCCCCATGACCCTGCAGTTACATTACTGGGTATTTACCCCAAAGATACAGATGTAGTGAACAGAAGGCCATCTGTACCCCAGTGTTCATAGCAGCAATGGCCACAGTCGCCAAACTGTGGAAAGAACCAAGATGTCCTTCAACGGATGAATGGATAAAGAAATGTGGTCCATATATACAATGGAGTATTATGCCTCCATCAGAAAGGATGAATACCCAACCTTTGTATCCATGGATGGGAGTGGAAGAGATTATGCTGAGTGAAATATGGCAGGCAGAAAGAGTCAATTATCATATGGTTTCACTTACTTGTGGAGCTTGAGGAATAACACAGAGAACATTGGGAGACAGAGAGGAGAAATGAGTTGGGGGAAATCCGAGGGGGAGATAAACCGTGAGAGACTGTTAACTCTGAGAAACAAACTGATGGTTTTGGAGGGGAGGGTGGTGAGGGGTTGGGTGAGCCTGGTGGTGGGTATGAAGGAGGGCATGTATGGTCTGAAGGAGGGCACATATTGCATGAAGCACTGGGTGGTTCACATAAACAATGAATTTTGGAACACTTAAAAAAATTAAATTAAATTAAAAAAAACAAAAACAAAAAATATAATGGAGAATGAATCCAAATATTTATCAACAAATGAATGGAATATTATGCAGCTTTAAAAAAGAAGAAACTCCTGTCACATGCTGAGTGAAATTTAAAGACAAGGGACAAATACTGTATGATTCCACTCATATTAAGTATCCAAAGTAGTCAAAATCATAGAAACAAAGTTGAAAGGTGATTGCCAACGGTTGGGGGAAGAGAGGGTTTTATTTTAAACTAGTGTTTAATGGATATAGAACTTTAGTTTTGCAAGATGAAAAAGTTCTAGACATCTATGCACAACAATGTGAATATGCATAACACTACTGAGCTATATATTTTACATGGTTAAGATGGCAAATTTAATATTACGGTTTTTTTACCAGACTTTAAAAAAATGGAGAATGTATTGTGGAATTCATGCCCATGCTCAGCACAGCTGACAGATGTTGAGCCCTTGTACAGAAAGATTTTAACCCTAGAAATTGTGGATTATTCTCCTGAAAAATATTTGAGGCTCTGGATGAAATGAAACCTACAAAACGATGGGAAGAATAAGGAGCAGTGGGATTCTGGGAGCTGGGCAAAGTGGTGGGGACATAGGATCTCCACAGCAGGCAAAGCAGTGGTGCACTGTCTCCTGCAAGCAGAAAATATGAAGTTAGAAAGAAAAAAATGAATAGACTTTGAGATATTATTGTATTTTGTACATTACTGTAATGGCAAAGAGGCTGGGCTTTGGACCCAGACTGCCTGGGGTTGAATCTTGTTTTTTTCATGTATGACTTTGGATAAATTTCTTAACTTCCATTTTTGCCTTCATGAAACATGGATTATCATAGCACCTCTGCCATAAAATTAATTTAAACATACTTAAAATAGATAATGTGTGTGAAGCACTGAAGACAGTGCTTGGAACATACGGAAGTATCAGCTCGTACTCTTTTCACTTATAATCTTAATCATGGAGTCTTGAGTTAAATGGTTCATAGTAAGATTTTAAAAAGCCCATGTTTTTAAGGGACTCAGACTAATTGCAGAGAACGACATTTAACAATCAAGTCTAATACAATTATATAGAAGATATTAAGGTAGAGATAAAGACAATGAAGGCACGTGAAGGGACTGTATTTTAAGTCATTTTGAAATGTGTCTTCACGATGAAGACAGCATTTCATCAAGGACAGGAAGGATGAATAAGGATTGTTAGAGAACCAGTGCTTTAAAGGTAAAATGGCTTTACATCTCACGTTTAGTAGGGAATGTTGTGGAGTTACGTACGTTTTAATTGGACTTTAAAATGTAGGAATGAGAGAAAGAGTGGTAGAAATGTCAGGAAGAATATACTGAATGCCATAATATCAAGAATTTATAGTTCACTGCAAACAAACTTCAGAAAGTGGACCATGTTAGTATTTCTCAAACTTTACTATACATTAGATTCACTTTTTTTTTTTTCTTCAAAATAATCAGTTGCAAAAATTTCTCCCTGCTTTAGGGAGAGGCTGATTTAGTAGGCCTGGAAGAAATCCAAGCATTCACACAGGCGCTCTGATCTCCACAAAAGGTTGTGAGCCATAGCTGTGGACCAGTGGTTCTTAAACTTTGGCATATGTCAGGTTCTCCTGCAGAGCTTGTTAAAACACAGATTATCACACTGTCCCAGGCTCTCTGTGTCAATACATTTGGATGGAGCCTGGAGATTTGCATTTCTAATAAATCTTGTCTGGTGATGTGAGTCTGACATGGTGACCATATTTCAAGAACTACTACTACGGGCCATTGACTTACAACTAGCTTAAAGATCTACAGCAGAAACACTGGAGGACCTTTCTCAAAATATCTACATTCACGCCCCTTTATTTCCACTTCCTCCTAAACACTGCCCCTACCGCATCATACTCTCTACTTAAAATATAGCCTACAATAGGAGATGTGTTTTGAAAGAATTTTCTAGGTTGAATTGTTACAGGATCAAATGTGATGTCATAACTAAAAGTGCTTTGTAACTACAAAGGGTAATATATATGAAAGATACTAATTTTGTTTCTAACTCAGTACACCAACACTACTCAAGACAATCTCAAATTCAAAACAATCCCTGTGGGGTTCAAGTTACCAAGTTGTATATTTAGAATGAGAAGGGAAAACAATTTTAGAAAGGAACAACAGAAATTCAACGCATTTTAGAAATGGTTATTGAATATCTATTCTTATGCCCATTTCTTTAAATGTTAGTTTTTACTTTGCATTCTGGGTTAGTCAGTGAACAGCAAGCAGTATTTGATAACTATGTACCCTTGTTGTGCCTATGTGCCTGATACTTAGAAGTACTTTAGTCCAAAACATATCAGATTGTGAGTGTGCTTAGGAAAGTGGGAATTGTTTCCACAGGAACTAAATAATAAAATGTTGATAGAAAAAATAGAACTAGCTCACATTCTGTAATCATTATAAAGAGTTCAGTGGAAGAAAAAAAGGGCAAAGACTAGCTTTTCAAAAATTACCTATTGAATAAAGGCAATCTCTCTGTGATAAATTGAAGAAGGTAATTGTGGGGTAGCATAAGTGCCTTTTTCAGAAACTTTTCCCTACAAAATGATGATGTATGGTGAATTATTACAAAAAGATCAGCTGGAGATGGTCATAGTATGAGGTTATTGTTATACTTTTCCAAGTTCTAGTAAAAAAATTAAGTAAATACAAATGACTCCTTATAACTTACTATGCTTGATTACATTGTGTAAAAAAAAAAAAACAAACAAACCAAAAACAACCAACACAACAAAAACAACTCTTTTGGGTCAATTCTGTCATTAAAACTGTATTATAAAATGACATTCCATAAAATATTTCCTTACAAATATTTTGGATAGAAATGTAAATTGCTCAGTATTGTCTTTGTTGAATAAGGATTTTCATATCTACTTTGGAAAACTTAGAGGCAGAAAACAATCCAGTAAGAGGGAGAATAGGCAAATGCCCAAAGAACTGGAGGTAGACAGGGGACAGTGGAGCTTGTATGTTTCATCACTAATGAATTCTCCCTCAGTGATTCAGGCATAATATTTTGTAAGTTTTATCTTCTTTGTTGTTGTTGCTGTTGTTTCATTTTTGTTTTAAGCCCTAGAAAGCTAAGGCTGTAATGTGTTTACTAAATATTAGGGTCTGTTTGAAGCTGAGCAAATATATGGCCACTAGGATGGTTAAAACTAGAAAGTAAGTAGGTGTCATTACCTTACTTTTAAGATTAATTTCAGTTGTGATCAGACCTTACCAGAAGTCAACACCTTTCCAGACTTGAAAAAACTCACATTGAGATAGAAGAAGTACAATAATTACGTTAATGGCTTGGTTCCCATATCTTAAGGAGGCAAAATCAGGTGCACTCTCAGGAAGTAAGGAAGCCAAAGAAGCTAGAGCATAAACCATCTAGAATATTGCAGATGTAAAAGTAAGAATGAGTGCAACTGGATTAAATCAGTCTAGTCTAAGATGAGTAACTATTGACAACTATCTCTAAGATAAATGAGCTAACTATTATTATGATAAATTAAAGTGTCTGGTAAGATATTTTTGTTACGATCTCCCTTTAAAATCATTTACCACTTTCTCTACCCCTTCTTTGGAGAAGAGATTATTTACACATGTGTTATATATAAAATGACTTCAAGAAAGTAACCTCTTGCTAATTTATTTGCCAATAGTTACTTGCAAATATACTTGCCAAACAATGTTAGTGGTCATATAGTACAACTTTGACCCCATTTCCAATTTCTGTTTTATAGACAATATGGGATAGTCTTCCTTTAGCAACACAGAACACAACACTTGAAAAATTCACAGGGTATATTCTTGAATGAACTGTCATGCTCTATCAAAAGAGGGTCTGAGACTGTACTCCTTAGGATAGTTAAAAAGACCAGCAATTCAACTCTAAATTCTTATTTTACATTGAAGTAGATTAGCAGAATATTGTGTACTTAGATAAAAAGTGGATAGTTCCATGCAATATCTTCTCCAAGATCCTCTCTAATGTTATATCTTTTGCTTTTGCTAAATTCTATTGTATGAAATTGCCATGTGGAATTAAGTTTGTCATTCATCACAAAGCTGTTATAGTGAACATAGGGGACTGTATTTCTTATATAAGATTCCAGGTGAGAATTTTCTTTTGGGATTTAATTCTGTTAAGATTTTTTTTTTTTTCAAATAAGCAAAATGTTTTCCAAAGAAAAAAATCCTAAAAACTTCATTTTACCCAAGTCAAAATAGCTGAATGGCTAAGAGAATAGATTGTAAAGACTGGCTCTATATGAGAACGACAAATACCATACAATTTCACTCATATGTAGAACTTAAGAAATATAACAAATGAACAAATTAAAAGAGAGAGAGAGAGAGAAACCAAACAAGACTTTTAACTATAGAGAACAGATGGTTACCAGAAGAAAGGTGGGTCTGGGATGCGTGAAATAGGTGAAGATTTAGAGCACACTCATCACAGTGAGAATTGAGTAATGTATAGAACTGTTAAATATAATTACTCTGAAATTATAAATAAATAAAAAAAAATTAAAAATGATTGGCTTTGTGGGGATCTGTCCTAGATGTGACTTAGTTAAGGATTTATGTTTCAGTTTTGTTTTTTAACCTTTTTATAAGGCATAATAACTTGTTTTCACCTGTGCTTGCTTGCTGAGGAGGAAATTCACCTCTTTTTAAAAAAGAATATGGCTTCTGGCATTTTTTGGACTCTTACTATTAACTAGTTAAGATCAACTTATACTATTATACTATATTATTGATATTTTATAGATTAGACTCCTTTTCCCTTTTCTCCTATCCACAACATTATTTCTTACCACAAACTCAGAAAGTTTGTTTCAGATATTGTCAAATAAATATAGCAATAAGGATAATAATTCATAGCATTATATATTATTAAAAAGCTAGGCTAATAGGAAGGTAAAAAAAAAAAGTTACTCAAATTCAACCACTTGTTAGAATCTTATCCAGAATATCTATATCATGTGGCTGCCCACCTTTGGCATTTAACATCTCCTAAGGTTGACTGCCCAGTTTATGTTGCTGGAACTCTGTATAACCTACCCACTATTATAGTTGTAACACTTTAGAATAATATAAAAATGCCACATAGCAGTCTTTAAGGCATTAAAAGGTAGTTATGCTTTACATGAGAATGCTAATAGATTAATGGACCAGCTTGTTTTTTTCATTTTTTGTTTTTCTTTTTCTACCCAGAGATAGAAATTCATGGATATAGGTTTTTACTTTGGGCATCTGCAGCCTTCTTGTCCCCTCTTATATTTAGATGCCTTTAGGAAGTGTCCCACAGCAGATTTTATTTCATTTATTTTTTTACCTAAGATTTTTGGTATCTTAATAATATGTACTTAAAATTCAGAGCACCAGATTGATAGTTGATATTAATCTAATTTAAAAAACACATTACATAACTTTACAAAACATATTAAAAAGCTATTTCTGAAAGAAACATTTCACACAGAGAAGATGATTTTGAAGGGAACTATGAAAAAGATAAAGCATTTTTATTCTGAAATTAATAATTTAAAAATATATCCAAGTGAATTCTATATTAATATTTTAATTTTGTATTATGTCTACATTTTTTGTAAGACCTACAGCAGGATTTTACTAGAATTTAACATAGTTTCCTATGCAGGTAAATATGTATGCAGGTGTGCACCCAGGGATACCTGAGATGGAGTGTAATGGCATTAATTGTGACCTTAGAGAATTTCAAGTAGCTGTATTTTTTAAGCCTAGAAAGCTAGCCTTAGATTACCTCGAAATCATAACACTGTGTGTATTATCTTCCCCTTGAGTATTTCCAGCAGACATTTATCAACCACATTAGCTGTGAAAGGAAGTTGGCAATAATACTGACCTTGATGATCAAGGAAGAAGATCCAGAAGGAAAATAAGGTTTCAGTCATCTTCACACCTTTGGGGATATGGCAGTTGGAATCTAAAACATGTCCAAATCCTACCTGTTAATGGGGAGTGGATTCCACTCCTATTTTTAGGCCTTTGTTCATTGACTAAAATTTGTCCTTAAGCCCAGACTGTATTAATTATCACTCAAGTCCGCTAGGGCTGAGGGATGTGCTAATAGGCTTAGACAAGTCAGGAACTCAGATTTTAATCCAGAATTGATGAACCCTATTTCTTGCCATGCTTCATAGTTTTTACTTTTTCATGGCATATCCTGGCTATGTCACATTGACACCAAAACTTCATTATGTCTAAAGTAATGAATAATCTTCCCCACCCTTTTCCTTCTGTCACTTGCCTTTGTTATAAGTGTCTGCTAACTTCCACATTTTGGTTCCATCAGAAATCCTCTCTCTCACTTAAAACTTCCTATCCATGTGATCACCAAATAATTTCTATCCTTGAAACATCCTTAAATTTATATATCCTTTCCCATTCTTTCTTCCTCATCCATTTAGTGCTAGTTCTCATCCCTCATAATATTTTTCTTACTATATTCTGCCTCTAATCTTTGTCTACTTCTGTCAAAATATATATAATCCTACAATATTTATTTTTCCACATAAAATCTTACAAATGTTTCTTGTTTCCTAGTGTAAAAACTCATATAAGAGATGGAAACAATAATTAGCTTGACTATAGTAATCATTTCCCTATATGTGTGTGTGTGTGAGGGTGTGTGTATAGTATATGTCAAATATATACAATTTTTATTCAGAAGTATATATGCTTGATAAAGCCTTTTATAATGAAAAAAGAAAAGATAATGATTCTGATGGAATGAATAATACTTGTAGGATAGCAACATTTTCTGGTCTAGCCCCTGTAGACTTTTCTAGCATAACTTGCCACTGTTTTCTCTACAACTTTGCTTTGACTGAGTAATCCCTCCCTATTTGATATTTCCAAGTGCACTACCCATCTCATACTTTGTTGTTTTTACATATATGATTACCTTTGCTAAAAAAGATTGTAATCCTAATTCTTGTTCCTTTATGAATCTTTTATGTCTTCTTTCAAATCCCAATTCATGTATCACTTTTGGGTATCTGCCCTGACGGTCCTCTACCTTCATGAACCTTCCTCCCTACTAGGACCCCTGGCACATACCCACAGATAAGCAGTTAGGCATTCCCCCTGAGTGTTTATTCCTTCAGTGAAGACATTGTTAAATCTGCATTTTTATAAGTGTGTTTTCTTCACAACCCTAAATTACTTAAGGGCTGAAATTATGCCTTATTAATATTTATATCCCAAGCTCCTGCCATGGATTTTCAATTCCTTTTTCTTGCTTTCCCCTTCTCTAATCAATTCCAGTGGAAGATATAGGTCCGGTCATGTTATTTCACAACTTAAAAAGCTTCATTAAACCTTTGGCATAACAGATACATTCTAAACTCCTTAGCATGACATGAGAGATCCTTCAAACTTTGGTCCCAATATAATTTCCCCTTACTCTCAGCACACTTAATATAGTTCCCCAATATACCATATGTTATCTAAAACTCATATTTTTGTTCATGCCATTCATTTTGTCTTCTTCATCTTTACATTGTGACCATCTAGAAAGTTGCTTAGAAAATAAGGATGCTAAATAAGTACTTGTTAAAAAAATAGAAATAAATGAAAGATTGAATATATTAACTTGTTTCAGACTATACACATGGTAACAATGAGTAGCTATAGCAATATATTTCCACTTTGAAACTGACAACTCACCACTTCTATGGAATTGAAATTTTGACAACACTGGCAATTTTACCATAGAATCCTACAATAATGAGGGAAACACATATAAATCATGAACTGAAAAATGCTTCTCTCTTATGAAGCACCTGTAAGTTTTCCAGGTGATTCAGGAGCATTTGGCTTACTTTCAAGAGTTAAATCATATTTTAGACTAAAAAGCATAATATTTTTTATCATTGATTTTTCTCTGACATGTTATAATTGGAAGAAGTTAATTTATGGCTTGTTTAATTGAAACAACAAATAAGTAAATTCTAATGTATTTTAAGTACAAAATGTAATACTATATTTCTGTGTAAAGCATTAAATATAATATTGAATTATTATTTTATTATGTAAATGTCACATACTTCTTTTTAAAAAGATATTTATTTATTTGAGAGAGAGAGAGAGAGCACAAGCATGGGGGAAGGGCCAGGGGGACAGGGAGAAGCAGATTCCCTGGTGAGCAGAGAGCCTGACATGGCACTTCATTGTAGGACCCTGGGATCATGACCTGAGCTGAAGGCACATGCTTAACTGACTGAGCCACCCAGGCACCCAATTGTCATATATTTCTAAGTCATAGTCCTAATATATACAAATTCAGTACAATGGACATCTACTATTTGACATCTAGCATCCATTCCCACTCCATGTTTGTCAAAACATCCCTTCTTCATTCATCACACACTAATTCCATGAACAAGTCCAAGTTTTTAAGCAACAAGCACATTATATTTGCTTGGTGACATGAATGACTCAGGTTTAGTCTTTTTCCTTCATGCAGTATAATGAGTAAATTCTAGAATTTTTGCTATCTTACAGAGTTACTATTTCTATGTTTTAGTGACACTTTATAGAACTTATTCCTAACCTTAATGAACACATTTGTCAGAGATACAATGGCAAAGAAAGAAAGGAATACCTCACCAAATGTTTTACATAAAATTGGAATGTTTGTTCACATTAATATTTTAATCATCTGAAAATTGTTGCTCTGCATTTGTTGACTTAAAAGAGTCATCTAAGTTTTTGAGAAACAAATTTGTCAGACTATAAAGGATAATGAAAAATAATGTACACACCAAAACTTTTCCCAATATTAATATAGATGAGGGATGCCTGGGTGCCACAGTCAGTTAAACATCCAACTCTCAGTTTCAGGTTAGGTCTTAATCTCAGGGTCCTGGGATCAAGCCACCTGTCAGGCTTTGTGCTCTGCTGTGCTTCTGCTTGGGATTCTCTCTCCTTCTCCCTTTGCCTCTCCCACTCATGCTTTCTCTCTCTTTCTCTTTCAAATAAATAAATAAATCTTTAAAAAATATATTAGTGTAGACTCGAGGGAGTCAAGATGGCGGAGAAGTAGCAGGCTGAGACTACTTCAGGTAGCGGGAGATCAGCTAGATAGCTTATCTAAAGGCTGCAAACACCTACAAATCCAATGGGAGATCGAAGAGAAGAAGAACAGCAATTCTAGAAACAGAAAATCAACCCTTTCTGAAAGGAAGGACTGGCAGAGAAGCGAATCCAAAGCGACGGGAAGATAGACCACGGGGGGAGGGGCCGGCTCCCAGCAAGCGGCGGAGCAACGGAGCACAAAATCAGGACTTTTAAAAGTCTGTTCCGCTGAGGGACATCACTCCAGAGGCTAAACCGGGGTGAAGCCCACACGGGGTCAGCGTGGCCTCAGGTCCCGCAGGGTCACAGAAGGATCGGGGGTGTCTGAGTGTCACAGAGCTTACAGGTATTAGAACGGGGAAGCCGGCTATAGAGACAGAGCCGAGGAGTGAGCTCTAAGCTCGGGGTTACCTTGAACCGGTCGAAGACTCGGTCAGCTCGGATCGTGGCCAGAGGCCAGGGTGACGGGAGTAATTGGGCGCTGTTCTCTGAGGGCGCACTGAGGAGTGGGGCCCCAGGCTCTCGGCTCCTCCTGGCCGGAGACTGGGAGGCCGCCATCTTCATTCCTGTCCTCCGGAACTCTACGGAAAGCGCTCAGGGAACAAAAGCTCCCGAAGCAAACCCAGCGGATTACTCAGCCCGGCCCCTGGTAAGGGCGGTGCAACTCCGCCTGGGGCAAAGACACTTGAGAATCACTACAACAGGCCCCTCCCCCAGAAGATCAACAAGAAACCCAGCCAGGACTAAGTTCACCTACCAAGGAGTGCAGTTTCAATACCAAGGAGAGCCGCGGAATTCCAGAGGAGGAGAAAGCAAAGCACGGAACTCATGGCTTTCACCCCATGATTCTTTAGCCTTGCAGTTAATTTAATTTTTTTTCTTTTTCAATTTTTTTTCTCTTCTTCTGCTAATTTTTTTTAACTTTTACCCTTTTCTTTTTTAACGTTTTTTAACTAGTTTATCTAATATATATATTTTTTTCCTTTTTATATTTTTTCTTTATTGGTTTTCTTTCTTTCTTTCTTTTTTTTTTTTTCTTTTCTTTCTGAACCTTTTTATCCCCTTTCTCTGCACTCACAATTTGGGATCTCTTCTGATTTGGCTAAAGCATATTTTCCTGGGGTTGTTGCCACCCTTTTAGTATTTTACTTGCTCCTTCATATACTCTTATCTGGACAAAATGACAAGGCGGAAAAATTCACCACAAAAAAAAAGAACAAGAAGCAGTACCGAAGGCTAGGGACCTAATCAATACAGACATTGGTAATATGTCAGATCTAGAGTTCAGAATGAGGATTCTCAAGGTTCTAGCTGGGCTCGAAAAAGGCATGGAAGATATTAGAGAAACTCTCTCCAGAGAGATAAAAGCCCTTTCTGGAGAAATAAAAGAACTAAAATCTAACAAAGTTGAAATAAAAAAAGCTATTAATGAGGTACAGTCAAAAATGGAGGCTCTCACTGCTAGGATAAATAAGGCAGAAGAAAGAATTAGCGATATAGAAGACCAAATGACAGAGAATAAAGAAGCTGAGCAAAAGAGGGACAAACAGCTACTGGACCACGAGGGCAGAATTCGAGAGATAAGTGACACCATAAGACGAAACAACATTAGAATAATTGGGATTCCAGAAGAAGAAGAAAGAGAGAGGGGAACAGAAGGTATATTGGAGAGAATTATTAGAGAGAATTTCTCCAATATGGTAAAGGGAACAAGCATCAAAATCCAGGAGGTTCAGAGAACCCCCCCCTCAAAATCAATAAGAATAGGTCCACACCTCGTCACCTAATAGTAAAATTTATAAGTCTTAGTGACAAAGAGAAAATCCTGAAAGCAGTCCGGGAAAAGAAGTCTGTAACATACAATGGTAAAAATATTAGATTGGCAGCAGACTTATCCACAGAGACCCGGCAGGCCAGAAAGAGCTGGCATGATATATTCAGAGCACTAAACGAGAAAAACATGCAGCCTAGAATACTATATCCAGCTAGGCTATCATTGAAAATAGAAGGAGAGATTAAAATCTTCCAGGACAGACAAAAACTGAAAGAATTTGCAAACACCAAACCAGCTCTGCAGGAAATATTGAAAGGGGTCCTCTAAGCAAAGAGAGACCCTAAAAGTAGTAGATCAGAAAGGAACAGAAGAATCCAAAGAAACTAGAAATGTATGAAGCAATTTAATGCTTCCATAGCCATAGTAATGGGCAACTTTGGTGCAGGGAGTTTCCAACATAAAGAAAAAAATATTACAAACCAATGGAGACTGAGTTTTTATTTTTAGTTCCTGAATGACAAGGTCTAACTTAAGAATCTCTTTCTGTTCCCCTGAAGTTCTGTTAAGGCCCTCATTTTTTTTTCTTTTTTTTTTTCTGTAATTTCTAACTTTGTTTAGCAAATGCCTGAGTTCAAACACTTGTAAAAACTGTATACTAGTAAGTTTTGTATAAAGGAAAAAAAAAAAAAAACAAACAACAACAACAACAAAAAAACCCCAGAAGGTGAATGGGAGATAATTTAGTGGTTTTCTTCTATCAGTTCTCCTTCTAAGGAGGACTGAGGACAAAACTGTAAATGGCTCCTGATTACAAGAAGAGTGATTTAAGTTAACCACTGTAAGATTTCCCTGGTGGGCAACAGTTGTTAAACATTTGAATAGGTTTCCAAAAAGAGAAGAAAGGGGACAACTGTAATACATCTACATGATATTGCCAAATGCTGACTGCACCACAGTTCTTGCCTAATGAAAAACGTGAATTCCTGTGTGTGAGAGAGACAGAAGCAGAGTGTGAGTTTTGGGAGATGCATCTCAAAATTCTGCCAATCCTTATTGTATTTATCATACAATTTCCAATATGCAGGTTATGTTCCTTGGGAAAAAAAGTAATGACACAGTAAACATTGATTAAGACCACTTAATATTTGTCAGTTTAAAAATATTTTAATATTAGCTCCAAAAATTATTTTAAGTATACTTACATTTTATTTTAAACATTTGGAGCTAACTTTCAACTTTGGTGTTTTTTTGAAGGCTATGAGGAATTAGTCAGGGGAAGTATATAAGTACACAGAGTCAGAAAGACGCGGCTAAGACACAGGCAGCAGGTCTTTCAAAGGTCAAGGATATGCCAAAGCTTAGAGCAATTCTGGATCAGGGTTTTTTCTGGGACCACAATGAACTATTGATGTAATTTAGTGCAAGGTACCTGCTGGAGAGAGAGGTAAAGATTGAATCTTGCTTTGAACTCGGTGACTTAGGCAGCAGGGAATAATGGGAGGATTTTAGGCAGGGATGTGATATGATCATATGACTTCATTGGAAGTGTGACAAATGGTTTGGAAGGGGCAAAGGTGATGAAGAGATTACTCTCTGTATCAGTTACAAGGCCTTATTAAATTGTATAACTATTCTGAGTCTATCTTACTCATCTAAAAATTAAAAAGGATAATAGTGACTACATTTCAAATTTGTTATGAAGATTAGAGAATATGTATATAAAGCAACTAGTATCTTGTGACAGACATCTGTTAGGCACTTATTAGGTAGATTCCCTTCACCAGGTCCTCACCTCTGAAAAGTTAGTCTCCAATTCTATAAGGATGATGGTTCTTCTCTATAACATAATCCCCCCCCCCCCCACAGAAACCTCCACCCCAGACTCCTACCCCCGCCATCTAATGACAACTCTCTCTTTGACATGAGCAAAGAATGAAGAGGTAGCTCTCCTGCTGGGCACTGATTAACATGTATATTTATGTGCTTAGAAAAGGAAATCATGTCATTTTTAAATAGCTCTCTCGAAGGCAGATCATAATATTGCATGCATTATACAGCTTGAACTAAAAATCCAGGCACAAAGAGTGATTTTAAAAACCCTAATACTGCCATTTTGCCATTCAGTTACAAAGGCAGCGTATCTTCTAGATCCATGCCAATGAAGAATGTTTGCTAGCACTGAGCAGATCTAAATATATATTTTTACAGGTGGATAGATTGTTAGTTTCCAAGCCAGCTTGTCATGATGAATGATATTTAAGTGTGAAGATCAGCTGTGAATTTGTTCACATTACCAGTTTCTCTTTCTTGGCTATCATTTCACAAGACAAAATCAATGAGCCAGATAAGTGAAACTGTGGAAATGCATGTTTGCATATGTTTGCCTTCTTTACCCTTTCCTTCTATATTCTGTTCTCCAGTCACTTTATTTCCCCTAAATTAGTGCTAAATATAACAAAGACAGAAAAATGCTTTCACGTCAACACTTTGCTTGACCTCAGGTTAGTTTTTGAAGGAGAAAAGATCATTTTCAAATGCTTTCAGAAAATTAAGATTCCTCTGTTGAAGCTTTAATATTTTTTTTCAAAGTTATGCCTAAGGAAGTATTCAGAAAATTAGCAACTGGACAGACTGGTTGAAATTGTCTCCCTTGTGGAACACGGTGTTAATTTCAGGCAAATTTAACTGTGTGATTGAGTGGCAATTAAGGAGTGTAGAGACTGCTAGTCGTGGGTTAAAATAATTTGTAAGGCTTAATTAATTGCTAGAACAACTGATAGCCCTGTCAAATTGGCAAGTAAGTTCATTGATCTTAAAATTCAGCTGAGCTCAAGAGAAAGACTGACAAAATAATTTGTAGACTGTGACAGAGACAGCTGGAGATAAGTAATGCGTGTGAAGGTAGAGTAGAGGATATACCACCAGAAACGATAAAACAGAGATGGTATTTTCAAAGAAATAGTATGCCTACATATCTCCAGAGATAAGACCCCAGGAGCTAAGTATCTATCCTTCTCATGTATTGTACAAAAAGGAGTTTCTTTATACTTCTAATGACCTCCTACTTTTCAGTTTATACTAAGCACATGATAAATAGGTCTGATTCTGTGCCACATCCATTTACTCTTAAGTATAGAAAACAGTAATAGCCACACATCTGGCCAAGTACAGGGTAGCAAATGCATTCTTTTATATTAACTACCAACTCTTAGGCTTTCATGTAATCTTCTCAAGTTGAAATGAGCCTGTTCCATTCCTCTTTTGGATAATATATAATTATATTATATATATAATATATATAATATAATTATATATATTAAATATATATTACATATATATATATATATATATATATATATATATAAAATTTTTACCTGTAGTTTGGAGATCTTTTACAATCTGCATTTTTCTTTAATTGATGCAATGAGTGACAAAGGAAAACAATGGGCAATTTCCTTACTTTTTTCGAAGTTTTATAAATGAGAAAACCCAATCCTCGAACTAAGTGACTAAAACAATCCTGACACCAATAGAACATATTGGACTGTCCACAGAGAGGGCTAAAACAATCACATCAACCATGCTTTATCTTACAATTTTGCAAACAGCCATGTACTGTGTAAGTAGTTATGAACTTGAAAGCAATAATTAGGAGCAGAATACTGACTTTAGTTCTAGAAACAAGAATCTGGATCTAAGATATTTTAAGTGATATTTTATATCAGATACCTTTAAGTGTTACATCAGATCACCTCAATGTCCTGTATCTGTCATGTTATATTTTGTCTCTGGGACTCCTGTCACTTCCTACATCCCACATATGGCTATTGTGCTCAGTTATGTGAGTTCTTCCGTAAATTCCATAGTCTGTCCAAAGAAAAAGTAGCGTGCATGGCCTTTTAGAAAATGATCAAGCAAGACTGAACAACTGGTCACACTTGATACCAGGAATTGATCCTTGAACTGACTTTTCTTCCCTGTCCCAATCCCCTTTGCCCTCAACTCCTGCTCTTTGGAATTGCACTCTCTGTAAACTACAAGTCTTTTGGAAGCTAAAAGTCTTTGCTCTGTATCTGTTTTCCAGCAACCAGTAGTAAAACATAATTCATTTTAAAAGTAGTAGAAGGAAAAATAAATGCTTATGTAAAAATGTATTATTATAGTGCCAATAAGATGTAAACCTAAAATACAGTGACATTTTTTTTTTAATTGAAATGTACAGCTTTAAGTCTTACAATGCAGTAATGAGGTATCTAGGCGTTGTAAATTACTCATATACTTAACTGGGGTAAACTATTTGGGGGACAGGATGTTCTACTATTGTCAATTTCAAAAAGAAGAGTATAGGATGTGTGAACTGCTGCAGTTTGTGAGAGCTAAAACACTTGAATTTGTCTAGCCTTGCATGTTGATGCCTCTTTTGCCTTCAAGCTGAGAATCCATTGTTCTAGCGAATATATGCATATGCATAAGCCTCAGTAGTTGTAGCTGCAAGAACCTACAGGCTATACTGTTACTTCTTCTATCCATATCTCATACTCCTCCTTCAGAGTCGTCTTGCCTGAAGGGCTTCTTTTCACTGGTGTGAAACCAATGTTTATACTTCTCATTTAAACTGGCAGTGCACTACTTTCAGTCATGAATCTCTTTCCAGTGGAGTGTTTTTAAATCTATGAGGAAGAATCAAAATCTAGGGGAAATTAATGAACTGGAGCTTTCTGAGTTTTTGTATAAATATATGTAATTTCAATAGAAACTCTAAATTTAAAAAGGCAAGATGAGGAAACTAGAGAGAATATCAGACATTTGCAAACACTGGGATTAATGTTATTTCCTGGTCCTTGACAAATCTTTGAAGTTGTAGTTAAGCTCTTTAAAGAGTGATAAATTAGGACTATATACTTGGAAAAATACATGAACAATAAAATATGTTACTACACTTCATGTCATTGATTTATTTTTTATCTCTAGTAAATTATTGGGTTTTCTTATGTGTGCACTGGCATTTCAGTTACAAAGAAAAAAGGAAAATGGAATACCATCTATGTCATATTAATGCTTTACTTTTAAGATATTTTTAATAATTTATTATATTATCAGACAAGCATTTATTAGGAAACTTTGAAATTGCAGAATCATCTTTGACATTAGGATTCTAAGAACTACTTAAACAAAGTTTCAGTCCTCAGCAATGTTACAGCTATTATCTGGAGTAAAAAATGTATATTAAATATGTCAATTTATTATAATCCAAGTTATGACAGATCTATATGAGGAGGATTATTGGATCACAAGGTAGAAGCACTTACATTAGAAATCTTGAGGGTAAGAGCTGAGGATCAAGGGAAATTTCTATGAGCAAATGAAGTTTAGTCTCTAAGGAGGAGTTGGAGTTATTTGGGCACATATTGGGTATTGGGTTTAGAAAGAGCTTGTATTCCAAATAATGTTAATAGACATGCTGGTGTTAAATGGTATCATGCAAATGGAGAAGCTGCAGTCATTGTTTATGACTGGGTGAAATGTTGAGGGCTCATGAGGTAGAATACAACGTGGACAAGTTAAATTAGTTGGATATTATCTGAAATCTTTGGGAAGCATTGAAATCCTTTTTAAAATAAGGGTACATTGTGATTAGGGTTGTGTTTAAAGGTGTCTCTTGGTCAGCAGGTGTAGGAAGACTGAAAAAGAACTTAATTGGAAACAGAGATCAGAAAGCTTCTATTGCTTTATCCTAAGCAAAAATTGAGTGTCAGAACAAAAGCAGCAGAAGGGGAAATAGAAAGCAGGGGATGGATAAGATAGATATTAGAAGGGGAACTTGACTGGTCTTGGTGATAGAATAAAGGAAGTAATTAAGATAATGTTATTCAGTGTGAACAGGAAGTTTCTGATTTAGGCAATCTGGCAGTAGGCGCTGGTGCCCGTAAGGAAGAAAGGAAAACCAAGCCCACAAGGTTGTTTGGGAACAGGGACAATTAGGAGTTCCTTTTTTTTTTTTTTTTAATATGTGGAATATACATGAGTAATTATGTTGATGCAAAGAGAAACAGCTTTATGCTCTCCTTTTTAATTGGTATGCCATTGCTTTCTTTTCTTTGATCTGATGTCCTAGATTGGACCTACAGGAAAATGTCGAATAGCAGTTGTTAGGCTAGACACCCTTGCTATTTTCCAGAGGTTAGGGAGAAAATATTCAGCCTTTCACCATTCAACATTTCATTAGATGTAGGTTTATGGTAGATGCCCTTTTAGAAATTGAAGTAATTTTCTATTCCTTGTTCACTGAAATTTTCTATCATGAATGGATATTGAATTTTGTCAAAATTTTTTTCTGTGTATCGGGATGCTCATATGGTTTCTCTATTCCTTTGATACAGTAAATTATCTTCATTGATTTTCAGATGTAAAACAATCTCGTATTCCCAGAATAAACTCACTTTGTCATAAAATACTATTTTTTACATATTGTTGGATTAAACATACTAAAATTGCATAAGAATTTTTAATCTAAATGAAAGAAATTTGCGAAGAGATAGATTTTTTTTCCCCAATGGCCTGTTTTTGGTGAAAGGGTTATAATGATGACTTTATTGAATAAAAATGGATATTTGTTTCCTTCTCTTCAATTTTCTAGAAGAGTATTTATAAAATTGTCTTTATTTTTTCTTTATTGTTTGATAGAAACCACCAGCAAAGATATCTGTGCTTGACATTTTCTTTGTGGGAAAGCTTAAACTACAAATTCAATTTCTTTAATAGATTTGAAGCTCTTCAGGTTATTTCTCCTTGAGTGTCAGTATTTTCCATCTTTCATGGAATTGGTTCATTTAATCCAAGTTTCGCAATGGTTGGTATAATGTTATTATTACCTATTGCGTGTAACAAATTTCCTCAATATGTAATACTTAAAACACCAAATATCTATTATACCAAGTTCTCCTGGGTCAGGAAGTCAGAAGCAGCTTATCCGGATGATTCGGGTTCAAGGTGTTGCCTTTGGTGGCAGTCATCTGAAGACTTGATAGAGTATCCGATTCCATGGTGGATCACTCTCATGGCTGTCAGAAGAAGACGTCAGTTCCCTCATGACTGTTGGCAGGATGCTTTAGTTCCTTACCACATGGGCTTCTTCATAAGCTGCCTAAGTACTTAAAGTGTCCTCCCACAATGGAAATTTCTCCTAGAACAAATGCTCTAAGAGAGTGAGAGAAGAGGAAGCCACAGTGCCTTTCATGATCTAGCCTCTGCATTTACACACCATCATTTCCAGTTTACACTATTCTAGTCTGCACTGTAAGAAGCAAATTATTTAATCCAGCTCACAATTGTAGGAAAGGACAATTAGTCCTATTTTTTAAATGGGGGGGATCAATAAAGAATTATGGAAATATTTCAAAACTACTGTAAAGTTATTCAGATTTCTCTCTTATTTTATCTGATTTGTAGGGATATTCTCTCTCTTAATCTTGGTATTGATAATTTTGTCATCTTCATTCTTTGCCTCATTGACTTGGCTAGAAGTAGATTAAATTTATTAATTTAATAACCATAAATAACCAATTTTTATTTCATTGATTTTCTCCATTGTTTTTGTTTCCTATATTATTACTTTAGTTTATCCTTGTTATTTTCTTTCTTCTAAGAAAAAAACTCTTCTAATGTTGGGCTTGATTTCTTCTTCTTCTTTTTTTTTTTTTTTTTTTTTTTTTGCTTTGTTAAGTAGAATACTAGGTCATTAATATGAGATATTTCTTCTTTTTTTAAAATATGCATTTAGTGCTATAAATTTTCCTCTAAGCTCTATTTTAACTGCCTCCCATAAATTTTGACATGTTGTGTATTAATTTCCATTCTAGTCAAAATAATTTATAATTTCCTTTTCTTTTGTGATGGGTTGCTGGTAAATGTGTTATTTATATCCGTATATTTGGAAATCCTCAAAATGTCTTCTGTTATTCATTTTTAACTTAATTCTATATAACTGGAGAACATACTTTTCAAATTGTTTGAACACTTTCATATGTATTGAAGGTAATTTTATTGCTCAGAATTTGGTGTATCCTGATAAGAGTTGTTACCTTAAAAATAATATGCATTCAAAAAATATGCATTCAAAAAAATAATATGCATTCTACACTATTGTGTAGAACGTTTCCTAGATCAATTAAGTCAAATATATTGATAAAATATTCAAATCTTTCATATTCTCACTAACTTTATGTCATCATTTTCTCTAAATTTTTATGAGAGGACTGTTGATATCTCCAACTGTAATTGTGAATTTGTCTATTTCTTTTTGCAGTTTTATCAGTTTTTGCTTCCTATATTTTCAATCTTTGTTATTGCATTCATAAATCTTTAGGATTGGTTTTCCTTTTGATGTACGTATGAAATGAAAGTTTTAGCCATAAAGTCTTATCCATATGATAATTTTTTGTTCTAAAGTCTAGTTCACCTGATATTAACTGCTCCAATTTTCTTTTACTTCAATTTATTTTGCATTATTATTTGTGTGATATATTTTTTCATCTTTTTGCATTATACCTTTATATTTAATTGGTTTTGTTGTGTTTAATATATAGATATAGATTTTTCTAATCTGACAATTTCTACCTTTTAATTAAGGTATTTACCATTTAATCTAATGTGATTATTGACATAGTTGGATATAAATCTGCCATCTCACTGTTTTCTATTTTCCAAATGTCCCTTTGTCCTCTTCATCTTCCTATTTTTCTACATTCTGAAGAAAGAGGTTTTTGTTTGTTTGTTTTTGTTTTTTATAAATCATTTCATTTTGGCTTATTAGCTGTCACTTTTTGTTTTGTTCAGCATACTACCATTTTACCCTCATCTTTCATTGTTGCTGTCATACATTTTACTTCTAAGCTTTTCTTAAGCCTCACAAACACTTTATTATTTTTGATAAAGACATCAAATTATATTTTAAAGATTAGAAAAAAAGATTTTATATTTGCCTACATATTTACTTTATATAAATTTGTTTTTATTCAATTGGCTGGATCCAGTTTTCCATCTGGGAATATTGTTTTCTCCCTGTAGGAGTCCTCTAATATTTCTTACCTCTTTTTTCTGATTTTCTTATTCTAGCTTCAGTATGCCTAAAAATTTTTTATTCTCTCCTTTTTTTTTAATATCCTTGTAATTTTGAAATAGCTTCAGATTTACAGAAAACCTTGAAGATAGTAAAGAAAATCCCCCTACACACTATACCCAGTATTCTCTATATTAATATATTAGTGTGGTACATTTGTCACAATTAATTAATATCAATATATTATTGTTAACTAAATTCTATACCTTTTTAAAATTTCCTTTGTTTTTGCCCAATGTTTTTTCTATACAGGATCTTATCCAGGATATCATATTACATTTAGTTATCATGTTTCCTTAAATTCCTCTTTGTTGTGACAGTTTCTCATATACTCCTTGTTTTTGATGACCTTGACAGTTTAGAAAATTAATAGTCAGTTTTTTAAACTGACGCTACATTGGAATGTGTCTGCTGTTCTTCTTATGATTAAACTTAGGTTGAGTTTTTTTTCTTTCTTCTGAAAGACCAGAATTCAAGTGATATTCTTGTAACATGGTATCAAGTGTATGTACATACTATCAAAATGTCATCACTGTGAATGTTAAATTTGATCTTGCAGCTGAAGTAGTGTCTGTCAGTAGCTGTAAAGTTACTGTTTCCCCCTACTTCACATTAAGTACTTTATCATAAGGAAATCACTCTGCCACAAGTGATACTTGAGTGGGAAATTCTATAGTTTTTACACAGCCCCCCTCCTTTAGTCTTATCCTCTGCTCTTTCTTGGGGCAGCATGGATTTTCTCCATCCTATTCAGTAAGAATGTTTCATATACCTGTAATAAATTCTTCACACAGTCTGCATTTCCTCCGGTGTTCCCCATATCCCTAAGCGATTTTTAGAAATTTCATACATTAAGATTTACTCTTTGTATTGTAAAGTTCTATGGGCTTTGACTAATGTATAGTGTTATTTATACAACTTTATAGTTTCATGCAGAATAATTTTATTACCCTAACTTATCCCTTGTTCTTCACCTATTTAACTGTCTCTACCCCAAAACCCTGGCAATCACAGAACTGCTTATCATATCTATAATTTTCCTTTTCTAGGATTCCAGAAAGTTGTAAGCTTAAGGCATACAGCCTTTTCAGATTCATTATTTTCATTTGACAATATACCTTTAGTATTCATCCATGCTTTGCACTAGTTCATTCCTTTTTATTGCTCAATAACATTCCATTGTATGGGTATACCACTATTTGTTTATCTAGTCATTTCTTTGTTTTTGTTAGATTTTATTTATTATTTAGAGAGAGACAGAAAGAGCACAGGCAGAGAGAGGGGCAGAAGGAGAGGGAGAAGAAGTGAGCAGAGAACTTGACACAGGACTCCATCCCAGGACTCTGGGATCATGACCTGAGCCAAAGGCAGATGCTTAACCAACTGAGCCACCCAATCGCCCATATGCAGTCATTTCTGATGGACATCTTGATTGGTTTTTATTTTAGTAATGATGAATAAAGCTGCTATAAACATTCAAGTGCACGCTCCTGTGTAGAAATGTTTTCAAATCAGTTGGGTTAACACCTGGGAGTGTGATTTCTGGATAATATATCATATATAGGATTATGTTTAACTTTGGATAAACTGTCAAAGTGTCTTCAAAAGTAGCTGCAACATTATGCCCTCCCATCATTCCTGCATGATGGATTTTAATGCTCAGCAACTTATATTTTTTAGGGAAATTTATTTATTTTAAGTAATCTCCACACCCAAAGTGAGGCTTGAACTCATGACCCTGAGATCAACAGTTGGATTCTCTCTACTAACTGAACCAGCCACATGCCCCTTAGCATCTTAAGCAGCAAATAGTATTATTGAAATTTTATTTTGTTTTGATTTGTGCACTTCTATTATATATGTTATGGCATTTCACTGCTTTAATTTGTATTTCCCTAGTGTGAAATGATAGTGAACATATTTTCTTAAAATATTTATTTATTTGAAGGAGAGCAAGAGAGAGTGAGAAAACACAGAGGGAGAGGAAGAAGCAAACTCCCTGCTGAGCAGAGTACCCAATGAGGGGCTCGATCCCAGCACCCTGAGAGCATAACCTGAGCTGAAGGCAGATGCTTAACTGACTGAGTCACCCAGGTTCTCTGAACATATCTTCATATGCTTGTCATCTGTGTATTTTCTTTGGTAAGGTATCTGTTCAGATATTTCGCCTATTTTTAATTTATTTTTACTTTTATTTTTATTTTTGTATTGAAGTATAGTTGACACATAAGGTTACATTAGCTTTAGGTGTACAACATAGTTATTTAATAAGTCTATACATTTATACAAGTGTGGTTGTCTGTCACCTGTCTGTGACCATCTGTTACCATACAATGTTATTACAATACCATTGACTATCTTCCTTATGCTGTATCTTTTACCTTCATGACTTATTTCCTTCCATACCTGGAAGACTGTATTTCCCATTCCCCTTCACCCATTTTGCCCATCCTCCCATCACTTCCCCTCTGGACAACATCAGTTTGTTCCCTGTATTTATGGAACTCTTTCTGCTTTTTGTTTATTTTATTTTTTAGATTCCACATATAACAAATGATATCTTATCTGCCAAACAGACACATGAAAAGATGCTCAACATCACTAATCAATAGTGAAATGTACACCAAACCACAATGAGATATCACCTTATACCTGTCAGAATGGCTAGAATCAAAAAGACAAGAAATTAGTGTTGGTGAGGATGTGAAGAGAAGGGAACCATTGTGCACTGTTGATAGAAATGTGTATTGGTACAGCCATTGTGGAAAACAATATGGGGGGTTCCTTGAAAAATGAAGATAGAAATACCATATGATCTAATAATTCCATTATCAGTTATTTACTGAAAGATAATAAAAACACTAAGTTGAAAAGATATATGTGCCCTTGCATTTATCGCAGCATTGTCTGCAATAGCCAAGACATGGAAACAACCCAAGTGTATATCAATAGCTGAATGAATAAAGAAGATATGAGATGTTTATATGTAGACATATACACACACAATGGAATATTACTTAGCCATAAAAAGAATAAGGTCTTGCCATTTGTGAAAACACAGCTGGACCTAGAGGGTATTATGCTAAGTGAAATAAGTCTTTTGCCTAGTTTTAATAGGGTGGTTTATTTTCCTTTTATTGATTTTAAGATTTCTTTGTATATTTCAAATATAAATCCTTTATCAGATATGTGTTTTTATCAGATAAATGTATAGAAAATATTTTTCCCCATCTGCAGTGACATTTTGATTCTCTTACCAATATCTCAAAGAAGAACTTTTTCATTTTGATAAAGCTTATCTATTATCTTTTTCATTTTGATAAAGCTTATCTATTTTTCTTTCATATTTTTGCTTTTGGTGGTGTTGAGTTTACAAACTAATCACCAAACTGGAGGTCATATAAAAATTTCTCCTGGGGTGCCTGTGTGGCTCAGTTGGTTAGGTGTCTGCTTCTAGTTCAGGTCATGATCCCAGAGTCCTGGGATCAAGCCCCATGTTGGGCTCCCTGTTCAGCGGAGAGTCTGCTTCTCCATCTGCCCCTCACCATGCTTTTGCTCTCTCTCACTCACATGCTTTCGCTCAAATAAATAGAATTAAAGAAAAAAATTCTCTTTTTTTTTTCGAGAAAATATGCGGTTTTGACAATCCTTTCTCCCTCGAATTCTGTCTTTACTCTTGTTAAAAACCAGTTGACTATATTTCCATGGGTCATTTCTGGACTTCTATTTTGTTTCATTGACTTATATTTGGGCAATGTCTGTATTTTATAGTCTGTGTTCTATATTTTATTTGTTGTTCTTTGTTTATACCTTATTTATAAGTCTAGTGTCTTTATTTTTCTTTTTAACATTTTTTTCAGTGTTCCAAAATTCATTGCTTATGCACCATACCCAGGGTTCCATGCAATACGTGTTCTCCTTAATACCCACCACCAGGCTCACCCAACTCCCCACCTCTCTCCGCTCCAAAACCCTGTTTGTTTCTTAGAGTCCACAGTCTCTCATGGTTTGTCTCCCCCTCCGATTTCCCCCATCTCACTTCTCTTCCTCTCTCAATGTCCTCTGTGTTATTCCTTATGCTCCTCAAGTAAGTGAAACCATATGATAATTGCAGTGTTTTTATTTTAACCAATACTACAGTAATTTGATTACTGTAGCTTTATACTTACTGAAATTGGGTAGTGTGATGCCTCCAACTTTGTTCCTAGTATTGTGTGGGTTATTCTATGTCTTTGCCTTTCCATATAAATTTTAGAATCATTTTCTTTATAACCACGAAATAGTTTGCTGGGTTTTCATTGCATTTTAATTGTGTTGAATCTATATATCAAACTGGCATTACTATTATTACTTGAGATCTCTTAGGGCAGTTTAGAGGGAGAAAGAGAAAAAAAAAAAAAAACCTCCATTCATTCCTTCTCTTTCTTCCTTTCCTTTTGTTGATCCAAGTCTAGCCAATGTGAATTTCTTTATGCTTATAATATTTTTGATATTTATTATAGGAATAATAATACATTTCTTCACATTTTAATTGTGGAAGCAGTCTTTGTTTCTCCTTCCTTTAGAAGGATAATTTTGCTTGGTGCAAAATTTTAGGATAGTAGTTGTTTTTTCTTTCAACACTTTAAATATTTCATTACATTCTCTTCTTGCTTGCATGGATTGTGATGACAAGTCCTCTATAACTCTTATCTTGCTTCTTTATAGATAAGGTATACCCTCAATCCCTGGCCTTTTTCAATTTTTTTCTCTTTGTGCTTGGTTTCTGGCAATTTTGAATATGGTACACTAGGTGTGTTTTTGTGGTTGCTGCTATTTATTCTTCCTGGTTTATTCATTATTTCCTGGGTGTGTGACTTATTAGTTGGAAAGTCTTCTTAAGGGACGAACCAATGAATGACACTAGTTACTAACCCCACAATAAGTACTTTTGAACAAATTGTTAACCCTTAATTCTTATTCCTTAATAGTATTAGGACTAAGAAAGTCCTCTGTGCTGGATATCAAAAGGCTCGATTTTAACTGAGGTAACGATGAAGGTAATTTCATATGTTACATATTTCAGATATCTTTCCTAGACTCCTCATGGTTGGTGAGGGGAGAAATGTTACAAAATGGCAAATACCTCTCTGAAATGAATTGAAAATTCTGACTGAAGGTGACCTCTAGGCTGGCTGCAAAATAAAAAATCATATTGAATCATAGGAAGAACTCTACTAGCCCAATGATTCAGTGTGATCAGGATGAAATAGTTAATCACTTAACATAAATAGTTAATTTATGAATCTCCTTTTAGGTAACCATCATTTAATAACACGTTTTCTTCAACTCAAATACAAAAACATGTATTTTACTTTCTCGGTCACACAAAACTGTACATTTCTTGATACCCATTTTTCAAAGAGAAAACGAAGAACATTAAAAAAATTTATGAATGATGAAATTCACAAAAGTTACAAAGCACTTTTCAGACCAATTATTATAGTTAGAGTTAATTCTATTGTCCAGTAAGATATTTTCTAGTCAATATTTTAAAATCATTCAAACTCTATATCCCAATTTTTAAATATTTATTATTATTAATATTATTAACATCAGTATTGCCAGTAATTACAATAAACAGTTTTATCCAACAAAACACTGTTACAATCCTAAACTTACCTCTAAATAAAAAGAATAAAATAGTATTTTGGGTTATACATTCAATATTGATGCAAACAAAAATTTACTTTCTCAGTTCTTTCAATTGCTCTCTGCTACTCTGTTTGTGTTTGTTTATCTGGAACAGATGAAAGTCTAAAAAGCAATGGAGAACAGAATCAGCCTGGACAAGGACTACACTTTCATTGGCATAATTATGAATGCATTTGAAATACCTTTCTTAACTCCCATTTTGGGCTATACTCAGCAGGATTAAAAGATTTAGATCTGGATTAAAGGATTAGGTAATTCATAAACCAGTGTTTCATTTTCGAAAAAAGGAAACATATCCATTCAGATTCTTTGTGTCAAGGGATGAATGACTATTTATTCTGCACAAGCATGCTTTCTTCCATTTAAGCTAACAATACACACATGTTTTTTTCCAATCTTTGGCCATGTTGATTCCCTACTCATCTTTCACACTGAATGCTTGCATATGCCTTTGGGCTATAAAAATACACTGTGATTGACTTAAGTATCACTAACTCTGATGGTGATACTCTTAGGTAATAACTACTGCAAATAATAAGAAATATGACCACAAAAACAGAAAAAAATCTGAATATAAGGATATGAGTACTCCCTAAATATTTTATTTTGATTTGGGGGGAAATACAGGAAGTCTTTTTTAGATATTTGTATTTTCAGCTTGGGTTAAAGGTTTTGCTAAGTCTTAGCGGAAAAAACAACAACAACAACAAAACCCAAAAAACTTAGCATTCCAAAGAATATTTTCACAAGTAATTCATTAAATAACACTTGAATGGTTTTCACTCTTCCGTTTGATGAAAATGCATATGGCTTTGATACCTGCAAAGATAGCCTTGGTTAGCGATTTGGTTGGACCATGGTGTTAAGCTGCCAAATTTCTCAGTCTAAAAGATCCTTGCAAAGTGAAGTTTCTTGATCTTGCCATCATATTTATATCAGAAACTATATAAAAATCTAAATTGGATTCCATGAGAAATGTTGACTCTCCTATGGCAAAAAGCCCATAGATGGTTCTGGATGAACTAGAACCTCAACAAATTATATAGTGCTTTATTTGTGAAAAGTCATATAGACTCATGAACCTCTGGGAAAAAAAAATGATATATTTCCATTTCTGTTAATTCAAATAATTCTACCTTTTCTCCCTTTCTTCCTTATTCTTAAGGGTTGCTCTCTCAAAAACATTCTGAATATTTAAAAATTTATCCATCAGTTTTCCTATCTTGTATATTCTCAGTCTTTTCTATTCTTTACATTTCAAATTTAAACACCCATAGACCACACTGGCTGGTTACCTCTGGCCATTGCCTTCAAGAGGCATCTAACTACTGTCTCCATTTCCTTGTCTATCCTCATGTTTATCTTCTTAGTTGGAGAAAATTTATGTTACTCTAAAAAAGAAACTTTACCGCTGACTGAAGTCCCACTAAAATATTCCTGGTGATTAATGTTCGCTCATCTCTTGCATTGCCATAAGAGATGCTCTTCAAGAAGAAGTAATTAAAAGCAGATAAGAGCATAGATATTGGAGCCAGATAGTTTGATTCACCTGGTTTGACCAGTTGTTATCTCATGATCTTCACAATTTGGTTATGTGCCTCAGTTTCCCTTTTTATAAAATTAGGACAAGAATAGTGCTTAAGCAATAGCTGGCTCATAGAAGTGCTTGTTTTTAGTTTGCAAAGAAACAGAAACATTATTAAGGCATTACTCAGAGACATATCCACTGAATTATTTCCAGTTCTCAGGTAATATCTGATTGATTAGGAAGACTCCCGGTAATGTATCTTTTGTTGAAAGCTAATTAAAAAAAAAGCCAATTCAATATACATAAATTACTAAATTCAATTTTGTGGACTTCACAATTTTGAAGTTTCCTTAGATTTGTGTTTTGGAAATATATTATGGTAGCATTTTTAAGTTGTATAAATGAGAAAACAATACCCACTCCATGGTTTTAAATTTTCTTCATCATTTTTTTAACTAGTCAGCAACTTCCCTAAAGTGCTAGAAAACCACAGCAGATGTAGATCAACCGAATATAGTTTCATTTTCTTCAGAACTATATTACCTAGAAAAATTAGTTTGAAATAAATTGAATGATTATTTACTATACTGTCTTTTTAGATATTTCCTGTTTCATATATTTTGTGATATAAAATTATAAAACTGCTTGATATTTTTCTGCTCCCAAGCAATTTGACTTTCAAATTTTAAACATTGCCATGTTTCTTTAATTACCAGACAGTACCAATTTAATGATTACCTATTACGTGTTCAGCACCTTCCTAAATACTGTAGACAATTTTCAAGACAACACAATAGATTGTCTAGAAAAAATTTGTGGAGATTACCTATTACGTGTTCAGCACCTTCCTAAATACTGTAGGCAATTTTCAAGAGAACACAATAGATTGTCTAGAAAAAATTAATGTAGTAGTATGTGGATCCATCAGATAAACAGAATATAATTAAGCAGTCAGGAAGCTATGTAATATTCGTTTATTACATTATCAAGTTTTGTTTTTGTCTCTACAAAATATTTAGAACCTCAGATTACGTATATTAGATTTTATATATATATACACATACATATATATACACACACACACATATGTGTGTATATATATGTGTGTGTGTGTATGTGTGTGTGTGTGTGTATATATATGTGTGTATATATATATATATATATATATATATATATACATATATATATAAGTACATTTTTCTCTGTAAATGGTTAGCCACTGGCAATAGAAAGAAATGGGCCTATTCTCATTTGCTTACCTTAAAACCACAGACATTTAAACTTCTTGGGGCAGTTTACTTGGGGTAGGGGAAGGTAAAATCAGAGATCTTCACAGAACTTGCCACTCCTTTGAAAAATCAGTTATGCAATTCATTACATTCACTGGGAATACATTTCCGTACCTCTGAAATAAACTGTAATTAATTTTTTGCTTTCTTCCACAAATTTTCAGACAACTAGATGGAAAGAAAAACCAAAGGGGGACGCCTGGGTATCTCAGTGTGTTAAGCCTCTGCCTTTGGCTCAGGTCATGATTTCAGGATTCCTGGGATCGAGCCCCGCATCGGGCTCTCCACTCAGCAGGGAATCTGCTTCCCCCTCTCTCTCTGCATGCCTCTTTGCCTACTTGTGATCTCTCTCTTTGTCAAATAAATAAATAAAGTCTTTAAAAAAAAAAAAAGAAGTACCAAAGGTATTTTTAAACATATAAAAAATTCTCAAATCAATGGTTAGCCAATAAGTGATGGCATTTCTAATTCCATTAACATATATAGATCAAACTTCTGTAATTCAACTATAATTGTCTTTTCATTAAAATTATTTCATATCTAGTTTTATAGATCTTTGAAAAACATCATTTCCAATTCTGTTAATTCAATTTTTCTGCCAGCTTTTATCCTTTACCTATTTTGTGTCTTTTTCCCCAGTTTTGATCAGATTGACTGATCTAAGACAAAAAAATAAAATAAAATAAAATAAAAAAATTACAACTGTATTTTGACCAATATGATACACGTATTTATTTACCATGTATTTATGTATTTGTTTACTTATATTTTAGAGAGAGAGATTGCACAGATGGCAAGGCGAGGGGCTGAGGGAGAGATAAAGAATCTTAAACAGGCTTCAAGCACAGAGCAGAGACCCACTTGCGACGTGATCTTGTGACTCTGAGATCATGATCTGAAACAAAATCAAGAGTCAGATGCTTGGGGCACCTGGGTGGCTCAGTGGGTTAAAGCCTCTGCCTTCGGCTCAGGTCATGATCGGCTCAGGTCATGATCGGCTCAGGTCATGATCCCAGGATCTTGGGATCGAGCCCGCTGGCTCTCTGCTCAGTGGGAAGCCTGCTTCCTCCTCTCTCTCTCTGCCTACTTGTGATCTCTGTGTGTCAAATAAATAAATAAAATCTTAAAAAAAAAAAAAAGAGTCAGATGCTTAACTGACTGAGCCACCCAGGTGCCCTGGTACATATATTTAGTAATTGACAAACAATTTTTGTTCTTTCCTCTTAAAAATCATCCGTATTATTTTCTGTTTATTTCCATTGCATGATATTTTCTTTCTTAAAAATGTAGAATATATTAATAAAAGAAACAGGATTTCTAGTAGATTCTAATAAATGTATAAGATTGATATCATGGCTAAAATAAAGCAAAAAATGTAATGACAAAAATTACTGAAAGGAAAGAAAGGCAGTAAAATTTTAACAGATATTTGAAAGTAAGATTATGTATAGAAAATAGCATACTAGTTGCTATTAATACTACACTCATATTCCCTCTGATCTGCTTTTCATGCACAATGGTTCTGTCTGCCACTTTGTGCCCATTTCCAGTACTAGCATCTCTGTCAGAGTTCTGTTTCCTAGGCTGTGAGAACCTACTCCATATCCCATGTACACCAGAGAGCAGCAGGTAGCCCTGATCCAATGATTAGTAGGTGTGAGACTCTAGATACACCAATTTCCCTGCCACCTTCTTATATCAACACTGGGTCTGCTGAGCTCCAAGGTGGGATTAAACTAAAAAATTCTCTTGGGATTTTGCTTGATTCAACACCCTTGTTTCACTTCCATTCCTTCCCATTCCACTGCCTCAAGTGTCTATTGGTTTTTCCTGGGAACACTGCCCAATAAACCACTTTCTAAAAATTCCTCACTTCAGGATCTGCTTTGGAAAACCAACCCAAATACAGTGGTAACTGATTTAGTCTAGTGAATGAAGTCACCATGTAGGTTTGTGCTGAAAGACACATTGATGTTGATCAATCATCAATGATAATTTAAAAAGGAAGACAATCAATCCTGCAAAACCCCTAAACATTTCAGTATCTATGGAGACATGCTGAGAAACAAGGTATATACAGTGAGCGTTAAAAATAAAAAATGAGATTGGTTGAAAATCTGTTTAAAAACATTTTGATTTTCATGTCTCACATCCTCACGTACTTGTCCCCTGCAGGAAAACAGACTGGATTTGAAGATACTAAGAACTGTAGAAAATAGGAAGAAGAGGGATTACATGAATCACTACATATAAAACTATGGGGCCCTTATCTTTCTTTCCCTGATTCCCCAAAAATTAGGAGTCAAGTTCATATGATCTACCTCAATTGGATACCTCCACCAAAGTTTAGAAAACTATCTTGACAAAATAATTCTAAGGAAAGGGATTTCAGATACTAATAGTTGTCAGTCTCCCACTGAAGATGTAAGATTGACATTTAAACACCATCAAGTGGCCAGGTCTATCAAAGCAGTCAGAGATTAGGGAGGGCAGATAGGGATCTCCAGCAACATAGGGAAAAGCTCTACAAAAAATGAGAGACCAAAACAAACAACAAAGAAACACCTAAAAAACAGAGAACAAAAGAAAACTTCAAAAATTTATTTTGAGGATAAGCAAAATGTTGCATATAAACATAAAGAATGATATGTTATAAATCAGAAATTCAGAGGACAAGGAAACCCTTACAAATTATAAAGGTAATTTCTCCATATTTCTATCCCCTCAGAATGTTGAGATGATAAATTAAATAAAATCTCTCCAAATGTAGGAAAAATTAAAAACAATCAGTTGGAAAATAAAGATATAATTAATAATTTGGACTATCAATCCAAAATTATCAACATTTCAAATAAAAAAAAAAGGATAACTGAGAGAGGAAATTGTCTACAAAATAGTAGAAAATAGTTTCCCTAAAAGCAAGGATTCCAGTCTAGAATGAAAGAAGCCACCAAAATAGGAAAAAAGATCTTAAGAGTGTCCAGAAATAAGGACATGGAAAAAAAAATTCACACAAACATAAAAGGAAAAAAAATGATATCATTTCCTTAAAGTACACTTAATCTTATAAAACAGTACCTTTGTTACTGCTCCAAGGATGGGTGGGAGATAGATTTAAGAAATTTCCTGAAACTGAAGCCTTCAAATAATTACCTCTTATAGCCACTTTTTAGAAATTTACTCGAAAATGGACTTCAGCAAAACAAGGGGTAAACTAAAAATGGAAAAATGACAGGTAAGTCAAGCAGTGAATTCTGTTCACTCATTGAGTTTAAATTATATTTAAAAAGAAGCAATAAGTAAGTATAAAATAGATTGTGATAAATGTTAAATGGGAAAGGAAAGAAGGATAAATATATGATTAGAAGAATACTTCAATTAAGGTGCCAGACAAACTTCTCTGAATGAAATGCAGAAGAGCCAAATGAAGACATGGATGAAAAATGTTCTAGGCAAAAGGTGGAGCAATAGGTCCTTGAGTAGGGAACATGTTCGGTTTGCTCAACAACAACAATGAAGCCAGGGTCGTTAATGCAGATGACGAGCTGGGTAGGAGCTGGAGAAACAAAGTTGAAGTAGTAAGAGGCTAACTAGGTCACGTGGGGCAGTTTGGCTTTGACTAGGATTTCAGAATTTATTCTAAGAGTGATTACCCATGAGAATCTGCTAGAGGATTTGGGGCAAGGGAGTAGTATGACCTAATTTATATTTTAAAACCCTGCTGGATAGAGAACAGCAGGTAGGAGTTCATGCATAGCAGTAGAAAGACAAGGCAGTCTACTGTACTTGTTTTTATATCTTCTTATCTTTCATGATAAGATTCTATGACTCTTTTGTCCTCAAAATAACATTTTTATCCATACCATAACCTTGTCATTTCTGTTTTTATTTGGGACATTTTGGCACTTAAGTCTATAAGCATGATGTGAATAAAAACCAACCCAAATTCCCAGATGTGATTTCCCTAGAAATCAGTTCCCATGTAATCAGATGATTTTTTTTTATTTGTAACTATCCGTTATGACTTTTGTCAACAAAGGTTATATGTTGCTGAAATGTATTTGTAAATTATTGAACCAGTTATCAAATGGCTGAAATATTTTAATAACATGTGTTCAGATATAACATTCTTAATCTTTAAAACTCAATAATAAAGTGAGTAGGAAAGAGAGGAAAAATAATGAGTGATTAGTCTGTATGCATCAGATTTTTAACTCTTGCAAGAACAAACCTGAATCATAGATAACCATCACACTAATGCATCATCATCATTAGCACATAAAGTTAACTTAATAGTTGAATTAACTATATGAAGAGACAATTACCCATTTCCTACTTATGTGAAGTTTATTTTCTTTTGGTATTTTATTTTCCTTCCTGGTTTGCCATTTGATTATCTTTCTCATTAGAGGAGACAGAATACTCTTAATTAAAAGAAGTATATATTTCTTAAGTGAGAGAAAGGTTTATTTTAAAGCTGTCATCAGTACATTAAATTACCCTGGGACATATGCTAAATATGGAAACTGGTGTCATAGTGTGCTTCTGGTCCTCTGGGAAACTTTTTTTTTTTTTTTTAACTTAACAGGCTATGAAGATCATCATAAATCCTTACAACAGTGATCCAGAAACTGCTAGTAACTGCATTCTTGCATGTTAAAGATGTGCAGGGTCAGCAAAAAGCTACTAATGACAAGCATGAAGAAGATGAAAATCATGGCCTGCCTTCACAAGGGAATCTTTACATGCAGACTAGAGTTTTCAAGCTTAAAAGTTGTCAAGAAGCTTTGCTGCCACAAATTCCAAATGATGCACTGATTAAGAAAGGTCAGTATGTCTTTTGAGAAGTTGACAGTCATGATATAGTAACTATGCAAAGCTGCAAGTCTCTGGAGTAGTATTTGTGTCTAATCTATATGGTCACAGGAAATATAACTGCCAAGAATGCCATATTCATCATCTTGAGTAGTTTTATCAGCACTACCTGATGTCGCACTCAAAAGAAAAATCACCAAAAATTTGCTTGGCCATTCAATCATGTATTCTTTGTGAAATGTGCCTGGGGCAGACTCAGTGCCTGGTGATCAGGATATAAAGATGAAAATAAGATACTGTCCCTGCCTTCATTGTGGTCAAAAAAATAAGAGGGAAACAGATAAAGAAAATATTATAATATAGTGTGATAATTGCTATAGTAGAAGTAAATTAAAATATCAGGGATATGTTAAATAGGCCTAGAGGAATCTTTGCAAAAAATAGATCTGTAACCTATGAATAAAAAATAATTTACAGAAGATATAATTAAAGATGCTTATTTATGCATTAGAAAAAAAGTTATTTTTCACATTCTCTAAATTCTTTATTCTAACACCTCTAATACTAAAATCTCTCAGTTCTGATTCTAACTATATTGTTTTTTTTTTTGTTTTGTTTTGTTTTTTTAACTAACCACACAAGCAACGGTCATTTCTTCATCAATTTACAGATCATATGAATATTTATTACATTTCTATATTATTGCTCTTTCTAGAATCTATTAATAACATTGTAAGCAAAAGTAGACTCTTTTTTGGTGCTATAACTTATATTCTGTAAGAGGATCTTAGTAAGCTTATTTTAAACATTTGACGAGTTTATTCATATACAAATATATATATGGAAAGTGAACTACCTCGAATAACCAAAGAAATAACCAGAGAAAAAGAAAACCACAGTACTTATGTGAATTCAGGATTTATTTTACATCTGTTTTTATCTAGCAGTGTTATACTTGCAGAAGGATAGACATATAGATGAACGGGAAATAGTAGAGTTTAAAAATAGACCTACATATATTTGGTCAACTAACTTTTTTTTTAAGTGCCAATGCAATCAATGGGAAGAGGAAAGCTTTTTCAGAAATGGTGCTGCAACAATTGGCTATCCAAAAGGGAAAATAAAATGAACATCTACCCTTCCCTCACATTATACATAAAAAGTAACACAGAATGGATCATGCGTCTAAAAGTAAAAGTAAAAGTATAGTACTTTTATAAGAAAATGTAATAGAAAATCTATGTGACTGTGGTATAGATAAAGATTTCTTAATTAGGTCATAAAAGCATAAGCCATAAAAGAAAAAAATAATAAACTGGGTATTATTTAAAAAAAAATTGCTCTGGGAAGACCCATTAAGAACAGAAAGAGCAAGTTACACCCTGAGAGAAAATAATCATAATACATATAGCTGACAAAGGACTTATATTCATACTATATAAAGAACTCTTATAACCTAGTCATAAAGAAGATACATTCCCCAATAAGAAATGAGCATATTTGAACAGATATTTCACAAAAGAATCTATGGGAATAGCTAAGCTGTATGCAGCACATATGTGACAGCTTCTCATCAGGTAAATGCAAATTAAAGTCACAACAAGATACTATTACACCCCTCTGAGAATGGTTAAAATTAAAAAGCTGGCAATATTTAGTATTATTAATTATATAGAACAACTTGAACTCTTATATAGCTCTCTTATCCTGTTAATGTGAATATAAAACAGTACAATACAGTGTAAAACTACGAAACCTGTAATGTGCTTAAAATGTGAAACTCTCATCTACCCTTTGATCTAAGGTATTATCTAAGTGACATAGATAATACCTCAATCAGGTTTGTAAAGACAGGCACAGATTAGATAGATCCATATATACATGATGGGTGGGTGATTAAGAGTAAAAACCTGGGATCTTACAGGTCAAACTACTGCTTTAAAATCAATACTGAAAAAACAAATTAGCTGTCCATCACTTCCCAATGTTAAACCAAATAGAGGAGTGCATTTGGATTACTGAGCTATTGTAAGTCACCAAAAGCTATATTTTGAATCCAAGAAGAAAGTCAGAAATGGAACTTACTACACACATCCTAAAAATAAATGTTAGCTGTCTAGGAATACTCAGTGTCTGTTGATTAAGACAAGAGAGAATGTCAGAAACAAGACCTGAATTCAAAAGAGAAATTGCTCTGAACTGGAAATATCGAAATCTTGAAAGGGAAAATACCTACTTCAGAATAGAGCCACATACTTCTGTCAGGGAAGTAAATATCTGATGTGTCAAGCCCAAGACTTAATCTATGTAGAGAAAGGGCAAGTATAGACACCTGACTGTAGGAAAAAGTGAGGATAGAAAGACATAAAGATGGATTATCACAAGATCTTGTTTATTCACAGCTGACAAGGATAAAAATGAGAATAGAGCAAAGTAGCAGACTGAGCTAAGCAGGGGGGTGCTAGAGTAAACTGGAAAAACTCTAGGAAGCATGATGACAGAGCTCAGGGACTCATTTAGATTTTAGTTTAATGAAAAATGAAAAAGCAAGGACCTAGATGAATATCAATGTATGCTTTTCTTTATCCAAACAGATTTAAATCCTTGTGTTTCTATCAGCAAATCATAAATTACAAATAATCTGAATGCAAAAGCAGCTCTTCTCACCCATTGTCTGGGGAACCACCCTACTATTGTAGCCTTTGGGTCCATTATAAAAATACCTAAGAATTCTTAAAGAATTTTTAGGTTCTGAAATGGAGAAAGGAGGGGAAAGCATGAAAAGAAGAAAGAGCACCTATGGAAGCTTATGTTGAAGTGTACATTCCAGAGAAGGCCTCTCTCATCTTTTGGGATCTCTGCCCACATATGTATATTTCCATAATACCTGAGTGTTTATCTTACCTTGCTAAAAAGATTACCAGTTTTCAAAATGAAAATTCAATTGACTAGAATGAGGACCTGGATATTCTTCTCATTTAATGTGAGTAAAAAATAATTATTGGGCATAATGGGAATCTTTATAAATTAATAAATAGTTGACATGTGTAAGTTTTGATTACGTAGAGGCAAATTATTTAGAAAGAGTATTAGTAAAAGGAGACAATGAAAAAGTGGACTGAAAAGATACAGAGGAAAAAAAAGAAACATAAGAAAGTAACAGGATAGTTATAGAAAATTTTCTTACGTTTTTCCTGAGTCAAAAGTGTGTGGGGAAGGAATGGGGAAGTACCTTTCTTCTCCTTCCTATATCATGAGACCAACTGCTCCTAGACACCAGAAATAGGCTATTTATTGTTCTACATTTGAATCTCATTGCAGATTAAATAGACTTTCATGGATTGTTTGGTGGAAACTTAGTACCCATTATGGCATTCCTATCTATGTTTCTATGTAAAAAAATACGTATTTTGTATGAATACATAGTTTGTAATTTAAAAAGGTGAAGAATGGTAACATTCTTCAGTTATTAATGACGGCCTGCTATCTTTAAGATTGTAGTTACTTAAGTTATGCTCTTTAACTCTCTATGCTTGTAAGTTTTTATTATTTTGAGATGAGTCTAAGAAATATCGTAACTTAAAGCAGGAATTATACCCAAGAAAATAGAAACAAAGAACATGTCATTGTTGACCTGAGATAACTCCAAAAGAGGTTTTGAGAATAATTGTTATGAGCTTGACTATCATTAGTGATTCTTACCTTCTTAGGAATTCTGTTTTATTGGTATCAAAAAGATTTTAGAGAGTGAGATATAATGGCCTCATTTTAGTTAAAAACAAGACATGTATAATTTAAGTAACTGTTAGGTAAAAATTTGATACTCAAATCTCCTATTCAAAGTGTAAGAACAATGGTTGAACTATGTTTCTACTTTGATGGGAATGTTTTCAAACCTGGAGACCATCACCTAAAATCAAGGACAATTATGAACTTTGAGTGTAGGTGAATTTCCTTGCTGATCATACACCCATTCTAACAGTTCTGTCCCATGAAACATATCCCAATTATTTCCCAAGTGGTGAGAATCACACTGCTCAAAACATTTCTGTGTCCTTTATTGCTGAACATTTTATCTAGTAGTTTGACATTTTATAGTATGAGAAAGGTATTCGAACAAACAACATCAAGCTGCTTGCTGTTATGACTGAAATTCACATCGAAGAGAGTAGCTAAGCTTTTTAAAAATTTTCCAAAACAGGAATCTCCAGAGTAAAGGCATCCGGCTGTTTATATGCACAAGATAGACAGAAGCCTAGGGAAAGGAATGAAAAGTCTTTTGGAAAAAGTCAAGTTATAAGGCTGACCAAAAACATACATAAAGTTTTATAAGATTTTAAGTCCTATATTAAGAGCCAATTCACTTACTGTCAAGATATTAAATTACACATTTGAGTTCCTATTAACAACTGAGTTACTGACCCAACCCTTCACCAGTAGTAAATTTAATCTTAAAACTACCTGCTGGATAAATGTCTTGAAGTTGTCACCATGCTAGAGTGTTGTTTAACACCTTTGCCAAACTGATTAATTCTTCCCTAATTCACATTTCAGATTTAGACAGCTTTTATCGCAGTATGTTTATGTGGAAAGACTAAGGGTATGAATCAAAGTGTCTTGGGCCCATGAATTAGTGAGAAGTGATACAATAAGCCAATAAGTCAGGATTAGATTGGTGAATAACAGCAGCAGGAATTATCTATGGGAGGATCAATAATGCTATTAGACTTGATGCTACAAATATTTGTCTTTATAGATGCTAACCATTCTCGGATTACTTTTACTTAACTCAGGCCTAGATCGTGAAACTCTGGTAGAGCTAACATTACTTTTTATCCATTATTATATTCATCCTGGTATACTGAAATGAAAACTGATTAAAATTTTTAAAGATTTTATTTATTTGGGGGGATGGGTAGAGGGGGAGGGAGAATCAGACTCTCCTCTGAGCAGAAAGCCCCCACGTGGGGCCTGATCCCAGGATGCTGAAATCATGAACTGAGCCAAAGGCAGACACTTAACTGACTGAACCACCCAGGTGCCCCCAAAACTGATTAAACTAACTAAAATATAATTTATTTTCATGTGAGATATCTACAATTTATAAAGGAATGAATTAATTATTTATGCATTTATAGTACATAAAGTTATACATTTATGACATATATCAATCATTATCAAATAAAAAATGGAAAAAATTCCATCTATTTATAAATATATATTATTATGCATACATATACATATGTATGTGCCACATCTGTATTTATATGCATACATGTTATGTAGTTAAAATAGAAATATAATTTTACTACATCCTAAATTGTGTCTAGATACAAGATCATTAAAACTTAATGGCAAAAGAGGAAAAATGCCTTGAAAGGCATTTATATTTATACCAGTAAAATGAACAAGTCATAGAAAACAAATGGACAGCATAAGGAAAATAAAATAAAATAAGTAAAATAAAATAAAATAAAAAAACTTACACTGAGATAATGAGAATTCTGTGTATTTCACCATAGTTTTACAATAGATCATAGAATGACAAGAGATAAAACTAAAAATGATATCAATATATTCATGAGAATATATTAAAAATAAACAAATACCTGATCAAAAATAAAAAGAAAAATTTATAAAAATAATGGACATATAAAGCCTGTGAAAAAGAGAGAGCCAACCTAACACCAAATAACACTTCTTTTTTTTTCTTTTAAGAGTTTATTTATTTATTTATTTGACAGACAGAGATCACAAGTAGGCAGAGAGACAAGCAGAGAGAGAGCAAGGGAAGCAGGCTCCCTGCTGAGCAGAGAGCCAACCGATAAATATATACAAATACCAGGATGCCTGGTTGGCTCAGTGGGTTAAGCCTCTGCTTTCAGCTCGGATCATGATCTCAGGGTCCTGGGATCAGCCCCTCATCTGGCTCTCTGCTCAGCAGGAAGCCTGCTTCCCCTTTTCTCTCTGCCTGTTTCTCTGCCTACTTGTGATCTCTCTCTCTGTCAAATATAAAAATAAAATCTTAAAAAAAAGAGAAGATAAATATATACGCCTATAAATGTGTGTAAAACCTATCTTCCAAATGGGGCAATAAATGCATGGGATTTTTCTGTTTGTACCCTTTGGATTGCTGACCTTGCACATCTGAAAGAAAGCCATATCATGTTGTGGTTATTACTGAAGAAGACTTATAGGGATCCCATCCAAGGAACCAAAAAATACAACTACGCCTATTGTAATGGCATGGGAGTTGCATATACAAGTCTGATTTAAACATAGGGAAACTGGTGCCTGAGGTGGGTGGCTTTATAAAGAAATGTAGTTACAACTAAAGAAAAAACAAGAAGAGTTTTGAGGTTTTGTATAAATAAACATTTAAATCCAAATATGCATTTTTGAACATATTTTTTTTTGTTTCAGTTGTTTCTCCAATTCACCCACATTTGTGGTTGTTTCAACTGTTATATTTTCCTATGAATATGGATGTAAAGTCCATTTCTTGGATTAGACATCAGAGAACCTTGTGAAGGTAACACATAAGTTCACATCATTATGACTTATTCTCATGTGTTCCTATGTCTGCATAAAAGATTTGTGTTTTCATTTACTCATGGAAAATACCACTCAATAGGCTATTCCTGAGAACGTAATGATTTCCTGGAGGGGTGTAAGGAAGTCAAAGGTTGTGAATCAAAATTAATACAGTGGAAATGTAGAGAGATCTGGAATATTAAGTTAAGTCTAAGATGGTGAGAATGAATCATTGCTACTTTCTTATATTTGGGATAATTATCATAATAGTGAGATATCACTATTTGGGAGTCACTCTCTTGGGAATTAATGGATGTATACATTCATACACACATACATGTATAAATATATGCATAAATGAAATACAAATATACACATAGATTGTGTGTATATGTATGCATATGATATATTTATGAGATAGAGATACCTCTTTATCTGATGGAGTGTTTGTTCTATTAGTAGAACAGCTTCAGTGTGAGGTTCCACCAGCCTCTTTCCATACAGATAAAACAGATATCATAAAAAAGAACACCTCATGTGTGTCCTAAGCTTAGTGATAATACAGAATGTAAATGCTACATTGAAACTTACATAACTTGTATTTGGTATAATTTTAGAAAAGTAGCCCTCCAGAGAGGATTAAAAAAAAAGTATCCTGTGTTGAAATATGGTAGGAGATATTTGGATAAGTGATAAGGGTTTCTTAATTCTGGGACTTCTTGGCACTTATCTGGGGCTATAACCAAGATCTCCTGCTTTTGGAATCATTGCTTATCACCCTCCCCACTAATGCTGCTCTAAATAGTTCAGTGGGCCAACAGCCCTCAGTTTGAGACCCATGTGAATCCAGTTGCTTTGGGAAATGGTCCCTCATTATCCTCAGCATTACAAAGTTAGGGAAGCTGGCCAGAAAAGGAGAATAAGCCAGGAATAAAAGAATAGAGAGAAAATAAAGGGGTTAAGATTACTGTCTCTAGAGTCAGAAAATACTGGATGTTTATCCCAGTGTCCTTTTACATTAGCTGTGTGAAGTTATATAAGTAAATTCCTTAAGAACAAGTCTTCTTATCTTTAAAATACAATTGTTGGGACACCTGGGTGACTCAGTCCATTGAGAGTCGAACTCTAGATCTCAGCTCAGGTCTTGATCTCAAGATTGTAATATTCTAACCACTGATCTTGTTAAATAAATTAACCAAAGAGGCCATTAGATTATGTAGCCTACATAAGCAAACCAAAACCTGAGCCTGTAAATGCCTCAAAGTTAACAAATTGAAACCAACAACAACTAATCACACATAACCCACTAAGCTTTTTCCAAATAAGGCAAACACCAATCAATATAAGGTTGTAGCCAATCAAATTTCCAAGCTATTTTTGTGCAAATAAACTCTTTAAAATGTGTAATATACCTCAGTTTATCCATTAGCTAATTTAAAACACCATACCTATGAAACAATGACTTAATTATAAACATTTTTTGTATCATAGGAACTCCTGAAAATTGGGGAGTAACTATTAGTCCTTTTGTCCTTTAAAAAAAAAGCAAACTCAAACACATCCACATTCACCTACACATCCAAATACAACCCCACAAAGTTATGCAGATATTCTCACACTCACATACACATATGATTTTGCACATAATTTTTTGACATAGCCAAAATTCCTAAAGCCCATGTTAAGAAAGCTACCTCTAAGAAAAACGCTTAAATGAACTCAAGAGGAAGAGAAGTTGTATGTTGCCTTCTCAATGTATCAAGTGGCATCACCTTGGCAATTTCTTTTCTGTTTAAAAATCTCTAATATCAATGACATTCCTTTACAGTTGCAACTTAAACCCATTTCACCTGCTCACATTCTCAAGGCAAATGGAAATCAATGTATGCATATTCTATACGACCATGAGAAACTTTCCCTTCCAAATTTCAATTTTCTTGTCTGATAAAAGAACAAACTGATAAAGCATAGGGGATAATTCAATGAAACATACCACACCAGTATTTAAAACAATCAACAAATAGAAGCTGTTATTATTATTGTTCCTGTTTTTATTATATTCCAATAAGGTAGTTTCAAATGCTTGTAGTCATAATGAAAATTTCTCATTTAGGGTTTTTATTTCTAGAAAATAGTCACATTAAAAAGCAAAACAAGTGAAAACCAAACTAAGCAAGTCATAAATAAGCAAAACAGTTTTGATTAGAATCATTGCTATCTCTTTTCACTTTGATTTAATTCATGTTTAGGTAAAGTGGTTTTGCAATACAGAGGAAATATAAGGACATTGCTTGCACTTCCATTTAAAAAATGTACCTCTCTTAATCTTAACATACCATGGGGGCTTCTCAAGGAGAAAGAAAAGTACAGCACTGTGTTACTGACTCATGCCCTTTGCCCCTTAGATCTGACCGCTTCTAAAAGTTGTTAGTTAGTAGTTGTTAGTTAAATATCATTTTCATTTGTATTTCTCTGTACTAAGGATTATTTCTAGATCATACTTCTAATCAATTGTAATCAATTTGAATGTGGATATCAATATCTCAGCCCCTCTTCCATGCTATTGTTGAAATGACATGGCACACAGTGTTTATTTTAAAAATCCCTTAACCCAGATTTTCAGTTCTTCTCTTCTTCAAACCCCCAAAGGCTATATTCAACTTTTAAACTAATCCAGCACTTTCAAGATGTGAAAAACACCTTGAAACTGAAGCTAACAAAGTGAATCACATTCCGCTCCCAATTAAGATCTAGAGGCAGAGATGCTTACACGTGTGATATATATACACAAACACAGCTGGGCTGAAACCTGCTTTACCTACATGCTAACATGACTTTTAAAATTTCTCTGAGTCCCAAAGGTGCATGGCCTGGTGTTCTGTGAATATAGAAAAAGATTTCTGTTACATTCTCTTGTTAAAGAATTTAAATTTACACAGTACAGATATTTATTTAATTACCAATTTGTTTCAGAAACGAACAGGATACTCTTTGAAAAAGAGAAGAATAACTTAATATAACCCAAAGTTCACGTGCACAGAGAGCAACCTACTTTATGTCAAGCCATCTATTATTTGCATGACCATTCCTCCTCACAACACTATGAAGCAGATATAATTGACCTCACTTTTACAGATGAGTGGACTGTATTTTAAAGGGGTTAAGTGCCTTGCTCTAAATCACACAATGTGTAAGTAATGGAGATGGAATTTGATCTCTCTTTTTCTGAGATTCTCTATTCCAGTATTTAATTATGACATACTGGCCATTTTAGTTTAAGAGAATCAAAAAGTTAGCATTTTTTCTATACGTAACAAGTTAAAACTGAAAATAGAAGTACTTATGTTAAATCATGGTACTGCAAAGAAGAGTAGCATAAGAAAGATTTAAAATCACTTTTATACTGTAATTATAAATGTGAAATAGCAATAAAAATACTAAATGAGAAGTTCTGTTATACTTAATTCCTATAAATGGCTCTGTAACTTCTCATGTATGTTTCCTGCATTTAGATGAAGCTTGAAACTATCACTTAATTCTATATCCTATACATGAAACTGGAATCATAATAGGATATTTTAAAATATCTGTAATGATTAATAGTTAATAATTAATAGTTTAAAAAAAGTTATAGGGAAACTATGAATAAATAAATAAATAAATAAATAACCTATGAGAGATGATCTGGAACAGTAACGACTGGCTATCAGAGACTAATTACGACTGAATTCAAATTCAAAGCAAAAATGAACAAAGAAGTAATATTATAAATCCTTGTATACTGACATGCTTTTTAGTCCTAGTTGAAGATTATGTGTCAGCATGAAGAATATCGGTAGATAATAAATAAATGAAAAAAAAAAACCTCAAAAGCTGATCATTTGGTCTAAATCACAGATTTCCTATTTCCATGAAACAGATTAATGATATTCTCTGGGTTTTAGAGAGTATCCTTATTATTTTTAACATGTTCTTATCCACTTTGTGCTTCAATGATTATATTAACCCACAAAATATTCATTTTGTGACAGTTAACTAAACAAGAATAAGGTAAGTGATTTAGATATTTAAAATTTGGATTTTAGATCCTGTGTAAATGGCTTGAGATTAGTACTCTTTTCTTGCCTAAAAACTGGCAATCCATTAAAGAAATCAAGAATTCATGTATTTTAGCAATTTTGCATTTGTAGTTATTGGATATTTCTTGAATCATTTTTCTTGCTCTTTTCCTCTTTCTTATAGAATGCTTTTATTGCCAACTACTGTTAGAGTAACCTATTAATGTTAGCCTGGTTATGCCATTTGTACAAAATATTAAATTTGATGTATTTTTTGTAGAGTAGGTATGGAATTGGCATATTTAAAAACTATGATTAAAGACACATTCTAGATTATTCATATATGTGTGTGTGTATATATGTATACATATATATATATATATATATAAAAGTATATATATATCCTTTTAGAAGAGAAAAAAAAATAATAGAGTACCCAGACCGAATAGTGTGTTGACTTTTGTGTATTCAATTAAAAATAAAAATCATGTGTGACCTAAGCTACAAAAATGCAACCCACTTTGGTTCAGATTTCTTTCCTGAATGACTCATGTCCTATGGACTTGGAAGGGAATGACTACACAGGGAGAAAGAGTATTGGATATGTGCCAATAGACTATTCTCTGTGGAGTCTTAGGGAAAAATGATGACAGCAGCAGGCTGTTAGAGGACATTCTTATTTGTCTGAAACTTTTCTGTATACGGTGGTAGTTAAGAGCTCTAGTGTCAGAATCTGGCTTTGAATACTGTCTGTAACATTCAGTAGGTATGTGACCTCAGAAAAGTTAATTACCTTCTCTGGGATTCAGTTCTTTCACTGGAAAAAATTAAGATAATAATGATAACCTACATCATAAAATTGTTGTGAGAGTTTAATTATTTGATAGAGGGATTTGCCTAGTCCCTTGCATATGCAAAATGTATAATGGATATGTAATCATATTCTACAAGCTATCTTGATATATTTCAAAAGAGTAGAGCGTAATCTACTCTTAATCATTGTAGCATGAAAACCATTTGCCATTGGAATCATATTTTCAGCATAGAGAAATGCTTCCCCCTCCACTAACATTTAAAAGTGAGCACAGACTTTTTTTCTCTACTGTTTATTGCTGTATCTTCAGTTCTGAGATTAGTGCCTGGACCAATCATAGTGTATTGTCAGTAACTGCTTGTTGAAAGAATGAATCACTGATCAACTTTTAGTGTCTCCAAGCCAATAAAACCCTCTGGAATACTTTACACTAGACAAAATGTTTCTTTTTAACATCCATCATGGATATACTCCCACCCAGGCTAGCAGTCAATCTAATCTTTCCTCTTCCTTTAATCTGCTTCCTCCAGGTTCCAACTCTCTAATGGATGCCTTGGATTTCAGGAAGATTCTACAAATCCCTTTAATATCCTACTTGAGATTTTCCAATATGGTTTATCCATTATAAAGAAAAATAATCTCTATCTACCAAAATCTTATCAAAATTCTCATTCCAGAGGAATATGAAAATAAAAATAATGGTTGATATTTATTGAGTGATTACTCTTACTATGTATGAGACACTGGGATAACATTTGTACAATCTTGTTTAATCTTCACAACAATTTTCAATTATATAGATTCTAGAAAACTGCACAGATGAGAAAATTGATATTTGGGGAGGTGGGTTATGCATTATCAAGTCAAAACTTATACAGAGCAAAACAGGTTTTTCATCAGTCTAATATCAACATTATTGCTCTTAAGAACCAAAATAATGCTCTCTGCCCATGCAGTCAGTGTTCAGTACTAAAGCTATCAGAAGATCTGATGATTTCACACACTAAGGCATTAAGGACTGACAATATATTAACTATCAGTTAAAAGGTTACCCTGGATGGATATATTTTCACTTTGGAAAATGACACTTTGAACAAAAATATATTGAACTGAATGAGAGAAATTCTAATGTTGAATTTCAGACCCTGTGACAGGAAAATGGAATAGATAATTTAGGACTGGAGGCTTCCAGAGTTAACAACCTTAATATAACTTTGTTCCAAGTTTCATTGTCAAATTTATCTATATGTTTGCCATTTTAATCCCTATAAATATTCTCTTCTTTAATTAATTGAATTAGTCAATTCATAAAGGTTTTTTTTTGTTGTTGTTGTTGTTGTTTGTTTGTTTGTTTGTTTTTAATGTCTACTATGTGCCAGATACCATTTTAGAATTTTAGGTAAATGATTTCAGAAAATTCTCAAACTTATTGAAAGATAAAAACATTTAAACACATAATTATACTACAATAAGGTAAACATCATAAGAAAGGCAGTTAGTTACTACAAAATTGGAATGAAAGGTACACATAATCATTTGGATTAAGACATCAAAAGAACAAACAAACAAACTTCAGTGGAACAGTTACATTTAAACAGGAGTTAGGTGGTGGGAGAGGAAGTAAAGAATAATAAAAAAAGGGGCACCTGGGTGGCTCAGTCGTTAAGTGTCTGCCTTCAGCTCAGGTCATGATCTCAGGGTCCTGGGATGGAGTCCCGCATCAGGTGCCCTACTTAGAGGGGAGTCGTCTTCTCCCTCTCCCTCTGCTCCTCTCTTCACTTGTACTCTCTCTCTGCCTTTCTCTCTCTCTCTCTCTCTCTCTCAAATAAGTAAATAAAATCTTTAAAAAATGGTGAAAAGAAATTTATCAAATGGAATAATTTGTGTAAAGAATTCTAGACAGAGCAAACAACACATGCAAAGGCATGAAGGCTTGAAAAAATAAAACTTGCTGGGAGAATTAAAATTAATTGGCTATGAACAAACACATTCTGGTAGCTTCAATAACAGCACTCACCAATGGTTTTTCCTCTTCTGGTTTTCTGTCTTAAACATTGGGGCTCTGGGGTGCCTGAGT